>NC_067148.1:39798491-40120366 GCF_903995435.1 Acomys russatus | reverse complement strand
CAGGGTATGTCTGCACTATTTAAAAATTAAACTGCATACAACTCCGGGATGGCTACTTGACAGCACTGATAAGTAAGCTGATTATTATGCATAAGCCAGAATACTAAAGCCAGAAATTACTCTGGTCATATATTCTAAGTTTTAAGAGTACCAAGATGCCTAAGCAGAGAAAATTAGGCTTGTCACTGTATGGCAGGACAAAGTCATCACTTGACGACTACACCATGCCCAAATAATTAATCGATCTCCCTCGCTCCCTCCCTCCTACCCTCCCCCATCAGACATGCTGTGGCTGAAGGCCTACTGTGCATGGAAGATGCATAGATTATAAAATGTAAAGGGCGGGGCTGAGAAGGTCAGGCAGTATAGGACCTACGTTCAAGGCCGCAGGACCCAATGAAACTAAAACCAGAGTGTGACTACACACACTTTTTATCCTAATACTGGGGAGTCAGAGACAGACAGACAAGACAGACCGACCTCTGGAGCTTACTGCTGAGTTCCAGGTCAGTGAGGGATAATGTCTCAATCAACTAAAGCCAAGGAGATGGTGCCTGAGGAGTGATACCCAAGGCTGTCCTCTGGCTTCTGCACACATGCATGGTCACCTGGACAGAGATGCGCACCCACACACAGGTTAAGTTACACACACTCACCCACACACACTGGACACACAGATAAGCGATGCAGGGCAGCTCCTGACCTTGGGAAGCCAGAGGCGCTCTGTTCAGGGAGGCTTAAGTGGATGAAGGTATCCCATGAACCATGTCATTAGAACAAGAGCGCCTCATTTCCTCAAGGTGCAAAAAGGCTGCAACTGTAACGCCTGGGCAGGAACGCAGTGGTTAGGTTACTCTTAACCTGCTAGTCATGAGGAAAATCTCTGACTCCTCCCTGGGACCTTTCGTCCTCCTGCCCATATGATGTCTGCCCAACACCAGCTCGCGGCCATCCTGTCTATCTGCTTACCCTCAACCGAGGGTCCTGCTTCTCTTACCAGTGACGACTGCTCTCCTCTGTCCTAGAAGCGTCCCCTCTATCTTAATAGCTCCTTCAGGCCTAACGCACAAGTCCCCAGGCCTTCAACCTAGGGCTCTCAGTTCCCTTTCCTCACACAGCACCTGATCCCCCCACCCGCTTCCGCAATGGCTCACCCTCAGCCTTCCCGCCCTCCTTCACGGGTGCTCCAAGGCGGCAACTTCACAGTAAGCGTCAGAAGCCCTTCCTCCCACAAAGGAGAGAAGAGTCCAGGCCTGTCCCGTCTCCTGTGGTCCTACTCTCCCCTGTCTGTGACCTGGTGTCTCCTTAAATACTACACATAGTATACTCGGGGGATTCCTTTCTTCCTTTCTTACTTTCTTTCTAATGATTTATTTATCTTTATTTTATGTGCATTGGTGTTCTGCCTGCATGTATGTATGAGTGAGGTTGTCAGATCTCCTGGAACTAGAGTTATAGACAGTTGTGAGCTGCTATGTAGGTGCTGGGAATTGAACCCAGGTCCTCTGGAAGAGCAGCCCGTGGTCTTAACCAAGATGCCGTTTCTCCAGCCCCACCCAGGGGATTTCAATGCCTCCTCCCAACCAGACCTGCTAAACACACCTGGCTAGGGCTGAAGATGCCTTGCTAACCATGGCTAGCGGCTGAAGGACACTTCTCTCTTGTGTACTTAGTGGTACTAAAGAAAACTAGATTTTAAAATCATTTTACTGCTAATCATGGTAGATAAAGCATAAGCCCAGTGGTTTTTAAAAAAAGACCCTTGATTGAGGCCTGGACTTTCTCCTTCCTTTACCTGAGTAGTTCCCAGGAAGGCTGCTGGGCTTCCTTACCTCTGCTTTAACTTGCAAGATCACCTCATCAAACACACCCAAGGACCAAAGCATCTACTCAGTCTTAAGCAACCAAAACCCAACAAGGAAGGTCCTACCATTATCCTGTGATGAAAAGGCCACACAAGACTCCAACAGAACAGTGTGAAAACTGGCCTCTGACAGCCTCTCCCCGCAACAGGGCACTTCCCTGAATAATCTTCTACACCAGAGAAACGTCAGACCCCACCCCCAACTTAAAATTTAGGATTTTGGCCATGCTTCACCCCAAGCTGCCTGTCCAATTCCCTTCTCACAGGAATCCCTTACTGTATCCAAGCCTGGGTTCTTGTTAGCATTACCTGGAGCTTTTGAAAGTTACAGATGGGCTGGGGACTTGACAGCTCAGTAGGTAAAGTGTTTGCCTTGAAAAACAGGAGGACCTGAATTCAACCTCAACAGCCCACTTTAAAAAAATGCTGGCATGGGGATGCATGTTTGTAATCTCAGGGCGAGGGGACTCACTGGTCAGCCGGCCCAGTCTACTTGGTGAGTCTGAGGCCAATGGAAAACCTTTTCTTAGAAAGCAACTGGAGAGATGGCTCAGTGATTAAGAGCACATGTCACTCTTGCAGAGGGCCCAGGTTCAGTTCCCAGCACCCACATGGTGGTACCACCTGTGATTCCAGTCTCAGAGGATCAGGCACCCTCTTCTGACTTCCTCCCCTGGAACTAGGCACTTATGTGGTGCACATACATATGTGCAAGCAAAATAAAATAAACAGATCTAGAATTGTTACAAAGTGGGTAACTCCCTAGGACGACAGCAAGGTTGATCTTAACACACACACACACACACACACACACACACACACACACACACACACCTACCTCCACAGACCTGGAAGCCCACACCCAGAGAGGTCCCTAGTGATTTTAAAGCAGACTGAGTTTTGAAGACCCCTTGCTGGTCAAACTAAGTTGCATGGCGCCACCCAAAACCCTTTGTAACATTTACTTCCTGGAGTACCTTGCCCAACCAAAGCAACTACGTCCTCCTACTGAACGGGTTAGAGGGGCTCAGCATATGCAAGGGGAGCTGGAACCAGTTTTTTAAATTTTCTTGACTCCCACATATAGTTACATGTGTAGGAATTTTGCCAGCCCACACTGGGAGCTTCAAATCAGCCAGGCTGGGAATGTTTACACCACAGAAATTGGCATATGGTCCCATTCAGGCTCTTTGTTTTCTCCCCCTGGAGCAGGTTCCCAGCACACACCTGGCTCTTAGCCTCCTACACCTGCGGCTGGGTAAACAGGCCCTCAGATTTCAGGAGGGTCCCTGAGATCTTCATGGTGGCCAGGAGAAGGCTGAGTAAGATTTTGGAGCCATAAAGTTCTCTCAAAGAGAGGCTTGTTTTTTTTTTGTTTGTTTGTTTAATCAGCTCAGAAGAGTTGGGCTGACAGGCATCCACAAAGCTCTCCTGGGACAAGCCTCCATTGAGCAGATAAGAATAATTTCATTAGTGTGTCATTTATTTGGCCGTAAAGAGGAAGGTGGAATCCTTATCTCACGTTTACTGAACAGTCTTCCCATAATCTTGATTTTTGTGATGTCATCAGGCCAGAACATGTCTCTCAAAGGGACAAGGGCAGGTCTCTGGTCGATTCTGCCTGACTTCTTCCATCTGCAGAACCTCAGATCTTCTAGAAACATCCAAGCTCTGCTCGGCAGACAGGCAGGGTGAGGACATCCGCTGCAGGACTGGAGGTGCACGCTGGCTGCCTTCCACACGGCTGTAAAGGTTTCACCACCTTCAGAGTGTGAGCTAGTTTAGAATTGTGCAAGAAAGACAGCATCCAGCCGGTTTCTTAACACTCCCAAATGCATGACTGGGAGCGTTTGCTTCCTTCATTTCGGCACTCAGTGAGGGGTGATGGAGGCCTCTGGAATGCATGAATCTAGGTTCAAATCCTGGCTCAAGCATGCATTAAACTCTTTGAGGTGCAAGATTCAGCAAAATCCTGCCAGCTTTCCTATCGACAACAGTATCTGTGCGGACTCCCCTAAGTGCATACAGGAAGACTCCAAAAATGCACAGCAAGGGTCACTGGGTTCTCAGTGTGTGATGTTGTTTTGTGACAAGGTTTTTACTGGGGAGACACCATACATGTCTATTTATTCCAGACAGGGAAGCCCACAACAGACCAAAGTACGAACACCACCAAAGTCCAACTTGGTGAATCAATGTGTTTTATTTGGGGTTACTTAGAAGAGTGTGGGTGAGGGGTTACTTACAGGAGCAGAAATGACTCAAAGACAGCTGAATCGCCAAGGCCCACCCCGGCATGGGTGACAGTTCACAAAAGCTGGGAACCTGGAGCACACTGCATAGCCCGTAGGAGGCTCAACAGGTCGAGCAGTGTCCTTTCTAAGACAATCCATTTGTCTATGCCTCTTCCAGGCAGCGAGGATGGCTTCTGCTTCTTCCAGGCAGCTGATCTGATCTCAGAGTCATCTTTGCAGCTTAGCTTGTCTGAGAGTGGCTCTCTGCTTTTTATTGCTTACTCTGAAAAGGGATCTAGTGAATCTGGTCAGTTTCAGGAACTTCCTGAAACTATTTTGAGTTGCTTACCTTCCTGTTTAAGAAGGGTCCATACAGGATGCAACAGAGTGTTACACAACAAATGTCTAGTTCTCTTTAGTGGCATCAAACGGGTACCAGTGCTCCATAGCTTGCTGACAACTGAAGGTACCTACCTAGCAAGGTGGGCAGGAGACTAGACGTTCTATAGAGGCTGTCACCTCTCCCTCCTTTAAACTCAACCTCAAAGCCTTCATTTCTGAAACATGGTGCAATCTCCGCCCTCTACGGACTTGTATCTTCTCCCAGGAGCTGGCCTCCATGCCTGGGGTGTGGAGTTATGCAACACAGATGCCCTGGGGCCTACTGAGCATCTGGCCAAGGCTTCTTGGAGGACACTGAATGCAGATGCATTGTTCCCTGGGTGTCTTGGGGTTTGGTCAATAATTTTCCTGTCACTTCTCCAAAGAGGGGCAGCTGCAGAGCTTGTGTTGTGCGAGTTTCTGTGGAGCCAGGACCTAGCTGAAGCCACTAGAAGCTGTGTTGGAAAGGGGGTGGCAAACTGCCGTGAGCATGGCTATCTGCTGGGTAACCCCATTCCCGGTTGTCAGATTATAGCCATGGGACAAAGAAACCTTGGTGCTTTATCTCTAGGGCCCTGAGAGATATCCCAGGGACCTGATTCCAAGTCTCAGGAGAAAAGAGGGTAACACAATCCCACACAGGTGTCAAGCCTGAAAATAACAAAGCAATAGGAAGCCCCAAGGCTGTGTACTTGCTGGATAGGACTCCAACAGGGAGTTAAGATACCCTGCAGGGAGCCAGGATTACAAGTTAGGAACGCAGTGGCTCTAGCCTCCTTCTGGTCAAGCGTTCTCAGAGAGACACCAATGGCCTTCTCTCCCAGGAGTAGACACACACACACACACACACACACACACACACACACACACACACACACACACACACACACACACACACACACACGGTTTCAGAAAGCCAAGGGCTCTTAATTGGCTGGGAACAGAGGACTCAAAGCCAGGAGGCCTCCCAGGACTGGAGGGTGTAAACCCCATTCAGCATTCATTCTATCTCATTATCAGACTAGAAACCAACATTAGAATAAAAAGAAAGTCTATGCAAACAGCCTGGAGGGGAGTAATTCCAGCCTCCTGCAGGCTTACCAAACAGTAAAGGAGAAATTCCAGGAAGACCACCCCCCCTCCTCCCTTTCTACCTCCACCCAGAAAACTAACAGCACAACTTCTATTAACAATGGCTGGAGAGTGAAGGATGCCCCATCAACGATTTTTCCAGCCAGCTTTCTGGCCTTTTCCAAAGCCCCTGTCTGAGCTCACGTCTGCAACCAGACCCCGGGCCACATCAAAGTGATGATGGGAACAACAATTAAAAACGAAACTATCAAAGAATCACCAGTGTCATGAAGAGAACCTTCCAGCCTGGCTTTTGGCGGGGAGACAGGGTGAGGACAAAAGGCAGCCTGTGCCTCACCTCTCTGTCTGGGTGCCTATTAATTGTTCTTTAAGGACATTAAAAGCCTGGTGCCAGGACCTGGGGACAACAGGAAAGAAAGGCAAGTCCACAGAGGCCTTGCTGGCATTTCTGCAGCCGGCAGCGGAGCCGGTCATTGTTCAGTCGGTGTAAACACGTGAGACATAAAACAAATCGCTGGGAAACCAGGCTGTTCACTTCAAGCGTCCTCCCAGAACCAACTGTTCCCTCTTGGAGGGAGCTGTGGGCAGGCAAATTTATAGGGCATTCTGCAACTTTACATACACCAGTCACCAATGCCCACTGACTGCCGGGCACACCACCTCACCCCCAAGTCCAAGAGGTGCAGTAGGGAAGGAACCTTGAGAACACCAGCTACTTCCAAGCCTCTCACTTGGAAGGGGGAGTAAGAGTGTACACTCTGGGATCCCTGCGGCCTGCCTGGATCTTGCTTCCTGAGCCGGGTAGCCAAGCTCTCTAGGTAGCCTGTTTTACTGGATGACAACCGTGTAACAGCTAAATGCTCCCCAGCACATTGAAATACAGCCGCTGTCCATCTGAGGATGCCAAAACACTCTGCAAACCACCCATTAATTTTTATGGTGGCCTAGGAAGCAGACTGGGAATCATAACTATCTTTTTTTTTTTTTTTTTTTTTTTTAAACAAGGCTCGGTAGCAAAATCACAGACAGGGCTGAGGTACTGGGTCTTCACTTCTCTCCATCTGGACCCACCCATCTCATGGAAAACCCCAGCACATCAAGAAGGGATTCACGTCTATCAGAAACAGCCTTTGTGGTGAGGCAGGCCAAAAATATCCTAACTTGGGACTCTGGAGACAATCAGAAAAGTGGAGAGGGGACAGTTTCATGAGGGTTTTCTTGGGGTTAGGCAAGAGGGTGCCAGGTATAATCCAATGATTAAATCTACAAGGTTGTGTCATTCTCCGCCCCCTCCTCGTACTCCCCACTACCACCACCACCACGAATGAGGAATCAGCATGGGTCTCTTAGGTTATTTTTGCTCTGGGCACTCGTTGCTTTTATAATCAGAGCAAAAGTTATGCAAACTTTATTTCTGCTGCTAAATCACAGAACAGCAATATGCTGCGCTAACAAGGGAAGAATAAATACGAACTAAGCCCAGCATGGTATTCTCTTTCAAATCTCATTGATTCACGAGGCTCCACAACCTTATGCGCACACAGAGAGGCCAGCGGGCTCTCCACCGCTCCTCCCGCGCGGCATCTGCCGGCGACCCACACCCGGAAGGGCCAGCGCCAGCCAGTCCCCCAGTCCGCACTGCCAAGTCCCCCAAAACATGCACACTGCATCTCCAGATCCCACCCAGCTAGGAGCCTCCTGGCCCCTAGACTGGGACCTTCTAACAAGACTCAGTCGGCGGCGCAGAGCGACTTCCCTGTAAACAGCACTTGCAGAACAAGGTTCCTCTATCCCTCCGCTCCTACCCGCACACTCCGGCGCTGTCACCTCGAGGCTGCTCGGTCACTCGATAGTCAAGACAGAAACTGGAGTTTTCAATTTCATCCTCCAGGAGGGCTCTCCGAAGAAGTTGAAATGTGCATTGTCACCAAGTTTAACCGAGAGCCGCGCGCTCTACGCTCCTCCCCAGAACCGCGGGTGGTGCCGAGACCCCTCTCCGTCCTCCCCGCGCCCCAGGCCCTAGCGTCTACGATCCATAGCTCGGGCTGGGCTTTGACCACAGAGAGCAGGGAACCCAGAGCTAGAGCTGTTCTGGGCTGGCCGCGCCCCTGTGCCCGGGATGCCGCCCGAAGCCACACCGCGCGCGGGTGTCGGGTGCGCCGTCCGGACCCGGGCTTCTCGCCGCGCCTACCTGGCTCGCATGGCGCCTCAAGGGTCCTGCGGCTCCCTCGCCGTGCGGGGCTCGCCCAGCCGGGGATGCCCGCCGCTCCAAGAACCAAAGCGGCGGCGATCGAGGCAGCGGAGATGATGAGGTGCCTAGACGCCGCGACAGCCCAGAGCGCTCGGCCCCCGCCCGCGGGCGCAGAGGTGGTCTGGGCCGGGGCGGGGCGCGAGTGCGGGTGGGGCCCGGGCGCAGGCAGCGGGCGCTAGGAGGGTGGAACACAAGCAGAGACCGCGGGAGGGGCGGGGCTAAATCTGGGGGCGGAGCGGAAGTGAGAGGCGGGGTCAAGCCCTGGCTGGAGCGTTGAGACCCGGGGCGGAACCTCATTCTAGTAACAGTCTCTGCCGGAGAGGCGGGACCTAGATGAGACTGGGCGGAACGTGGGCGGGGCGTGAGCAAAGGGGCGTGTCCAATAAGAGGCTGGAGCGAATAGGGGCCGTGTTTGGAGCTGAGGGAAGGCAGTTCTTAGCGAAGGCGGGGCCTGGATGCAGGGGGAGGGACGTCCTGGAGGGGCGGGGCCGATCGAGCGGCCACTTGCAGAGAAAAGCCGCTTGCCTGCCTGGCGCCTCCTCTGCTCCGGCGCGATTCCCGCCAACATTCCTTGTGTTCCTCCTTAACAGCGCCAGCTGAGGGAGTGGGGTTGAGACCTTGGGGAGGAGGGGTCTTTGCTCCTGAACCCAGAGGATATCTGATGGAGGCCGCTGGTGCTCGGTTTTGGTGGCGCCTCCGGTCCCCCGGCAGTGGTTAAACAGTAAGAAAAAAAAGTCAGCTTATGGAACAACTACAAGGGGAGGAGATCTGCCTGCTAGGCAGACTGCAAACTCAATACATGTCAGCATATTTACACTTCCCTCTGCCCAGGCTTCCCGGGCAAAGAAGTAGACGCTCGGGCACGAGCTCGGTGAATAAATGCACTGCGAAGCCACGGAGCAAAAGTCCACGCTTGGCTGCTCTCATGAGTCATCTCACAGGAGTGGACAGAGGCTGGTGGGGTTGACTGCCTCACTGAGGTCGAACCAGCCTTCGACTGCGGTGGCAAAGAGTGTCAGGGATCTGAGGCTGCAATCTGGAGCCAGTAACAAGCACATCTTTAATGTTGTCACAGATCCAAACTCAGCAGCCTATTGAGCCTGCTGCCCTCACTATCATCGCTAGCGACAGAAACCGTTTTTTATTTTCAAAGTGACTTTAAACGTTAACGCAGATTGTCATATCCGGCGGGGGTTGGGGGCGTCAGAGCCGGAATTCTGGCCAGGAGTTTTCTATCCCCCATGTTCTTTATGCTCCCCGTCCCCGCAAGCCTTGCACACTCCGGTCTGGGAGCCTCCCTTCAGAGGAATGGAGGATTATTTACTCTAGGTACAGGCCTGGTGGATTCAGGTAAACACACAGGTCAATCCAGGGCTCAGAGGGTGACATTTTGTCTTCTCTTAGAACATGAGCACAATTACTCCTAAAGTGCACCTGTAGACCTTAAAAGAAGCCGTCTCCTGCCGGGCGTGGTCGCACAGGCCTTTAATGCTAGCACTAAGGAGGCAGAGGTAGGCCAATTGCTGTGAGTTTGAGGCCAGCCTGGTCTACAAAGCGAGTCCAGGACAGCCAAGACTACAGAGAAAAACCCTGTCTTGAAAAACAAGAAGAAGAAGGAGGAGGAGGAGGAGGAAGAGAAGAAGAAGAAGAAGAAGAAGAAGAAGAAGAAGAAGAAGAAGAAGAAGAAGAAGAAGACCAACAACAACACGCAGCAGCAGCCATCTCCTAAAGGTGCAGGTGCAGCCTAGCTTAGCCTGTGTTGTGGGGAGGGGACAAAAGCATCCAGACTGTGGAGGGCATGCCAGGAGCCAGTCTGCTGCTGTGCTGTAATCCTTGGGCCTCTCTGAAACTCACTTACCTATATGACTATGAACATTAAACACAGAGCCTAAGTCTGCGCAGAGTGCCTGGGACGAGGTAGCCGGCACTAAATATTAGCTATTTGTATTACTGCTACTTCAAATGACGAACGTCTAAATTATGTCAGAAGGAGGGAGAATACGATCGACCATGGGCTGGGGATATAACTCAGTGGGTAGAGTGCTTGCCCAACAAGAACAAAGCCCTAGGTTGCATCCTCAGTGTTAAATAAGTGGGGGGAGGGGGGGCGAGGATGTGGTGGCTGAAGCCTGCACTTAAGAGATGGAAGAACAGGGACTGAAATTAAAGGAAGCAGGAGGAGTAAAAGTTGAAGGTCGCACTCCACTACACAGGAAATTCAAGGTCAGCCTAGGATGCACAAGACCCTGTCTTGGAGACTGGAAAGATGGATGGATCAGAGGTTAAGAGCACTGGCTGTTTTTCCAGAGGACTGAGCTTCTGTTCCCAGCTCCCTTGTGGCTACTTACAAGCATCTCTAACTGCAGTTTCAGGGGATCTCACACCCTCGTCTGCCTTCCCTGGGCACCAGGCACACCTGTGTTACACAGACACACATTCAAGCAAGACACTCACTTACATGAAACAAAAATAAAAAAAAATTTTTTTTTAATACTGTCTTAGGGTGGGAGGCCTGTTGGTTTAGGTGTCATGTACCTCAATCCCAGCACTCAGAAAGATAAAACAGGAGGATTGGGAATTTGAAGACAGACTGACTCTATCTCAGAAGAAGAAATACTTACAACACATTGAAAAAGACAAGCGAGTTGTAAATGATCGAAGGTATAAAATGATGATTCCTGAAACACGGCAAGTGATCCAGCACATGAGAGGCTCCTCAGCTGCACTGAGGAAAAAGCACAAAAGGGAGCAATGAGGTGAGAAAGCAAAGGTCCACGTAGCACACATCGCAGTATGAAGCTGGCCAGAAATCCAGACCACAACAAGAATGAACTAAGCGCTTTTCCTGCAGGAGCAGAGGGTGTGGGCTCCAGTGCCCACTGGGACAGAGTATGTGGTCTAGTCTTCAAGCCAGCCTGCCTCCAGGAGTGAGGAGTAAACTCAGTCCAGGATCTTGAAGCAAAGTAAGGAAGAGGGAGAGAAGGCCACTCCTTCCTATCATAAGTCACATCTGACTTTGGGAGAGTTAAACCAGAGAGAGAGAACACTGTGTGTTTGGGTTAAGTCATCTGTGACGCATTATGCATGTTCTGGAAGGACTGAGGTCTCCAGATATGCTTCCTGTCCTGTTGAACCGATGCTTTGTGGCTCCACCAGTTTCTATGACTTGCCCTTTTTTTTTTTTTTTTTTTTTTAAGATCTCTAAGACGGTATAGGAAGGAGAAAATGAGCGACTCCAAACAATCACCATGCTCAGATATTCAGCGAGAATTACTGGTGCAAACGAGACAGCAAAAGTCAATAACTTAGTGTTTTCAGTACGAGAATAGTGCTCATTTGTGTCATGGGTTAAAGAATTCCAGGAGCTGGGCACAGTGCCATATACCTATAGTTCCATCATTTGGGAGACAGAGGCAGGAGGATCAGGAATTCAAGGTCAGCTTCTCCTACAGAGTGGGCTCCAGGTCAGCCTAGGATCCATGAGACCTTGTCTCAAAACATACACAAAAACAAAAAAAAAATTATGTATATATACATATACATAAAAGTGTGGTATAAATGCAAACATTGATTCTGAGTCAAACCCTCTCTTGAAAATCTCATGGTGTAGGTGGATTAGTTGTCTGTCTAGAGGCTTAGTCTAAGTTTTCAATGAGGATTAAGACTATGTACATGTATATATATGTGTGTGTGTATGTATATATATACATATTGTGTGAATTTGATATGTAAACTTACAGAGAGACACATGAACATGCACTGAAAGACAGTGTGGTGGGCTGGGAAATCTGATTATCTGGGCTCAAGTGCTACCTCCACCACCTGATGCCTGGGTAACATCAAGTGAGGCCACCCTGTGCCTGTTTTCTCATTTTAGGATAGGTGTGGTTGGGCAGGTGAGATGATGGAGCAGCAAGTGAAAGCACCTGTTGTGCAAAGCCTGACAGCCTGAGTTTAGTCCCAGGACCACAGATGATGGAAGGAGGTTTCCTCTGACCTCTATACCCATGCCGTGACACGTGCACAGCCCTCTCCCCATAAATAAAGAAATGTAAAGGAAGAAAGAAAGATGGGTATGATGCTTTAAGGATTGATTAAGATAATGGGCACACAGTACATTACTTACAGACACAGCCTGTTATTTGTATATACATGTTCTGACAAATAACTCTTTGGTTCATATTAAATCCAAATGAATGAGCCAGGTTTTTAAATAAACTCCAAATAGAAATATCCTTTTATACTGTGTGTAGTGCCGTGTGCCTTTAATCCCAGAACTCAGGGAGACAGAGGCAGGCGGATCGCTATGAGTTTGAGGCTAGCCTGGCCAACAAGGCAAGTCCAGGACAGCCAGGACTACACAGAGATATCCTGTCTTGAAAAAACAAAAGAGAAAAAGAAAACATAAACAAAAAAAGCAAAACAACAACAAAAATTAAATGTCCTTTTTCAAAGAGATGTTCACATTGCTTTTAGGAAGCAGGCTAAGGAGACTGTCCAAGACTTGGTTAAGCTCTGCCTAGGTTTCTCTGCAGATGCGTGCTCAGTGTACTATGAAACTGCCCTTTGGGGATGTCTCATGTGTTGTTAAGCTTCAAATTTACGCCAAGGAATCACGTTTTGAAGCCTCATCCCCCAGCCTAGTGGTGCTTTTGGGGGTGGGGGGATGGTGTGGTGAAGCTGTAGACGCTTTAATTGCTGGGGTCTGCCTGGGGCTTTCCCTGTGAGAGCCTGGCCCCAGGGTCTTCTGCTCTGCTTCCTGACCACCCAAGACGTTAGCAAGCCTCTTAAGCATCCCTCCACCAGGACTAAGCCCCGCCCCCTTACCTTCCAAACTGAAAAACCCTCTGAAACCGTGAGTCAAAATTAATCTCTCAGCTTCACTCACCCTCTAGAGGAGGTATTTTGTTACTTTGTTATTTTGTTACACTGATGCAAAAGCCACTGACTTCTGACCTCTGTGTCCAGGAAATTGAGACGCAGAGAAGAGAGACTCCACACAGAATACCTAGTACCAAACCCAGCAATGTTCCACCTCCTCCAAACACTGCTGTCCTACTGTGTGCTGAGTCCCCAGCAAAGACACTAAAGCCAAAGTAGCTTACTGTCCTGAACTCTGCAGACACACTCTAGTGTGCCACAATGCTCCGACCACCTGTAAAATGTCATATAGGGAATAACTACTTAGGAATCAAAAGCAGGCCCATCAGTAAAGCACCTCTCCATCTATTAGGATGCGTGCTCAGCCACAAAATAAAAAAATCAATACGGATCAAAACAGTGGTGTGAAAAGTCGAGAGCTGCTAGGATGTAACTAACCACTGGTGGGGTTCCCCCCTCTCACTGGATGATCCCACACCCATGCACAGATAAACAATGATCACTGGGCTTAGTGAGTTAGTGAAAAGGCAAAAGCAGAAGGCGGGTGGAACTAGGAGAGGCGAACCAGGGAAAGTTAATGGCAGATGGGTATGATCATCTTTCATTGTATACAAGTAGGATAAATAAAGAATAAATAAAAATGCATACATATATAACCTAGCTAAAGAAGAGATGGTGGCATGTAGTATCTGATGCTTTCCCAGTGGAGGATGAGAGCCGTACAATAGTATTTGAAGAGAGAGTTATATGTACAACAGCCCACAGTTGTTATCTATCAATCATATAACAGAAATCCATTCACCTGAATGAGTGAAAAGAACTTCAAATTTGGGGCTGCAGAGATGGTTCGACAGTTAAGAGCATGTACTGCTCCCCAGAGGACTAGAGTTCAGCTCCCAGTATCCACATCACCTGGATCGCTCCTCTGTAGCTCCAGCACCAAAGGCGTGGAACACCTGTGGCCTCTCGGGAAAGGACTAGCAAACCAGATTCCATCTTAGGCCTGTCCTCCATCTTAACACACAGGCCTTCAGTTCTGGGGGGAAAAAACCATCAGAACAAAGGGACCACCCACTAGCCAAGGACACACAGATGTTCCCAGTCCCAAGTTAGATTGCTGTTGCTGACTCCAACACTGCTGGCTCCCTGGTCCTTATCATATCCTGCCAACCCCTAAAATAAGGAATCCATCTGGTACTGACCAGTCCAGATAAGACTTCCCTCCCGCTTCTCGTTTATACCTTTCTGCTTATGGTTTGTTGCTTTAAACAGACTGTAACAAGCTTGCTTTGTGTCGCAGCTACCACTTACCCCCACTACCCACCCCCCCGGAGCTTGGAGCTTGGAGCTTGGAGGTTGGAAGTTGGAGCTTGGAGGTTGGAGCTTGGAGGTTGGAGCTGCATCCCTGGCTGCCAGTACCTGTTGCCTGGAAAATAAACTTTTTGCTCCACTACAGGGTGTCCTTTGTGTTTCATTTGCTTGACACCAGACCCAATACATGAGCAGCCCACAAACATGCACATGCATACACACACACACACACACACACACACACACACACACACACACAGAGGCAGGGGGGGGGGGGGGGGGGGGAAATGAGTTAAAAAAACGTTTTTTAAAAAATAAGAAAGGAATTCGAAGCTGTTGTGTCTGGCTTTGAGTGTGAAGAGAGATTGCCTGCCCTTAAACCCCCAGGACTCTAAGCACAGCCCCACAGCTACTCTTCAGACAACAAGAAAGACTGAAGACAAAGCCGCTTCCTTAAAGACTCAGGCTTTCTCTCAGTAACAAATGCCCTCTGCTTAAAATTTCACATTTAAGAGGCTATTTAAGCGAATCTGCAGGAAATTCCATCTACTTTCATTGTGTTTGTTTTAAAACTGACAACGTATGTACATGATTCTTAGGCTAATATTTTGAATAGAAAGTTAGGCTCATAACAAGCTACTGTGGTTTACCCTTTGTTAATTGCAGTGGGAAGAGTGAGCTGTGAGCCAGTGTGCTGGTGCTCACATGTCATCTAGCACTCAGGGGCCACGTTGGGAGAACCTCAAGCCTGAGGCCAGCCTGGGCTACACAGCAAGTCTTGGTCTTAACAATTCAACAACAAAATAAGCAAATCAATATACTGGGAGACATAACTCTGTTGGTAAAGTGCTTACCTGGCATGCACAAAACCCTAGGTTCAATTCCGCCGCCACGCAAACTAGATAGGTGGCTGTAATATCAGGCAGGGATGAATAAGTAAGTGAATAACAGCAGCAACAAAAGTTAAAACATTAATATTTTAATCTGGACATGGTGGTTCCTACCTTTAACCTCAGTACTCGGGAGGCAGAGGCAGAGGCAGGAGGATCTCTGATTGGAGGCCAGCCTGTTCTACAGAGTGAGTTCTAGGACAGCCTGGGCTACACAGAGAAACTGTGTCTTGAAGGACACACAAAATAAAATTTAAAAGGCAGTTCTCTTTTCCTCTTAACACCCACATTTAAATCTGTGTTAAACCTCTTTTTTTTTTTTTAAATAAACCTCAACCTCACTTCCAAAAATAAAACTATGAAAGTCAGCTGTGAGTCTAAAAAAGTAATAGCCTTGGCACTGGGGTCAACCGTGTATGTGACACCAAGGGGCACAGCTGAATTCTCAGAATTCAGAACTGAGGGCACACTACCCCCATACCCCTTAGCTTTTCTTGCTCTGAAAACAAATTCTACACACATTTTAAGCATGAATCCAATTTTAAATTCAGCCTAAAATGTTATGTATTTTATTGTTATGGGATAAAAGTCTAAGACTCACTGTTTGCAATAAGTTGCAATGACTATATGTGTGTGTGCAATGACTTTGTGCGTGTGCTGGGAATCAAACCCAAGACCTCAGCTAACATGCTAAGAAATCCTTCTACCACTGAACTACACCTGCAATCCTTCTTTATATATTATTTCTCAGATTAAACAGTGAGATGCTGATCTATAATTTACTTTTTAACAGGTCCTCATTTTCATGACATTGCAAGTATGCAAGAGGAAATTACATATTTCAGAATCAAGTAAATATATCCTCCTTTCTAAAAAAAAAAAAAAAACATTAAACAAAACCAGACATGTCTACTCGGACAGCTGAATAGTACTAAAGCACAGCAAGGGCTGTTGAGAAAGTACTTGTTTACTTTCTACTATGTGCCAACCCGTGGGCACGGCCCAGGATGAGCCCCAGAGAGACAGGCAGATCTGCTCATGCCCTGGGGTGCTAGTATGGAGAAGGAAAGAGCCACAAGCCCATGATAGAGACATTAAAGAAAACCCAAGGAGCTGTGAAGAACAAAGCAAAAGCTCTGGGTGTTGCGGAGGTCAGATACAGTGGGAGAAGGGAGGGGTGTGGCAGGCAGGGGCAGCAAGCGCAGAGACCTTGCAGCTGGGAAGAGCTGTGCGTGGTTGCTTAACCAAAAGAACTCAGAGAGGTGGGAATGGATGCGGTGAAGTTGGAGGGGTTCAAAGGGGACCATGTAAGGAACCAAAAATCAAGGGCCTCCAGGCACTGCTTTATTCTTTGCCACTTCCTTACCAGCCCAGAGAATACAGCTTCACCAAGAGTTTATGAGGATTACTCATATAAGAAAAAACATCTAATTTAGTCAGAGAGCATTGGGTGACCTGTTTGCTATACTGGGAAATGTTTGTACTTCAAACTCTAAAATGTTGAGTCTATCCATCGTGGTTATTTACCTTAAACACACACACACACACACACACACACACACACACACACACCTAGGACATCATGGGAGCACTAGACTCTCAGTGTACAATCTAGAAGGGCCATGCAGAATCCAGAAAGGATGCAGGCAAAATGGCTGAGGAAACTACTTGTGGAAGTAACTCTAAATATGCATTACTTCCCTCTTTTAGTCACTTACGCATGCAGCAACTGTGTCTGAAGTTCTTACTGTGTACCAAGCAGTGTGCTAGGTGCTGAGCAGAAGACACTGTGTTCTAGCCCTTTCTACTTGAGAAGTGCCTAGGTGCAGGGACTGGCAGTGCTCCTGGAAGCATCAAGCCTCCAGAACACAGAAAAAGAACAGGCTGTATACAATGTTAGCGGCGGGGGGGGGGGGGGGGGGGGGGGGGGGAGGGGGGGAAGGGGGGTACAATAAAGAACAGAGGTAGATGAAGTGCAGATGAGAAAAGCAACTAGAAAGACCAGTAAAAGTAAGAGTTGGCTTATTGAAAATATAAAGCCAACAGCCCTCAGCTTGACTAACTATAAGGGAAAGAGAAGACATGGTGAACCAGAAAGGAGAGAGCTATTACAGCTACCATAGAAATACAGAGGCTCCTGAGAAAGTATTGAAAGTTACATCAGTAAGTCAAATGACCTAGATGAAGTGATAAGTTGCTGGGTGGACTGTTCTAGTTTGGGTCTGCTGTTGTGATACATGTCATAACCAAGAGTGACTTAGGGGAGAAAAGGGTTGATTTCTTGTTTGTCTCTCAGCAGTTCTTAATGTTTATATATGCTTAGTGAGGGAAGGGCCTAGTGAACCTGGTTAGCTTCAGAGACTTCCTAAGGCTGCTGAATTGTCTTACTTCATGAGGTTTAACCAAATTCCCTGCAGGATGGAACGTTTCACCTCCCCTTTGAACATCTTGAGTCTTAACAAGCTTCTTTCCAAGATTGAGTGCTTTATCTCAGAACACTCAATACTATACAGGGAATTCAAACAATTCTAAGTGTAAAAAAATAATCTGATTATAAAATGGGCAAGGGATTTGAAATAAACATTTCTCCAATAGGATAGACAGACTGTCAGTAGAAGTATGCAAACATGTTTAACATCACGGAACATTTGGGGGAATGTAAACTACAGTGTTAGGTGTCAACTCACTGTTATCAGACTGTGTGTTATCAAGGAAATAAAAGATATCCAGGACAGAAGAGATGGCTCAGCAACTAAGAACACATACTGTTGTTGCAGAGGACCTGAGCTCACTTCCTAGCACCTGCTGTGAATAGCAGCTCACAAGGACTTTTAAGTTCAGTTCCAGAAGGATCTGACACCTCTGGTCTCCTAGGGCACTTGTACTCATGCGTACATTCCCACATACATACACACAATAAAACAAAACTTGGAAAAAGAAGAGGAGGAAGAAGAGGAGGAGGAAGAGGAGGAGGAGGAGGAGGAGGAGGAAAAACTAAGTCTAGTTGTTTAGACTTGTAATCTCTGCTACCCAGAAGGAAGAAGCAGCAAATTCAAGGCCAGCCTGCGTATAAGTGAGTCCAAAGCCAGTCTGGGCGCCAGAGGGAGACCCTGTCTTAAAACAGCAAAACAAAAACAAATTAAAAAGCAATCAAACAAATAAAAAATAAACAATAAGCACTGAAGATGTAGCTAAGGGAAAGGAAGACTTAGGATATTTGCTTAGGGTACTGGGGATGTAGCCAAGACCTTGGGTTCAGTCTCCAGCAACACACACACACACACACACACACACACACACATACATGCACACATTCATACATAAATGTGCATGCAAATTGCCAAGGATACAGAAGAAATGAAACACTTGTACTTTGTTGGTGATGATGAAAATTAGCGCAGCTACTATGGAAAACAGTACTGAGAGTTCCCTGCGAACTGAAAATAAACTTAGCATAATCCAACATTCCTACTTCTGCATATTTACCCAGGAGTTTTGAAATGAGAATGCCAGAGGATGCGTGCACTCTTATGGAGGTTGTGACACTGTTCTCCATGATGGCTACGGAACCTAAGTTCTCATTGGCAGGTGAATGAAACTAAATAGAGGCATATGGGCAACTCAAATGCTACCAGGTCTAGCAGAGAAGGAAGTTCTGTCGGTTCTGGCAATCTGGATGAAACTGGGGAGCGATTATGCTAAGTGAAATAAACCAGGCACAGATCGACAAATGCCACGTGTTCCCACTCATCTGTAGAGTTTAAAACAACAGACACAGAGATTAAAATGGTAGTTACAGGGTTGGAGTGGGGGTGGGACGAGGTGGAGCAGAGGATAGGCAGAGGGATACACTGAGTTGCTTTTCTTTCTCAAGGTCTGTTGCATGGTATGGCAAATAGAGTTATCTTGATGGCCAGGGTTGGTTGTCAACTTGGAAGGATCTAGAATGGGTGATAAGCCCTCCAGGTATGCCTGTGAGGTGTTGTCTTGATTAGGTTAACTGAGGAGAGAAGACCTACTCTAAAGGTAGACAGCACGGTTCCCTGACCTGGCATCTTGTACTGTGGAAAGAGAAGAAAACTAGCTGAACAGGGAGCATTCACTTCAATTTGACCAGCTGCCTCCTCAAGCTCCTGTCACCAAGATTTCCCCACTATCACAGACCGTATCTCCGTGTGAGCCAATAAAAACTCTTTCTCCCTTGAGTTGCTTTGGTCAGGTACTTCATCATGGCAACAAGAAAAGTAACCAAGAGATGGTAAATAACACTGTATTATACATTTCAAAATCACTAGGTATAGTTTCAAATAGTACCACCACAAAAAGAGAGGAGTATATGGGATGGACATGATAAATATCTTGATTTAATTTCATATATATTCATATAGCACACCAGCAATCCATTTGTAACTCATAAATACATATAATGTGTCAATTTATATTAAAATGGTAATTATCTGTGACTGGAAGACAATTTGTGTTTTTAAATACTACAGACTGCTATGAATGTAATTTCTTTAGAAAACTCACTTGGTACATTACTTTTTTCCTTCTGCAAATTAAAAAAAAAAAAAAAAGTGTGGTTATGTGCATGTGGGTGCACTGCCTTCAGAGACCAGAAGAGGGAGTTGAATCTCCCAGAGCTGGAGTTACATGTGATTGTGAGCTTTCCAATGTGGGTGCTTAGAACTGAACTTGGGTCTTCTGCAAGAGCCCTGCATACTCATAACTGCTGAGCCACCTCTCCAGCTCCCACTTGTTAAATGACTTTTCCTGGAGAGAAGTAAACATGTGTTCATCATAGATAGAGCACTAATTACAGGCTGAAGAAATGATTCAAGGCAGTGTAGCTTGTGGAAGCAAAGAATTTACTGGAATCACATCCAGGAGCATGGGCGACTCAAAGGCAGCTCATCACTAAAAAACCCCCGCAGCATGGATGACCACTGCCCTGCATCCAGAGAACTCCCTACTTGGCTTGCAGACATAGAGACATCGTCACAGAAGACTTCTCTCTGCAGCCACTGTTTTCAGTCTACCTTCCCAGAGGAGCTTGGGAGCCTTGAGACTTTGTAGGCTTCTAGAGCCTTGCACATTTTCTTTACTTCCCCCATCTTAAGAGCTTCCCTCCTCCACGCAGAAAGAATGTTTCAACCCAAAGGAAATCACTGCACAACACCATCTGTAGGTTTTTCTTCTGTTTTGCTCTTCCACCTACAGGTGGGTGGAACTCTTCTCTCCACACGTGCTGTTTAAAATGCTGTAAAGGGCATACTCACAATCTCTCGCTGCCCGCTCTCCTTCCCGCTGTCTTCTTTCCTTCCTCTCTTCTCTTCTTCTCTCCTGTAATAAGAGATTTCTCTACCTTTCAGCCACATAAACCACATTCATATTTTCATTGCCCATTCTGGGTGGAGTCACAATCAAGGGAAACAGATTTGAGATTAGTGTTAAATGCTGGTGATTCTAGACCACATGTGGGTTTTGTTGTAGCTGATTTGAGGTAGGTGTGTGTGTGTGTGTGTGTGTGTGTGTGTGTGTGTGTGTGTGTGTGTGTGTGTGTGTGCTATGTGCATTTGTGTATTTCCTCCAACTCTATGCATCCAAAGATGACTTTGAATTTTTTGGTCCTCTTGACTATATTTCCCAGGTGCTAGGATTATAGATGTGTGACACCCCACATGGCTCCACAATCAGTTTTTAACACCTAAGAGCTAAGGGTGCTGTGCATTCCTCTGCTTTGGTGTGTGTGGATGTCTTACCTTTGACACAAACCTTTACCCATTCAGAAAGCACTCTTAGCTAGGCACAGTGGCACACACCTGTAATCCCAGCACTAGGGGAGGCAGAGGCAGCCTGGTCTACAAGTGTATCCAGGACAGTCAAGGCTACACAGAGAAACCATGCCTCCAAAAAATATATCAGAAAATACTCTTATGGGTGTGCTTCTGAGGAACTGACAACACCCTACTCTGCGTGAAGGGACACTAGCCAGCCTGAGTGTGGCAAACATGGCTCTGGCAGCCATTGCCCTTCTCCCGCATTCCCTGTGCCTTGCTTAGAACCAGTATATTACATCCCTAAAGCTAGCCACCAAGGTCTATTCCCTCATTTGGCCACTTCCTCCTCCTGAAGCTGACTAGCAAGGTCCAGCTTTCAAAGTATTGAAGTCTAGCAATCAAAAGCCCCCTTTGGCTCACCTAATTAACACGCCCAATCAAAATTAAACAGGTCATTCTAATATGAGGCTTCCCCTTGAACCTTTATACACTGCCATTCATCTACGGGTCATGTCTGCCTCCTCTCTATCCAGGGGCAGTCCTTTGTCCTGTCCCCCTCTAGAACAAACACCCCTGCTCTCTTGGTCCCTTGTTCCCTTCCCTTTCTCTCTTGTCCTCTGTCTTTGTCTTTTCATTGCCTGGCATTTGTTTCTCTGGGGCAAATAAATCTCCATTGTGCTGCTGACATAGCCTTGGGGTGTCCTCGGCCAGTCTTGGGCCTTACACTAGACAAACGGGATGGACATTCCATAACTGAGGCTCTCACAGTGTGTCAGGGTAGGTGTACCTAACATGTGAGAGGCCCTTTTAGACACCAACAGAAGACAATAGTTTCAAAGTATGAATGGAGACTGTGTTAAAAGCATGGAAGCACATACTGCACATTTTAAAAGGTTAATCTTTCTTGCCTTCTTTTTGACAGTTTCAATGTGACAGAAGCTGGCATCGAACCCCCCTCAAACGTGCCACTCCCTTGTCTTGGCACTTGAGTGCTGAGATGACAAGCACACACCATTGTGCCTGGCAAAAGGTTAAAATGTCTGCTGTGGGTTTGCAGTTCCTCATGGTAGAGAGAGTGGAACTGTAGGTGGTTAGTTTGTGGACATCTCCTGAGTAACCTGCATCTCTCAGCTGGGAGCTTCCAGGGTCCCAGGGACTGATGCTCCTTTGGACACTCGTTTGGAATGTTCGGTGCCTTGGCATTCCAAGTCTTCATCAGAGGTCCCTGCAGGAACATCTTTCTGACACTGTACCCAGCACCTTGAGGCTGGGCCGCTTAGCTTGAGCTACTCAGCTGTTTGTCCCTGGTCTCCAGATCTTGCTTCTCAGTCCCCTGTGGGCAGAGTCACGATGTGACTTTGGTTGTCCTTTATTTAAAGGCTTCAAAAATATTTATTTTATTATTATTTTTTATTGAATGTGTCTGTGTGTGTTCATGTGAGTATGTGTACTTGGGTGCTGCTGCCTGGGAAGGCTGATGGTCTCAGATCCCCTGGAGCTGGAGTTACAGATGACTGTTGCTAGCTTGCTGGGCATGGGCGCTGGGAACCAAACTCCAATTCTCTGCAAGAGCTCTTAACTATGGAACCATCTTCCCAGCCCCCACCCCCATTGTCTTAGGGACACGTGTACATTTCAGAACAGCATTTCCTAGCTATTGTGATCTTGGGCTAAAGTGTTTTCTCACCCAGAACAAATCCCTAGGAAATTGCAAGTGGCATGAAGCCACAAGTGTCACATAACAGTAAGTTCTCCGAAAACACTGTGGCCAGTCTTGCTCACAGCTCCACAGGGCTTCTAAAGGGTCATGCACATGTGCTGATTGCGTCATTCTCAGTTTTCCAGAGATTGCCCTGGGTGCCACTGCCTTGCTTCAGTGACGGTAGCCACACTGGCTGAGTGCTGGGCACATCTGGTCACACACATTTGGAAGTGAGGGCGGAATAAACAGAGACTCTTCTTTTAGCTTGTTAATTTTTATTACACATGTGCCCACATACATGTGTGTGGCACAGCACTGGTGTGCAGGTCAGAGGGCAACTTTCAGGGATCCCTTTCTCTCCTTCTGACATGTGAATACAGACATAGAACCCTGCTCACCAGACAGGACACCAGGTGTTGTGATCCACTGAGCCTTTTCTAAAAAGAAAAAAAATAATTGTCTCTTCAGCTCCCTCGAGGCTCATGCATCTCCAAGAAGGGGCTGGTTACTTATTGATTGTGGTCATAAAGCCATCTTAAAAGCTCAAACGTTTAAAAACACTGAAACAATAAACTAAGATTTTTATTCCAACAATATCTCACAAGAATAATGCCCACTCTTTTTTACTTCCAAGATGAAAAAGAAACATGGCAAAGTATATGGCAAAGGAATGAGAATTTATCACCTCACTCAGAGAGCAGAGTCTATCCCGTAAAGATAATATATTTTTCTCTTACTGTTCTTAGACCTTTCTCTTAGATTTGTGGCTTTTATTCTGTAGACTTGAAGCACCAGGGCGGAGGGTGGGGGGATAGACATGGTGACACCTGTCACTCAAAAAGTCCTTTTATACAGATTAAGGAAGACAGACCAGAAGAAACAAAGATGTGTCAGGAGACCCGTGTCCGTGGGACCAAGCAAAGGATGCACTCAGCAATGCTAACATCACTGAGATAGAAACTATGGAGTCTGTGAAGGGACAAGTGAGAAGAAATCCAGAATGAGGTTCCAGGCTGGGTGTGGTTGACTTCAGGGGCGATGGCTTCTTCTCAGAATGGAACCAGAACTGGCAAAATGTGCAAAGGATTCAAACATTCCATCCAGCAGGGAAGCTCCTTAAACAGGAAGGTAAACAACTCAGAAGATCTTCAGAAAGTCCCTGAAACTAACCAGATTCAATGACCCTTCCCTGCCTGACTAAACAACAAAAGCCCCAAAGACTCAGAAAAGCCAAGTCGCAAAGAAGACCAAGTTAGGCAGGTAGAAAGGACGCTCTTCAACCTGTTGAGCTGCCTGCAGGCTGTGCAGTGTGCTGCTCCAGGTTCCCAGCTTCTGTGAACTGTCACCCACGCTGTGGTGGGCTTTGTGGTGCAGCTGTCTTCAAGGCATTTCTGGTCCTTGTCAGTAACCCCTCACCCATATTCTTATAAGTAAGTCCAATACAACTCATTGGTTCATTGAGTTGAGCTTTGGTGGTATTTTGGCCTCTTGTGGGATCCTTATCTGGGTGAGTAGCATCTCTCCAGGAAAACAATAAGGTCAGATCTGAACACTTGACTCTGAAATATCTATGTGACAACTAGCCAAAGCCAGTGTGTTCCCTACTGAGTCTGATTCTTTTCACAATAGGGTCTCATGTAGGCCTGGCTGGCCTGGAACTTGCCACATAGATAAATCAGGCTGGCTGAAACTCATAACAGTCTGTCTACCTCTGCCTCTGTGTGCTATAATCAAAGGCCACCATGATCAGTTCAGGGTCTCATTCTTTTTTTTTTTTTTTTTTAAAGATTTATTTATTTGTTATATTTATAGTGTTTTGCCTGCATGTACACCTCCACACCAGAAGATCTCAGTATGGTGAGCCACCATGTGGTTGCTGGGAATTGAACTCAGGACCTTTGGAAGAGCAGCCAGTGCTCTTAACCTCTGAGCCATCTCCTCAGCCCCAGGGTCTCACTCTTAAAAGAGTGGCCTAGGGGCATGGTGGTGCATGCCTTTAATCTCTGTATTCAGGGAGGCAGAAGCAGGTAGATCTCTGTGAGTTCGAGGCTAGCCTGGTCCACAAAGTGAGTTCCAGGGAAGCCAGGACTGTCACACAGAAAAACCCTGTCTCAAAGATAAATAAACAAAAACAAAGCAACAAAAGAGTGGCCTGGTTTGAACCCATAGGCTTGGGTCAGTCAGAATAGGAGAAAACTATCATTTGTCCTTGGGCACCTTGCCTTTCACCCTGCCCTTTGTTCCTTTCCCTGTAACCCTGGATGCGCTCTTTGAATACAGCGCCTGCCCTGGTGCCTTCGGTACCCACAGCACTAGCCTCATTCCCCTCCTACAGTATTGCTTCTTTAACCATAGCCTCCTCTCTCCTTCACTTAAGCTACTTAAGAGTGTTCCCAGCTGTCAGCTGTGTCTTGCTGTATCTCCCACCTGGTGCATATGGTCTATTGATTATTTAAGCCTCTGGCCATGTTCGTGAGGTTTGGGTTAACAGAGGTGAGAAGACCCCCCCTCAGGGTCAAGTTGCTCCAGCCCATGGATCGGGATGCTGGATTGAAAGAGGAGAAAATGACGCTGAGAGAAGCAATCTTGCGGTTAACACACGCTTGCTGGTGACTAGATTATCTTGGGCAGATGAGGCATGGAGGAAGCACTCTCCAAGGCCATTCCCTTCCCTTACAGAAGGTGATCTCTCGCAGGGCATGTTTGCAAGTTTGATGGTGAGCTTCCTTCAAGAACGGCCCTTTAAATCTGTCCTGTAGCTACTATTAGCATTAAAAGAACGAAGTCTAGACAAGGAAAGAAAAAAGGGGTTGAGGATGCTGATCAAATAGAAAATAGAACAGAGAGAAGGCAACAGGGCAGAGCAAGGAGATGGGATGGAAGTGGAGCCATTCTCTAAGACAAAGGAGAAACATTGAATTAATAAGATCAGATGTGGGTAAGTCAGACCGCCAAGGTGACAGCAAGGAAAAGGTCATGGCAGACATCAAGTATGGATACCAGAAGGGGCCTTGAGGGAGGTTACCTGAGCCGTGGAGACTAGGGTGAAATGCCATCTGGAAAGGAGGCCCAGTCCACTCAGATTGACCCAGAGGTTATCACAGTGGCTCCTTCTCAGTGAGGAGCTCCCTGCTCACCCTCATCATCTATATGCTAATGAGCTGTGTTTACATATCAGGCCAGATGCAGCCTGCCATCACCAGACCAGACCCTGCTTGCAGCTGGCTGTTACCCGTCCCTGGCTGGCCGTGCCTTCTTTCCGGTGTTCCTGTTGGCCCAATATGGAGGTACGTGGGGATTGCAGGGGGAATTGGGACAGTCCTAGGAAAATCTCTGTGTCTAGATCTCTGTATCTAAGACAAGGGGACATCCTGGTGTTTTGATTCATGATACACAGCACGGATTAGAATTTCATCTCATTTCAGTGACCTTTGTCTCCAAGCACACGGAAAGCAAACCATGGCTTAGGGGCCATTTACCTCAGTACCTGTACTTTTCCCATGGTGTTGTGAGACCAAAACAGGAAAAACATATCTTTCGGGTTAAGAGTTCTGTTTGCAGTTAAGAGTAAATTCCTGTCTGTCCCACGTGCGCTTGATCGTGTGTGTGTGTGTGTGTGTGTGTGTGTGTGTGTGTGTGTGTGTGTGTTGGGGAGTGTGCAGACAGGAACTGTATTAGGATGTACACTTGCCCCTGATTGGATGTAGGGGAGGTTTGAAGGCAGGAAATACATCAGGATGTATGCTTGCCCCTGATTGGACCTGCTGGGAAATGCAGTGAATTGTGGGTTTTGCCCTTTTAAGCTCCGGCAAAAGGTGACTCCTCACTATTTTCTGTGAACGCAAAGATGAACCTGACCAGAATCCATCCTGGTCAATTTAATTACTTGCTTCAAACTTGGCTTTAAATTGTGGTAGTGGTTTTATTCTTTACTGGGATTTAACAGTGTCTGGCACTGTTAACATAGTAACAGGGAATGCAGGCAAATGATGACTGTAGAGCCCTTGCTTGTGACTTGGAATTTATAAAGCAACTTCCCAGTATTTACTTAAAATGATTGGTTCTGAGACAGAGTTTCTCTGTGCAGCCTTGGTTGTCCTGGAACTATCTACATAGAACAGCTTGGCCTGGAACTCACAGAAATCCACGTGCCTCTGCCTCCCGGGTACAGGGATTAAGGGTGTGCACCAACACCTGTGTGTTTCAGTTTGGTCATCCTTTCCATAGCCGTCAGCTGGAACACCAGCTTATTGGGGTACAGGCACAGGAGGGACAACTCCCTCTTGTCACCCTCAGCATCCCTTAGACTTTAAGGGAACTCAGCTCTGGCCAACCTCTGATTTGTGGCTTGGATGCAGAAAAGAATTTCTGGAGTAGCCAGAATGAGGTAGATTTGGGGTTTGAGGAAGATATTTGAATATATTTTAAGCATGAGGTGAGAAAGGAGGCTTGCAGAGGACTGAAAGACACACTGCAGAGTATGCCTACGGTGTTCTCAAAGAAGAGCCACAGCAAGTGAGTCACACAGCAAGTGTGGGTACCAGCTCTCCAGGGAGAGTCACTGCTCGCAGCTTATTGCTGTTGGTTTGTTTTTCAGTAGTCCTGTTTAATGTTTTGGTGGGGTTGTAGCAGCTGTCATCCAAAAGTTGCTAAGGGGATTAGCTGGCAGGGACACAACACGTTAGGCTGTTTCATCGGAACCATTGTGTTTGAGATGTCCAGATGTCTTCAGAAAGGAATGAGGCGACATCCAACGTCATATATATCCAGGTAATAAGCCTGGGTCACTGTTTCTTTCACATAAAAATCCTCCGTGAAAGAACAATTACTGCATGCCTGCAGCCTTCACAGCTGCAGGCTAAGAGTGTTGGAATTGCCTCTCAGTTGGCAAGGAGCTGCTATGAGACCAGAAGCTCTCAACTTGTGGGGCACAACCCCTCCGGGGGCTCAAATGACTCTTTCACAGGGGTCATCTAAGACCATCAGAAAACACAGATATTTACATTATGATTCATAATAGTAACAAAATTACACTTATGCAATAGCAACAAAGATACATTTATGGTTGGGGGGGATACAGCATGAGAAATTGTATTTAAAGGGTCACAGCATTAGGAAGATTGAGGACCACTGAATTAGACTGTAGAATGAGTGACCACTTTTCTCTTCCCATGTCCTCATAATTTCTTTCTATCTTGACTCAAGCATGCCTTCACCTCTCATGACCTTTCAGTTGTCTGTGTCCATTTGTTTTTCTTGCAATACATTTCAGTTTGCTAAGAGTTTAGGATTTTCTCACCTTCCCAAATGTATTAGGCAAAGGTTCTGTGAAGGAACAGACCTGAGAGAATGAATATATATTAAAAGGAGATTTATTAGGACGATTTAGGTATAGTCTGGAGAGTCCAGCGATGGCTGGCTCATACTGGAGACGTTGAAGATCTAATGGTTGTTCAGTCCACAAGGCGGCATGTCTCAGCAGGTCCAGTCTGGCCCTGAAGGCCTGGCAGGTTCCTGGAGAGCTGCTGGTCTTCAGTCTGCACTGGAATCTCAAAGCAGCTGGGTCTAATATCAGTGAAGGGATGCTGCAGCAGCAGGATAGATGAACTTGCCAGTGGGAGTGAGGGCAAGCAGGCAAAAAGCAACCTGTCCTTGTTCCACACGCTTGATGTGGGCAGTCAGGAGAAGATGCTGCCGCACACATTTAGGGTGGGTCTTCCTGCTTCAAAGAATCTGATCAAGAACATCGCTCACAGGTGTGCCCGGCATCCTTGGTTTTAGTTGATCCCGGATGCAGTCAAGCTGACAGCCATGATTAGCCATTGCACCAAAACAACAAATTAAAACAGATTCAACAGTAACAGCTCATTACTATGTCTGTTAATAAGTGTTTATTCAACATTTATAATTAAGGAGGTTTTGTTTGTTTGTGTGTTTTGAAGTTGGAGGGATGGTCCCAGGCCTCACACGTGCCAGGCAAGCACACAGCTGAGCACCACCCTCACTCCAGTTTTTCCTTTGCTCTAGACCTCACTCATTGTGGTGCTATATTCAGAAACACTTTACTTTCCCCAAATATTTACTAATGGGGTATTTTTATAGCCAGATATGCCCTTAAGCATTTACTTTATAGACATCCTCTTGTGAAATTTTGTTTATAAAACTGCTCAGAAAAAAAAATGAGAGCTACTCTGACCTCACAGGACTGGAGCGATTTTAACAGCAGTGGTGAAAGGTTATTTGGCTTTTGGCTTTGCTGCAAAGTGATGGATTTTGTTCTGTTGTGTCTTTTGTCGTCTGATTTTACAACACTTATCTAAGAATAGATGATGCATACGGATTATCTGCCAGAGAGGATCCAGCTCTAGAAGAGACCAAGGGAGAAGTTTGAGAGTTGAGGATACTAAGTGAGGTTTTTGTTTTTGTTTTTGTTTGTCTTTTGTTCTTTGTTTGTTTGTTTGTTTGTTTTGTTCATAGCAAGTGAGAGAAGATGAATGGACCCAGGGCCCACATAAATAACACTGGGATACACACCCATGATTCACACGCACGCACACATGCACGCATGCTTTATCAGGCAATCCCTTGGGTGCCTTTCTGGTGTTTGAGAGATTTGTCTATTCTTGTCTACTCTGGCTCCCATTTTGGCTGAAGAGCAAACAGCCTGTGCTCCACAAGTGTGCCCACAGCCTCTTCCTTCCACAGGGCTTTCTTGAATTCAAATATGCAGTTTTCTGACTTCAGATAGCTAACTTAAGCCAGGTATTGTCTTAAAAACTATGATCCAACATAACTGGACATTTTCCAGCATTTCCTTTGGCAAGGGAAAATGGATCTGCTAGAGTGAGCTACTCACACATTTCTTTGGAGAGTGAGGACTTACATTTTTGGCATACTGTTGGTGAGCAAAATAAGTGCCCTTTATTATTATTATTATCATCTTAGATAAGCCTATTATATAAAAGTTGTGAGGTTATTTTCTTAGGTGTTATAGGTTGGTTGTTCTCAGTTGGGTGATGTCTACATAGTACAGAAAGCAACTTGAGGGTGGAGTGACACCCCACAAACAAGGTTTGCTCCAGGCATTGGTGAGCCTCCAGGGAGTGGCGCTCCTGTGGATGTCCTCTGGTCATGAGTGGCTCCAGGGAATCAAGCTCACCTGTACCTGCCTTACATCACTTGTTTTTCAGAAAGCTTTCTGCTAAAGAAAAGTTGTCTCTTACATGATGCATGCCTGTGTAATATTCTCACTGAAGTTCATAAAACTGAATGGTTGGTGCTAATGGACCAAAACCCAATGGCCTTCACTTTAAGCCACAGAGTGTTTCTAGGTGTCCCCAGCCTCCTGCCCTGCCCAGTACTAGCTGCTTGATGTAATTACAATGAGAACACATGCCTTGTATGTAGCTAGCAAGCCTCAGCCCATCACTGGATGTGTTCCCAAATGCCTGAGAAGAAAACCTGGCACTTGATATTTAGCGTTGAAAGCTATGACTTGGATAATCCACATGCCCTCTGCTAAGTGCTGGTTAAGAATGAAAAGCAGAGAACCAACACAGTCACCAAGCACACAAAAGCCATAACTCTTTAGGCTGCTAATAACAAGGGGACGCTCCCCTACCGCATAGAACTGACCCCTGACGAATTGGTCCTCATTACACATCCAGCTGGAGGATATGTTCTCAAGTTGTCTGTGGGAGTTTGTCTAAAATCCGGGGTTCTTTGAATAGCAATTTGCACCTTTGAAACTCACCCAGCAATTATTCTTAAGCAGCCATCTGGTATCCACCTACCCAATTGTCACCTTTAGTGGTTATTGAGAAGTTTCATTATTCACGTTTTTGGCACACATATTTTCAATTACAGGGACAGGTTTTTCACCATTAGAAATTTTTTGGTGGTGCCAAAAATGGAATACGTGGGCTAGAGCTTGATTTGCTGATTTTATTCTTTCCAGAAGAGCCATAAAATAGATTTTAGGGTCTCATGTTTATAGCATTTTCAAGGTCATCCCGGGGTTAATGTCAAGGGCCTTTTCCTACTTCCTAGACCAGCTGATGCTGCTTCTCTGAAAGTGCATGGGGGGGGGGGTCCTTGGAGGGCCTTGGCATAGTGGAGCAGGTTTTGCTGTCTGTGCCTTCTGAAGAGAGGACGCTTTAGATCCAGTCATCTGTGTCCTGGACTCACCAAAGACCACGCCTTCTTGCCCACCCTGTTTGATATTATCCTGATGCAAGCTCTCTGCAGGTAGTGAGAGAAGGGGGGACCATGGTGAACAGTATGAGTTGCTCGTGTGTTGCAGTGAGAGGAGAAGCTGGAGCTAAGAGGAAGACTCAGGGTGTATGAGTTACCGCTCTGCTGCTGTGATGAAACACCGCGACCAAGACAACCTAGAGAAGAAAGTGTTAACTTGGGCTTATGGTTGTGGAGGGGAGGCATGGCAGCAGGTACAGGAAGCAGAGAGCTCACACCCTCCAACCACTGGAAGTGGGGTGAGGTTATAAACTATGCCTTTGGGTGACATGCTTCCTCCAGTAAGGTTGTACTACCTAAACTTCCACAAACAGTGCCACCAATCAGGTACAGAGTGTTTAAATACCTGAACTACCACAAGGGTTTAACAAGGAAAGATCTAGAACGGTGAGGAGAATGTTTGCAGTAGCTTATGGTTGGACATGAGACAACCAAGCTAGCTAGGGAAGAGGAGGGACAGGACTCTGGGACAGGGAAGGCATGCTTGCTACCTGCCTGAAGCCTGTTAGTGCTATTGTCTCTCGTATATTCTTGTTTCTAGTGAAACTAATTGGAATGGACCAAATCTTACAGAAGCTTCAACTAAGACAGCCACCCTGGTTCATCACCCAGACTAAGAGCTAAATGAGGAAAGACCGCAGCTACGTCTTGGTGGCTGGGATAGAGTTAGCCCTCTACTGTGATAAAACCATAAGATGATTGTGCAAATGTGGGAACAGAGAGGATACAGCCTAATTAACAGATGGCAAGATGCTTGCAAGGTGGATGATAGAAACACCAGCCGCCACTAACAGCAGCAGACAGTCAAGGTCAGTCCCTGACAAAACACAGGTCAGAGGTGGACAGAATTGCACTTCAACCACCCCTAACTGGGTGGGGAGCATATGAACAGTCTGTAATCATCTCCTTGGTTAGGCCAGGGGGAGCAGGCATAGACTATGTGGTCCCTCCGTTAGCTGGCGAGCCACCACAACTCACTCTCCTGTGGTAGCTCCAGAGAACTAGGGAGTCCCACAGCAATGACTTCATCCTTTGTCCAGGTCCTTCCATAGCCCTAGAAAAGCCCTAGAAAGATGGTGGTGCCTTGGAGACCCCTTCCATACTCCACAATTTCTCATACTTTCCTCTGATTTCTCATTTTCTCACTTCTTTCTAGCTCGCCTCAATAAAGCCTTTCTCTGTTTTGCTCATTCCCATAGGAGTCCCATTTTCTTTGTTTTGTTTTGGTTTTTGGTTTTTCAAGACAGGGTTTCCTCTGTGTAGCCTTGGCTGTCCTGGACTCACTTTTTAGACCAGGCTGGCCTCGAACTCACAGAGATCCACCTGCCTCTGCCTCTTGAGTGCTGGGATTAAAGGTGTGTGCCACCACTGCCCTGTTAAGAGTCCCACTTTCTAAGTCTTCATTGACATGAAATAACTCCAAGCCACTGTTCCAGGGTGACCTTTGGTGATACAATGGTTAGTTTTTGTCAACTTGACATAAGCTAGAGTCATTTGGAACGACAGACCTTCAATTGAGAAAATGCCTCCATCAGATTGCCCTGTAGGCAAGACTGTGGGACATTTTCTTGATTGATGATTGATGTAGGAGGGGCCAACCCACTGTGGGCAGCTGGTCCTAGGTTGTGTAAGAAAACAGGCTACATGAGCCATAGGGAGTAAGGTAGTAAGTAGCACTTCTTTATGGCTTCTGCTCCAGTTCCTGCCTCCAGTTTCCTGCCTTGGTTTCCTGTCCCTGGTTCTCATGATGATGGACTGTAAGCTGTAAGATGAAATAAACATTTCTTCTCCACATTGCTTTCAGCCATAGTTTTATTACAGAAATAGACAGCAAACTAGGACAGTGGCTGTGTCTGGTACCCAGGGTCCTTGAGTCATGCATAACTGGGCTGTGAAAGATTCCATAGCACCCAAAGTTCTTGCATCGATCCCAGGCCTATGTGTTCTATGACTGCACCAGGCAGGAGAATTTCCAAGGATGTTTCCTATTGGCTGCTCTGCACTGACATCTCTTCCTAGTAATTTGGGACTATTCCATCTTCTGAGTGTGTTCCCTCCCTCCGTTTCTCCATCCTGTAACGGCACCTGGGCACATGATGGTGGATCCATCATCATCAGCCTGGGTGCTGAGCTGAGATCTACCCGAGGACCAGCAGGATGCTCCTCCCAGCTGTGAGAGTAGAGCTCATTGCAGGTATGAGGGATCTAGGATAAAGGGTGATGGCAGCCACCATCCATTCTGGATGTGTGCCTCACCTCCCCCACTTCTCCAGCTCTCTCAGTGGTTTTACACATTGCATCTTAAATGACTTTTCTGCTTAAAGCAACAAGAGTCAGCATTTGTCGCTGGTGGCCAAGAGTTTGGCTGATTGTACACAGCATAGGGCAGCGCCTGGGCATTCTGCTTTGAAGTAGATTTTGAGATTTCTTATCACCTAGCTTTTCACCTATGCGACCTCAGCTATCAGCTGACTTTTCTGTAAAATGACGTCACAGAGTGGTCCTGGCTTCCTAGAAATTTCCATGAACTAAGCCAGTTTGTTAAATAGTCATGTATTGTATTTTGTTTGGAATGTCTTAACGAATGGCTACAGAGTGGGTGGATTAGACAACAGAAATTTGTTTTGTCGCAATTTTTGAGCCTGGGAATCTGAAATCTGATGGGTCGTGCATGTTTCTCAAGCAGAATGCTTCTCTGGAAAAGAGCTACAGAATAATTCTGCAGAGAATAGCAGGTAATGCCAGGCAGGCCTTCTGTGCCATTGGCCTGCCGGGTCTGGCAGGGGCTTCCTGCCTGAGACCTGGGGAGGCTTCTTGGTGATGCCTGAGACAGGTGGAGCAATCTGTATTTCCTTTACTTCTCAGCCTCACGGTGACAAAAATCGTGTGCGTTCTCTAGAGTCATGGAAGGCAAATCAGGAGCAAATTACAAAGCACTCATGACTCCTCATTCCCCGTCTCTTAAAACAGGCGGAATATACATCTACGCACACTGGAGTCTTGTTGCTCTGGATGATGGTCAGAGATTAGGTTTAAAAGCAAGTTTTAAATGTGAGTCCCTCAGCTGTTTCCTGGAGTCTGCCCTCTCTGTGGACTTGGTAATAGATGATGCTATTCACACCCGTGCCAGCCCCTGCTGTGGATAGTTCTAGCAAATGATAGCACTGCCTCCCCTTTCAGAATACTTATCATACTCCAAATGTGTTTGATGTGCAGTCTGAATGCGTAGCAATTTGTGCTTCATCGTAAAACACACTGTCAAAATGATGAGCAGTTCACTCAGGTGCATACTGGGGGATTTGAAATCAAATGCCACAGTCCAATTATGAGGGATCTCAGAACATTAGGTAAGGCTGGAGGTGGTAGATTACCATAGAAACTGGAAGCTTCTGAGCCAAGAAAGTAAAATAATTAGGATCTGATTATTCCAGGATCCTGAAAATGCAGTGTTCATCTGTCTGTCTGTCTGTCTGTCTGTCTGTCTATGTATCATTATCTATCTATTCATCATCTATCTATCATCATCTATCATCTATCTATCTTAATCATCACCATTATCTATATCTATCCATCCATCCATTATCTCTCCTTCATATAGCTATGCATCAATCATCTACCAATCACCTGTCTTCTTTCTTTCTACCTATTATTTACTATTGGCTTATCTGCTATGTAAATAAGAAAGTATACATTTTGAAATACTACATTATTTGATAAAACCTGGAGGCCATTAGCGGGAAAGCTACAAAAAGAACCCCAAAAGATAGCTAATCTGAAGCCATGCAGTGGTGGTGTACGCCTTTAATCCCAGTACTCGGGAGGCAGAGGCAGGTGGATCGCTGTGAGTTTGAGGCCAGCCTGGTCTACAAAGTGAGTCTAGGACATCCAGGGATACACAGAGGAACCCTTTCTCAAAAAACAAAACAAAAACAAACAAACAAAAAAAGCCAATCTGCTTTATTTTCAACAAATTCATGGAAAATGGGTGAAAAGAATAAGGGAAATGGGTGTGGAACACCATCGTTCTGAAGCTGAGCAGGACTTCTTAGAGCTGGGATTCTGTTGGTGTATTTTCAAAATTAATTTTACAAGTTGAAATTGACATACATAGAAATGTGAATGCAAGCTTTAACCAATAATTGTGAATGAATAGTCTTGCTCAAGGCTGAAAATGAGAATTTTTCAGGACTCCAAGCACAAATGTGTAATATTTTTAGTCACAAATCTTGCCTCATTTTTAATATACTACCATCCTTATTTTATAGAAATTTATTTTGCTTGTTTTGACTTTTACTTATCACATCGTATAGCATAGAATCTTACAGAAAAGACTTAAAGCAAAGATTATTTTTTTATTACTTAGATAATGAAAAACAATTTTATTTTATTTTATGTGTATCTGTGTGGGCTTGAGTGTGTGTACCATGTTTGTGCTGGTCCCTCTAAAGGCCAGAGCAAGGTGTTGGGTCCCTTAGAACTGGAGTTACAGGCAGTTGTGAGCCATTTGGTATGGATGCTGGGAACTAATCCCAGGTCCCCTGGAAGAGTAGCAAGTTCTCCCAGCCCCTTAGCCATCTCTCTGGCCCTTATTACAATATTTATTTTAAGGCCTGGAAGTGTGTACTACTGTGTACTTGTAGAGGTCAGAGAACAACTTGCAGGAGTCCGTTCTCTCCTATTACACTGTCCAGAGTATCAGACTCAGGTCATCATGCTGCGTGGGTGACAAGGGACTTTACCTGCTGAGCTGTCAAACTGGTTCTAGAAATATTTCCCCATATATAAAGCTCAAACAATAAGCATTCAGTTTGATGAGTTTTGACAAATGGAAACCCAGCACCCCTATGAAGATTTAAAATATCTCAATCACTCTGGAATGTTCCTTCTTGCCCTCCGTTAGCCAGCCTACTCTTGATGGATGTTAATACAGCTCTGGCTCCCTTAACCGAGGAGCCTGTGTGCCGGTGTGTAACTGCATGTGGGTTCATCCTGTGATGTGGACTCTTCTGATACCAGAGGCGATAGAGCAGCTATGGAGAGGTGCTGAGACAGGAGTCAGCTTCCTGTATGCCATCATGGGACAGACCCACGGTCGAGACTACAGGCTGGCCACACAGAGAGCCTAGCCTAGTTAACAGCCAGAAAGGCACCCACTAGAGCAGGTTGGAGCCAACAATATTTGCAAGGATGCTGGTCAGATCCTGGTCAGAGTTAATGGCCTGTAGACAGTCAAGGTCAGTGGCTACTGAAACAGAAATTAGAGATGGACGGCCATGCTCTAAGTGGGCGAGCAGGATGTGACCATAATGTCATCACCATCTATCTGGTTGCTTTAGAAGAAAGAATACATTCTAGGACCCCTAACTGGCTTGGCTTTAATATGCTCAGAGACTTATTTTATTTTATTTTTTTACAATTCTTGTTTGTTTGTTTGTTTGTTTTTTCGAGACAAGGTTTCTCTGTGTAGCCTTGGCTGTCCTAGACTCCCTTTGTAGACCAGACTAGCCACAAACTCACATTGATTCACCTTCCTCTGCCTCTCGAGTGCTGGGATTAAAGGTGTGCGCCCCCACACCTGGCTTTTTCCTTTTTTTAAAATTATAGATGTATTTATTATATTTTTATGTATGTGTGAATATGGGTGTTTTCCTTGCATGTATATCTGTGCACCGCATGTGTGCCTGAGGCCCGTAGAGGTCAGAAGAGAGTCTTGAATCCTTTGGATCTGAAGTTAGGGGTAGCTGGGAGCTGGTAGGGGGCTGCTGGGAACGGAGCCAAGGCCCTCTGAGGGCATAATAGCTCTTAGCCTTTGAACCATCTCTCCAGCCACATGCTCAGAGGTTTAGGCAGGAGCAATAGGAATCACCTCAATGCTTGTCCAGTTTCTGCCGTGAGTCTCATTAAAAAGACACAGGCCAGCAGTTTAGCTATTTTCCTTCTTCCTTTTGGACCTCTCCTGCTCTGCGGAGTTTCTCTTCTGCTTTTTAAATTTTATCTTAATAAAACTTGTTCTTATGTCACTTATTCCCATGTGTCCATGGTTTTAATCCTTATCAGAGTGAGGCGACAAACTCAAGACCCGCTGAGTCACGTTGGCTTTTGTTGACCAATGACTTTCTGGTGCTCTAAGTCTCTAGGGTTACTGGCATCTGGGCCAAGAAAGTTCCCACCATGGCTGAAGGTCTGTATCCCTGCCACATGGCAACAGTGTTGCATCAGTTACTTTTCTGTTGAGATAAAACCCTGTGGCCAAGACAACTTAAGGAAGAGCTTATCTGGGCCTACAGTTTCAGACGGTGAAGAGTCCATCCTGGAACAGAGGTGTGGCAGCATGAGGGAGGCATGGCAGTGGGAGCCAGGAGTTGAGAGCTCACGTCCTCAACCCCAAGCCTGAAGCACAGAGAGGAAACAGGAAGTAAAGTGAGGCTGCGTACTCTCAAAGCCCTCCCCCATCACTACTTCCTCTAGCAAAGCCATACTTTGTGAACTTCTCCCAAACAGGAGCAGTATGGGGATCATGTGTTTAAGTGTCTGGGCCTAGGGGGAGCATTTGTAGTTTGAACCCAGATCCATGTGCAGGCTAGGGCAGCATTTGACCACCAAGATACTCCGCTAGCCCATGTCTTCAGGACTGTTCTGTGTTTTTGTCTGAACCAGGCCTTTGCCATTCCTCATGGCTGAGTGTAACAGTCACTGCATTGACACACTGCTGATTTTTTTCTTCTTCCCTTCTCTGTAATGGATATTTGAGTCATTTTCTATATTCCTGGTTGGGCTGTTATGGTTGAGGTGCTGTGAGCACTTTTCTCTGCATCCTTTTGTGAATATGATGCTTCTGTTGGCTGTGGGTAGTCTTTACACCTAGGAGTAGACTTGTGGGGGACAAAGGGTAGCTACATGCTTGCTTTGTAAGGAAGTCCCAAACAACTTGCTGAGGAAGTAAAATGGCCTCAGGGTTCTGCTAGGGCTCCACTTCCTCCCAACGCTGCTGTCTCCTGCCTTTGTATAGGTGTAGAGCGGTGGCTCATGACCATGACCATGAGCAACGTTTTATACGTTTTTGTTGTTGCTGTTCGTTTGTGTCTCCTCTTTTGTGGAACATTTATCAACACATTGAAAGGACACCTCCCTCTCCGTCGCATGAAGTGCAGACGATGATGATGATGGTGGTGATAGCGAAGCTAAGACTGCTGCATCAAATGAAGCAGAAAGCTTTGGAAAACAAATGGAGATGTGTCTTATCCTCACATCCATTGAGGATGACCTCTCTAGGGAGGTGGGTTTTTGTTGTTTTTTTGTTTTGGTTTTTGTTTGTTTTAGGTTTTTTTTTTTTTTTTTTTTTTTTCCAGAAACATGAAAAGGAAGTACATGAACATGCAAAGATCTGAAAAGCAAGAAACCAGTTCAGACAGATCACGGTTGCTGCAGGGGACTAGGAGGTTGCCCAGTCAGGTGGAGGCAGCAGAAAGTATGTCTGAATTTACCATGTCTTACAATGCTTGGCCAGGCGTTGCCTTGCTCCATTGGCTTGTATTTGGAGATGGGTTTTGGGATAGATAACTTTGCCTATACTTGTCCACCAAGAGGAAGCCTAGCTTGGTTACTGCAGATTCATAAAAGACTGTTGGAAGAAGGAAGATCTGGCGGTCAGTTAAAGATTTCTCATGGAAGTACGCATGCCCATGCTGATTGCAATTTGTCCTCATGTTTTGTTGCTGAGAACCAAACCCAAGTCTCATATATGCCAAGTGTGTGTTCTACGACTGAGCTATGACACCAGTTCCATATGGACTTCTGAACGAGGAGTGAGGCTGCTTTAGGAAAGGAAAGCTTTCTCCTTGGATTGCTCGGATGTCTTCGGGGGTAGTAGTGACATCTCTCACCCTCGACCTAGAGATCTCTAGACAGAGAATGAAGGACACAGAAAATACAGGCAAGGTGCCCAAGTCTGGAACATAACCCATTTGCTAGTCTCCTCGGTTCTCAAACACATCACAGACAAGTCAGGACAAGCTGGCCACACTGTACAGAAACAGATGGAGGCTGAATCTCCCAATCTTCCTTACGCTTCGACCCCTTCCAGGGAGGGGTAGACACACTGGGCACTCGGGTTTGACACAAGCCACTCTAAGGATGAGGTTCTTTGCTGTTAGAGTTGAGCTCTGTGTGTGTATGTGTGTGTGTATGTACATAGCCTTTACACATTTACTTGGGAGCCTCAGCTGGGACTTGAGTCCTGTCCATCCTGTGTGGATACGAAGTCCCAAATCACCACAGGAAACTGGAAACTCTGCATGAGCTCATGGGCTTCTCTGGGGAGTTCCCAGCTGTGGCTGGAGACGAGGTGTGTGGGAGGAGGCTTGCTCTCTTGCTGACGGTGGTCACAGCAAAACAAAGAGTTGGGTGAAGCACTACTGTGCTCATTGTGCATTTCCAGAGCTGCCCTGCTGAACTATTCACCCTCTAAAAGCCTTACCATGTACAGTTTGTTGTTGTATGGTTCTTGACTTTTTGAGACAGGCTTTCTCTGTGTAGCCTAAGCTGTCCTGGTCTCACTTTATACACCAGGCTGGTCACCAACTCATATAGATTCGCCTGCCTCTGCCTCCCAGAGTGCTGGGACTTCAGGCGTGCATCACCTCACTCACACCACATACAATTCTTTAAAAGCAAAGTGCTTTCTTCTTTATTATTGGTGTGTTGGGTTGGATACTTTTGAAATGACTAGCACAATGCTGGATATATGCAGAGAAATGGATACTGTCGCCAGGCAGGTTAACATGCCGTCTCCGTGATGTATTGTAAGAGCAATTTAAGTGCATATCTCTCAGTGAATTTCCAGTATCCATACAATATTGTAATATGGTCCTCTTGCTGAATCTGTGATGTCCAGACCAATTCCTGCTGCTACAGGCTGCTCAGCCTTTGCCCCAGATCTCTGTTTCACCCTTTCTTCCTCTTGCCCCTGATAATCATGCCTTTAAAAAAAAAAATTTAATGTCTGTCTGTCTGTTTGTTTTTTTATTTATTTTTGTGGCCGGAGACCAGAGGATACTTTGTAGGAGTTAGCTCTCCCTTTCCATCATATGGGTTCCAGGGATCAAACTCGGTTGTTAGGCTTGGTGACAAATGTCCTCCCACTGAGCCCCGACAACCACAGTCTTCCTTTTTAAGTACTGGAGTTTGCTTACCTCTGCACATACCTGAGAGTGTGTACTCATTGTCTTTTCTCTGGCTTTTTTTTTTTTTTTTTTTTTTTTTTTAAACTCATCACACTGTCTGCTGTTGATTTTCATCTATGTTGGATGCAGGATCTCTTATGTAAAGGTTGGATGATATTCTATTCCACAGATAGTGAGAAAAGGCTGAATGATGTTCTATTACTCAGATATTAAGACAATCCATCACCTATCATCTATTTCTTATCTATCATCTGCTCTATCATTTTATCTATCATTTATCTACCTATTATCCATATATTACCTAGCATCTGTTTGTATATATTTTCTTTTTTTCATCATCACCTTATCTATCTATCTATCTATCTATCTATCTATCTATCTATCTACCTTCTCCCAGCAGAAGGATTGCTGAGTACAAAACTCCATTCACATCGCATGCAGGTAGAAACTAACTTGTTCTAGGAAGTTGTCCTTTGTTTTTCAACATGTGTTTTGAGTGAGAGACAGGTGCTATTATATATGACATCTAGATTACAGGATAAACTCATATCAAAGAAGTAGAAGGATGTGGCTGTGGGGATGAAAACGAAATCAAGGACAGGCTCTCCTGGCCTCAGCTGGAAATTCCTATTGACAGACAGAGCAGGGAGCCAGCTCCTGGGGCTGAACATGTCAATCCCAGAAGAGATGTGTGTTCCCTGGGACTTTGAGAATGAGACTTGACTGCTGGAAAGCATTCTTCTGATTAATGACCACATTTTTACAGAGGATTTAGGGCCTGTTAACAGGAAGTGGGTCATAAAATATACACAGCTTCTAGGACCAGGGGTTTAGTGGCTCCGGGGACAACTTAAGCTATGACAGTGAACTTTCCTAGATAAAATGTGACTTTTTTTCCCCTTTGGTTAATGGTGATGCAGAAAATGTGGCCTCCAGAAAGGAACTGTTCCAAAATGTACTTCATGGTTATTGATAGTGTGAAGTGAAAGGAATTAAAAAACAAAACAGCTGGGCAGTGGTGGCGCACGACTTTAATCCCAGCACTTGGGAGGCAGAGGCAGGCGGATCGCTATGAGTTCGAGTCCAGCCTGGTCTACAAAGTGACTTCAGGGCAGTCAAGGCAACACAGAAAAACCTTGTCTCGAAAAACAACAACAACAACAAACAAACAAACAGAATCTCATGGATTTTGAATACTGAGAATGCAAATGACTAGACACCATTCTCTAGGGAAACAGAAATGGAGGAGAGAGTGAAGTCAGGATGAAAGTATGTTGTAAAGATGGCTGGAACTTTTGCGTATTTGGGACTCATTTGTGTGCAGCCACTTCTGTGCACTTAGCTGGCTTTCTGGGTAATGTATCTCTTGCAATGGGAGGACCCACGTCCTCTGTCACCTTAGGGACTAGCCGTAAGGGTTAAGATCCAACAGCACCCTATGGCACACCTACACTGTAGAGCCAGTAGAATATATGTATTTAATGAAGGGGGCTTATTAGACTGGCTTACTGTTAGGGGTTGGGTAGTTCAACGCCGATATCTACATGCTGGAGATGGCTCAGCAATCCCAATCCAGGAGTGCAAGCCAGGAAGTGCCCTGGAGAACTGCGGACATCTAATCCCCACTGGGAGGCTGAAGTGGGTGTAGGAAGATGGTAGCAGCTCCAGCAGATGTGCTCACCGAAGAAGAACAGTCTCTGCTTTTTCTTTGGATTGTAGGTCTCATTGCTGTGACAAAAGAGCTGATAAGAGCAACTTAAGGATGGCGTAATTGGCTCATGGTTTTACAGTCCATCTACAGGAGTATGAGGTCACATTGCATCTGGAGCCAAGAAGCAGAGGAAGATGCATACTGGCGCTCCACTCACTTTCTCTATTTTATTTGCTCGGGGACCCCAGAACAAGGGATGGTGTCACCCACACTTAAGACAGGTGACATCCATCCCACTTAATTTAGGAACCCCCCCCCCCCGAGACACAAGCCCAGAGACTTGTTTCCATGGTGATTCTAAGTCCCACCAAGCTGACAGTCAAGATTGATGGTTCAAATGCCAACTGGAAGGTGCTGCCCTTGTTTAGGGCGGGTCTCTCTAGAAGGGTCCTCACAGACACCACTCCGTGTCTCCAAGGCAGATTCTAAGTGGGGTCAGATTGACAGCTGAAATGAACCATCCCAAGGTAGGACCTAGAACACCATTCCCTCCCATCCCAGCTCTGCAGACACTTCTTAGACATCCCTTAAGGATATCCCAGGACGTGAGCAATGAACTTGTTCCTAGGCTGTGGGCAGAGCACGGTGCCGTTTCACCTACTGCCTTCCCTGTCAGTTAAATCTAGGCCAACAAAGCTCCCAAATGAGCAACATCCTGAAGTTTCATACTATTTGGTGAGCGTTTCACTGTCGGCAGTTAAAAAAAGAAGACTATGCATATTCTGGGGGTTTGCATATGCATGTAGGCAGAACTCACGGACTTCAGTGTGTCAATTCAGTTATTTCGTTTTCCTTTCAAAAATTCAAATTCACAATGTCTGCCATATTTGTTCCTTACAGTGTTTGATTAACTATGGTAATTTGGGGTTGGGAGGGTAGTTTCCGTTGTAAGATAATTTCCTGCAAACCTGCCCTGGGAACTGTGCTGTGACTGACAATGACTGCAGCCAGCCTGGGCACGTAGGCATTGCCCACACAGTCCATCTGCCTCACTAACCCAGTGTCCCTTATAAGAGGCTCAAATCCTGGTCTTCCCTCCAATCTTGGGCAGTGTGGTAGATCTTTTGTAGAGTCTAGAGTCTGGCTGTTGGGAACACCCTGCACTCACAGTGAAGGGTAGGTCAGCCGAGATTTTTTGTTGTTGTTGTTACTTAGGAACCCATGTCTTAAGTTTGGGTGCTGTGGACCTGTGCTTTATACTAGAACAGAGTTTATTTACATCAGTGCTTCTCCATAAATCTTTTGTTCAAAGGCAGAGCCAGATGAGCTTGGTGGTGTAGAAGCATAGAAAGTAGAGAGATTAGAGATCATCTTCATTGAACCAGAGAGGGGAAACTGAGTCTGAGAGTGGAGCTTCACAGCCAGTGGCAACTCTCAAAGAATAGTGCTGCCTTTCGATGACCAGGTCACAGTCCTGTCACAAATGACACCTCTTGCAAGTTTGATAGTGTCCTAGGACACGGAAGCTGGGCTTTGTAGCTTCTGGTTCGCTGAGCATTCATAGTCTTCCTGTGATACTAAAGGATTCTTTGAAGAAAGTTCAGTCATGATTCTCGTGGTGACAATCACTGAACATGTCAAAGATTTTATTATTAACTCTCTACTGATGGGGGCACCAGTAGGGTGTCCCAGTGTCCATAAAATCAGACCTGGGATGCAGAAACAATTCTATAAAGGGGTCAGCAACCGACTGCATTCAGCCAGACACAACTATTGGCATTTCTTTGTGCAAAAGTCGCCTATGTCAAGATCAGTTTTCCTTTTGCAAAGTTGTGGGGAAAAATACTTTTGAGGGCTGAAGGGTTACCCCAGAGTTTGCTATCTTGAGGACATTGTTTTTAATCTCATGGCTATGACTAAAGTGCTTGACACAGCTGAAGGGAGGAGAGTTCTGTTTTGTCCCCACCAGTGTGTGTGGAAGAGAGCTGTCCATCTTCTGCCTGGGCAGGGGGTAGAACACACATGGAGGGGGCAGTGTGGTGCTGGGATGCTTGGCCTTTCTCCTTATGTTCCCTTTTATTCCACCCAGGCCCTCAGCCTGTGGCAGGGTGCCACCCCATTCAGAATGAATTGGTCCTGCTCTAGAAACATTCCCTCGGACATACTGAGAGCTGTGTGCTACTGTCTACTGGGAAATTCTAAGTTCAATTAGGCCAACAGAGAGGAGAAACCATCACAAGAGTCCAACCCCCCGAGGTTCTGAGGAATGACTCGATATCCACAGTGTGATGATGGATGGCATCTTTTCTCAAGGTTGGCTCTGGAAATATTTCTCTTTTATGGTAATTTATAAAGTCTTTCATTGAATAGAAGGGTGCTTAGCACAGTTAATGGGGAATAAGAATAAATTATTTTTAGGCTCATTGGCTATTTGTCCTGAAATGCCAGTTCTGTATTTATCATTGCTTTACGTTAGTCATGGTAAGAGAACACTTTTAGCTAGTGTGGGTTTTTGTTGTTGTTTTGGTTTTCGAGACAGGGTCTCTCTGTGTTAACCCTGGCTGTCCTGGACTTGCTTTGTAGACTAGGCTGGCCTTGAACTCACAGCGATCCTCCTGACTCTGCCTTCTGAGTGTTGGTATTAAGGGTGTGAGCCACCATGCCTGGCCCAGCCAGTGTGTTTTATAAAAGAAGAAATGATGTCATAGAGACATCTTCTTGGAAGGAACGATGTGAGTTTAATAGGCTTTGGCAGGTGCTGATGGCTTTAGCTTTGTTCTGGAGAGAGGGTGAGGTCAATTAAAAGAGCTGTGTTTGGTTTCATGGAGCTGGCTTTTATTCCAAGAATACACAGAAAGCTGCTAGGCCCCTAGCTCAGGAGCCAGCATGTCCGCATGCTTCCTCAGAGCGACTGTGATGGTCACTGCTCACCTTCTGTTACACTGTTCCTCCTCCCTTGACTTCAGAGGTGGAGGAGGATGTTTCCTCACTCAGCTGGGGGACAGAGATGGTGACTCTCCAAGCCTGCAGCTCTTGGCTCCTCTATGACAGGTCTTTGCACAGTACTCTCCCTGTGGGCTTCCTTCCTGAGCCAGGTGTCCTGAGCTGGACAACGCTGGGCCCTTAGTGCAACGCGGATGTCCACCATGAGCCCTCTAATCTGGGAGGCCAGGGCTGAAAATATGTGTATGTGCATTTGTGTGTGTGTGAGTCTTTGTGTGTGTGTGTGTGTGTGTGAAAGGGGGGAAGAGGTGTGTTGTGTGTGTTTGTATGATCGTTTTGCATCTTCCTCTGGGGGCACTTTTATATGAAGAAGCTAATGGGGGTACTTTTTAAAATCTTGAAAGATAAAAACAAACACACACGACAATGGCTTCGTGGACCGCATCTCCTTTTGTTGTAGATGTTGCAAATGGATTTTCTAGTCTACTCTTATTTTACTCACGAGTTTTTGTTGTTGTTGTTTTGTTTGTTTGTTTGGGTTTTTTGTATTCTTAGTTGTTTTTATTAAGCAGTGGCTTTTGAACTGAGCATTGTGACACACACCTATAAAGAATACCAGCTAGCACTTGGATGTCTGAGGCAGAAAGGTAATGAGTCTGAGGCCACTTTGGCTATACAGTATGTTTTGAGATAGCCTGGGCTCAAAAAGAAAGAAAGAAAGAAAAAAAAAAAAAAAAAAAAAAAAAAAAGGAAGGAAGAAAGGAAGGAAGAAAACTGGGCTTTAAATGCTATTAAAATCAATGCCTTCTTCAAGATGGGGGTGAGCAGTGTGAATACATTGGGCACACCCTAACTAACACCACTCTGGTTCCTGGAGAAGAGCTCTCACCTTGAGGCTCCTGTCCTTGAGACCAGCAATGACCTTGCCTTGACACCAGGATGGTGTCTTTCGTGCTGCTGAGACTCAGGAGGACCTGTCTGCTGAGGGGCCTGGTGAGTGGAAGGGCTCTGATGGAAGCCCCACCCAGTGGAGTAGGAACTCAGTATATTTTGGCATGAGAAGTGTGATTTCTTGGTTGAGTGGAGTGCCTCCCCCACTCTTTTGGCTTTTCTTAGTGTTCAAACTCTTGAATCTGGAGAGTGTTCCAGATTAGTAACATCCGTGATTGCACATGGCAGCCAAGGAACATGTTGCACTATGAATAATGCATGTTTCTTCTTTTTCCATATGTAGTTGCACGCCGCCCTCTCTACGAGGGTTAGAATAACGTCTGTGTATATAATATTTTGTGTGTAGATGCTATTCTCTTTGTAAGATTAAAATGGTTTCTGTACATTATAGAATTTTAAATACACACATTACTCTATAGGAATGCTATCATTTTAATATATTGCATGTAGCAATTATATATGTATACACACACACACACACACACACACACACACACACGCACACACACACCCCTAAGTTTCATGAGTGGAGTGTGAAGCACAATTCTACTGTCTCTGTTAGCAACAGGGACAATGGATGCTAAGTTTAAAAATAACATTATTTTTATTAAACTACTTAATATGATTTAATTAATGAACGACATTATAAAATTTCACTTCTGTGTAAGTAATTTTGATTTTAAATTCTTTTACTCTCCTTCTTCCCTCCCTTCTGTCTCTTATTTTCTGAGACAGGGTCTCACTCTGCACTGAGCTTTGCATCCCTCGCCTCCTAAATGCTGCAATCTTAAATTTTGATAGTCAATCATTAAAATCATGTGTTCTCACTTTGATGGATCATCTTTGATATTTTAGAAGAAAAAATATGCTTGAAATACATGAGTGACTTTACATTTTCTAGCTTAATTCTATTTATAGCTTTGAAAAAATTCAAAATGTGTACATTTTCCAACACAGTGGAAGGAGATAGAAAATGACTCTTACCAGTTGCCCACTGATGTGCACACACACACACACATATATATACTTTCTAAATAATTAAGTAAATGTAATTAAAAAAATCCAGTGTGTCAACAAAATGAACTTACATAGAGAGCATTTAAGGTAATATGATTTTGTGCTGAAGCAAAAGCAAGAGAACAAGGCTGATGGGTCAAGCATGTTTTATTTCTTAGGTGTAGATTTGTTTTCCCGACCCTCTCAGCTATCGCTGACTCAGCAGCACCGCAGGGACACGATACAATGGCTCTCAACTCGAGCCTCTGATGCTTTGCTAATGTTCACTAATTTTCTATCGGTGGCTTTGCATGTTTTTGTTTTTGTAACAACGTATAGAAGGGTAAGACATTTAATTTAGCAGTCTTTTAGCTTCATCTGTGACATTTAGAGATTTATACACAGATGAGCGGCCACTTATGTCCTCTGTTCTTGGACTTTACAATGTCCTAGTCAAACCCTTCTGACCCAGTAGCTCCTTCAGTGTCACTGTAGAAGGCCTTGTTCCCTTCCATCACAGAAGCCTCTCACTCATATTTTTTTCTATTGTTCTTATGGCTTTGTTATGTATTTTGAAATTTTGGACCCATCTGGAACTTATTTCCAGAGGCAAAGCAAAGACTTTATAGTCTGTGTCCCAGTTCTCAGCCAACTGTACACCTTTGATCTACTTGAAATCTCATTTGGTGTACCTCTCCCTTCACAGGTGATGTGTATGTGTGTGTGTGCATGTGTGTGTGTGTGTGTTACACTATGTGTGGTGTATGCACACCTGTGTGCCTTGGGCATGCACACTGAGGTCAAAGGAGAACACTGGGTGTCCTGCTTCCTCCCCTCCTTATTCTCCATAGATAGGATCTCTTACTGAATCTTGCCCCAAGCATGAGCTGGATTCCAGCCCATCTGAGCCGTTTCTCCTAGGAAAGCAAGCAGAACAGAACACACAAGCATGCACATTCATTTTAATGATCTTCAAAGCCTGAAAGTAAGATTTAAAAAAAAAAAAAAAATCAAAAGGATGAGCAGTTAATGACTGTCCCCCCACCCCCCAAAAATTATTTTAAAAAACTTGGTTTTGAAGCATCTCTATTTACCTTGACAATTAAAAGTACATCTGGGAGTGAGTCCTAACATCTCTCTGGCTACCTAATAAATGTTTGAAAAATGAGACATTGAGTTGGTGTATGCCCCAAGAAATATTATAAGTCAACACAAAACAGCAATGACCAAAACAAACAATAAAACCTCCAACAATCAAAAGAAGAAGCTCCCAAGCAGAGTAGAAGTGTTAGCCAGCAGTCACTACTTGATCACAGCGCCCCCATGCCCACCCCCCCCCCAGTCTTCTTTACCAGACACCTGAGGTGCTGAAGTCATGTTTTTTGTTTTTGTTTTTGTTTTTGTTTTCATACCGATGAATCCCAGCCTTGCTGCAAACATCACCTTGGAGGCAAACTGCCCAAAACACCTCCACAGCTCTGTGACTGGGCTTCCTCCAACAGACACCAAGCAGGAAGTGCATCTTCTGCCCACAGAGATAGTCTTAGTCTTTTTGGGGCAGAAATGCTAGTGCATAAGGCAGAGTGTCTGCAGCGCTTCTGATGTTGGTGAGTACGGATAAGAGAGTGTGACTCTTGGAAAGTCCTGCTCTCTGGATGCAGCTCGGCCCAGCACTGGAAAGCCTGACCCAGAAGTGGTGAGGACTGTGGAGCACTGCCCCAGCCCAGACTGCCTGAACTCACACTCACAAGGAGGCTCTGCCTCTGAAAGGGACTCACATGCTACTATGACCTGTGTCAATAAACAGATGCTTTGTCTGTACAAGGAGACTCTGAGCAGAGGAAGGAGCGAGGGAACGTGAGTTGAGAACCCAGATCTAAACATGGCAGGAGGTGAGGACGCAGAAGAGAAGGGCAGGGGATGCTTCCCACCGGGTGCTTGTTGGGTGCTCACCGTGATGCCACGTGTGCGCCTTTAAACACAAAATAAGCCGTGGGCTAATGCCACCAGGAGCTGCGAAATTGTTGAGAGGACTTGAGGCAAACGTTGGTGGCAGGCAGCAAAAAGATAAGACCAACCAAGGAAAGGCAGCAGGAGAGCGAGGTTTGAGAGAGCAGAAGGAAAGTTTCAGAGAGCTAAGTAGATAGAACCACACTTTAAGAAGCAGAACTGGCTGGCCGGGGTGGCACACACCTTTAATAATCTCAGCACAAGGGGGGCGGGGGTCAGAAGCAGGCGGATCTCTGTGAATTGGAGGCCAGTCTGGTCTGCAAAACGAGTTTCAGAACAACCATTGCTACCCAGAGAAACTCTGTCTGGAAAATCTGGAGAGAAAAGGGGGCGGGGGGAGGAAGAGAAGGAGGAGATGGGGATATAGTTCAGTTGGTAGAGAGGTTGCCTAGGATACATGAAGCCCTGGGTTCTATGCACGGCACTACATGAACCAGGCATGGGCTACATCGTGCGTGCAAGGCCAGCCTGCTAAACACGTGAGAGAGAATAAGGAGTAAAGGAATAAAACTACCACCCCCCCACCCCCCCGCCACACACACACAAAAAGGGAGAAGTGAGGCGATATGGCAGGTATACCTTTGGGCAAAATTAAAAGAGAAGGTGGTACTGTAAAACGTTTTAGTATGTAGTAGTTTCCCAGGACTACATGAAAGAAGCAAGGCATGGCAGGTGGCTGGAAACGCGAGTACTTGCAGTTCTAGAGGCTGAAGACCAGATAGAGTTGTGGCTAAGTGTAAAAGGACACCTGCTCCAGGCCTCACTCAAGCTTTGATGGCTTGGGAGATGGCTTTTTAGCTTGCAGAAACATCAACTCCATCTTTGTCTTCCCGCCATATGTCTCTCCGCGTCAAAAGTTCCCACTTTTCATATGGATGCTGGTGACCCCGATAGGAAGCCCACCCTCGTCCAGTATTTGGCTCTTCTTGGGGTATTATGTTGGTGCTGACTGTTTCTAAGCCAGCCCATTGTGAGGCAACAGGGCTTAGCACTTTTATGTTGAAGGGGACACAGTCAGTCAGCAGCAGTACTGGCAAGCCCTGCAAAGAAGTGGTGAGGACTGTGGAGTACTGGCCCAGCCCAGACTGCCTGAGCTCACACTCACAAGGAGGCTCTGCCTCTGAAAGGGACTCACTAGCATGTGACATGCCATGATGACCTGTGGCAGTCAGCAGCAAAGGTAAAAGTACAAAGTATATCCATATTTCAAAATATAGATGCCATTTAGCACAAGGATGTGTGTGTGTGTATGTATGTATTCATGTGTGTTTATATACCTGTGTGTTATGTATGTGGTGTGTGTAACTCACATGTGGTGGTCACAGGACAACTTGTAGAAGTAGGTTTTCTTTCTTTCCCAGTGGCCTCTGGATACTAAATAAGGTCATCTTTGGCAGAAAACACCTCTACCCACAGAACCATTTGCCTTCCCAATGTTAGAATTTTAAATAGGAATCTTTTGTGAGAAGAAAACAAAATAAATTTTAAAAAATCAAGTTTCTGGAAACCAAGACAAGAACAAAACAGCTGGTGTCATATGTAACATTCAGCAGCAATTTCTTCTTCAGGCTGAGATCCAGGGGCAGCCCTCAGGCAGTATGTATGAAGCAGAGAGGGGAATATTGGTCCTCACTTCACTTTCTCCTTTTTGCCATTTTATTCAGTCTGTGATTCCAGCTCAGAAGACGGCGCCGCCCACTCTCAGAGTGACCGTTCCCTCCTCAGTTAGCCCTCTCTGGAAACACCTTCATGGACATGCCTGGAGGTGTGTCTCCTAGGTGACTCCAAACCCCATCATGTTGAGAATCAAGATTAACCACCTTTCAGTGTATGTCTTCTCAGGACTGACATGAATAAAATTAGTCTGGAGAGAAACAAGGTGGAGGTCAGTCCCTGTCATGGCGACTACCAAGCTGTGCTGGCTAGTTTTATATCACTGTGATACAAGCTATCATTGTTTGGGAAGAGGGAACTTCAATTGAGAAAATGCCCTCCATCAGATTGGCTTGTGGGGGATTTTCATGATTGATGATATAGGAGGGACAAGCCCACTTTGGGTGGGGCCACCCTTTGGCAGGTGGTCCTGGGTGGTATAAGAAAGCAGGCCGAGGAAGCCATGGAGTGTAGGAAGCAACCCTCCTTCCTGGCCTCCAGGTTCCTGTCCTGACTTCCCTCAGTGAGAGTGACCTGGAAGTCATAAGTTAAAAATCAACCCTTTCCTCCCCGCCTCAAGCTGCTTATGGTCATGGCGTTTTATCACAGCAACAGAAATCTAATTAGGACGCAGAGTGAATAACTGCCAGCTGCCATGGTGCCTAGCATCTTTTCACCTTCAGGAACAAAGAGAATGCCAGCAGTTCTGCTGTGTGCTGGCTGATGAGACAGACAATGGACTTACCAGGCTCCTTGCCCTGTGTATCAGAGCTTGGTGAAGATGGTGCAGTTGTTCAGCTTCAGGGAATTAAAGCATGCGTCATCAGTGAGTCTTCTCCTGTCCATCAGTGGTCTTGAAGAGGTGGGCAGCAGAGAGAAGGGTGTGGCAAAGCATGGAAGCCTCTCCTCCATTCTCCCGTAACGGGAGTGTCACCAGCCTCCAGACATTAAGGGACTTGGAGCCAGTGGCTCCGCAGCCAGGACAAGAGGACGAGGCTACCCTGGGTGATGTGCCCACAATCCATGGAAATGCTGCTTATGGTTCAGGGTGGACTGAGTCTTCCTAAGTCCGTGCACTGAACCTCAGTTGCTCAGCATCTGACTGCACATGGTTCTCAGAAGTGATCTCCAGAACAATTCACATTAGAAAAGACTGGGTATGGTGGCACGTGCTTTCAACCACAGAACCGGGAGGTGAAGGAAGGAGAACCCTTGGGATTCACTGGCCCGCCTAGCCTACTTGACGAGTTCCAGGCTTGTGAACGATCCTGTGTCGATCAACTCATCAATCAATCAATCAATGAGTGACACCTGAAGACAAAGCTTGTCCTCTGGTCTCCACGTGTATATATACATACATGTGTATGTATGCATGCATACATCTGTGAACATGTAACATACAAATACACACACAGGAGATACTTAAATTAAAGTGAGGTTATCAGGTTGGGCACTTAAGGGCTAAGTACCCTTATGAGAAGAGGCTACTGGGACACAAAGCAACTATGGGAACTGGCCACGTCAAGCCAGAGGCAGAGCTTGCCAAAGAGCCAGCCCAGCCCCCAGCTTTGCTTTCAGATTTCCACCCTGAAGAACCCTAAGGTGATAACTGTTTGCTGTTTTAAGCTCTCTGGCCTGGAAAAATTTTGGGATGGCAACCAAAGCCAGTGGAGACAGGTGCCATCTCACCCTGATAAGACCCTGGGGTGGCAGTGATGACTCTGCAAAGTTCCTCACAAGAGGGGGGCTTCAGGTATTAAGTATCCAGGCAGGAGGCTTTTTCAAATGGGGTGGGGCTTCCTTCTGGTTGTCTGTCTCCATTCAACACCTTCCTGCCACTGTGGCTGAAGCCTTAGGGGGTCCTCACCTTCCTCACTTTGGTTGTATGGAGAATGAACAGAGTGCGGTAACCCTCTTGCCTTGCTGTTTACTTGCACGGGGCTGTGGTGCCAGCATGCGGTTCATGGGACTCAGGGTGTCAGTCTCTGCCACATCACCTTGGCCTTCCTCTTCCAGCTGGCAGGATGGGCCTCTCACGCAAACTTCTAGGTTCAGAGCTGGCCTCCGTGTGTCTGCTTGTCTCTCGTGCTTTCCTCTCCTAGCTGTCCACAAAGGAGTCTCTCTGTGTAGCCTTGGTTGTCCTGGACTCACTTTGTAGACCAGGCTGGCCTCGAACTCACAGCAATCTGCCTGCTTCTGCCTTCCGAGTGCTGGGATTAAAGGCGTGCGCCACCATACCCAGCAAGGAGTCCTTCTTATGTTTATTTGGCTTGGGGACCCTTCTTCTGTCCCCTTGAACAGGGTCAGTGGGTTCCCCTGTATGCCCAGGATACATTTTATATATATGATATTTGTGGCTTGTCTCTAGCACATCTTGTGTCATTCCCTGGTAGTTTGTCCCTTCTGTGGAGTACTTCCTTCCACCATAGTCTACTGTCATTACCTCTTAGCCGTAGGAGCCCTGAGGCCTCAGCCGTGACCAAGCTATTTTGCCTGGGCTGAGCCATCTTCCTCCCCTGGGGAAACAGCAGTGTGAGGACCCGCTTTACGATTGTTCCTTGGCCTCCCCTCTCCCCTTTTGTACTCTCCAAAGAACCTTCCCACTGTCAAACACAGGCATGCACGCACACACACACGCACACGCACGCACGCACGCACGCACGCACGCACGCATGCACGCACACGTACACACAGATCTATGAAGATAGTACATACAATTCTGCATGCGTGCTGCAGTCAGAATATGAGCACCACGGTAAATTATGGATGTATTCAAAGAGACAAGTGCTGTCTGAGGGGAAAATGAGGAGGATTACATAAATTGTTTTGGAACAATAATACTCAGCTTTAGGGATCAGTAGCGAGAGTGGCTTTGGGCCAGGACTGAGCATGCAGTTCCCAGGAAGACAACTCCACAGAACTGCTGTGCAAAGCTGTGGCTCTGGCAGGGTCTCTTGGGAAAATTCCTGCTCTCTGACACACAGATGTGTGTGTGGTTGGGGGTGCGGGGAAAGACACAGCTGTCCCCCAGGGATGTCTATTCACCCTAGATAGAGACCCTACAACAGACTAAGGTACAGATACTGCTAAAGTCCAACTTGGTAAGCTATTGAGTTTCTTGGGGATACTTATAGAATATGGGTGAGAGGTTACTTAAAGGGGCAGAAATGACTCAAAGACAGCTGCATCACTAAAAGTCCACTCCTTCATGGGTGATAGTTCGCAAAAACCAGAACCTGGAAAACACTGAACAACCTGCAAGGAGCTTAACATGTTGCGGGTGGTTCTTTTTCTAGTGGCTCAGTTGGTTTCTGCTTCTTCCAGATAGCTCAGGTGGTCTGAGGTTATCTCTCAGCAGGCCTTAGAGCAGGCCTCTGTGTGCTTGGGGAAAAGAGGCTAATGACTCTGGTCAGTTTTAGGGACTTCCTGAAGCTTTTGAGTTGTTTCTTCCTGAGTTTAAGGCATTTCTCTCCAGTCTGGGCTGTTTCACCCTCCCATTAGAATATGGGACATCCTGGGTCTCAGGAACTTCCCTCCAAGATGGAAAGTTTTAGTCTCCCAGGAAACAGCCTGCACAAAACCAGGTTACCTACTATATAACCCTCCAGCTTTTATTTGTTTATTAATCCAGGCTTTTCACTGGTGTCTGACACAAGTGGTTCAGTTTTGATTCTGATAATCCATAATAACAATATGTTGTCTTAGTTAAGGCTGCTATAGCAAAATACCTTAAATTGTGTAATTGATAAATTCACTCCTCATTTGGAGTCTGGGTAATGTAAGGCAAAGGTGCTGAGGATCTGTGACTGCCAAGGACTGTTTTTGTGCTCTTGCTTCTACAATGGTGCCTTTCTGCTGTGTCATCACACATTGGAAGGAGGAAGGTGAAGGTCACAGAGAGATGGATGCACTCGGTACAATCCTAATTCACCAATGGGGATAAAGCTTCACGGTCCAGCACTTCTTGATGGCCCAACTTTTTAATACCATCACCTTGGCATTCGAGTTCCAACGTGAGGGTATAGGGACACATTCATTCAAACTATAGTATGGACAAGTGTCTTAGGCAAGATTTCTATTGCTGTGATAAAACACCATGGCCAAAGCAACTTAAAAAAGGAAGGATTTATTTGGGGCTTACAGTTCCAGAGAGTTAGAGTCCATCATGGTGTAAGTTGGGGGCTGGTGGGGGTGGGGACGACATGTGGCAACAAGCAGACAGACATGGCAACTGGAGCAGCGGGCGGGGAAGCTGAGGGTTCACATTGGAAACCACAAACAGGAAGCAGAGAGAAAGAACTTTGGAGACTTCAAAGACAGTCCTTAGTGACATACTTTCCCCTCACAAGGTCACACCTCCTAACCCTTCCCAAACAACCACTAACTGGCGGCCAAGTATTCAAATGCTTGAGCTATTGGGAAGATTTCATTTAAACCACAACAGCAAGCCCACACCAACTCATAAATACAAAAGTATGTATATAATGTTTACATATATACATGTAGATGCATGCATTGTGTATGCTGAACTTTATGTATAGGCTGTGAGCTCTATGTAGGTGGAGATATATAGTTTTTCTCTATTGAGTATTATAGAATTTACCTATGAGAGACATATAAACAAATATTAGAATATTTTTCAAATATAAACATATAAAACATAAGTATGTTAGGATAAATATGCACCTCTATATAACAACATAAACAGAGAAATAAGTTATAGAACATATACATTGATGTATGTTTTGGTTTGAATGTAAACTATCACTCAGGGCCACATGTATTCACATACTTGGTCCCCCCATAGTAGCACAGTGTGGAGAGGGTATGGAACTGTAGGGAGGGAGGGAGGGAGGGAGGGAAGGGGGGAAGGAGGGAGGGATTTCCAGGGGTGGGCTTTAAGGGTTAGAGCAGGGTCATGATTCCTTTTGATCTCTGCATCCTCATCCACCCATGTGTGAACAAGCAGCCTAACACTCCTTCCAGCACTACTGAGATCTACCCCCGCTGTCTTGATGTCCCCACCACGACGGACTGTGCCCTCATGCCATTAGCCTTTACAGTTTTCTTGTAAGGTATTTGGTCATGGTGATAGGAAAAGTAACTAGTATAATATAAAATTAAATATACCCTAACACATATTTTTCCAATTTAAAAATGGAATTTATTCCAAATCAGGCAGGAAAAGGGCAAAATTGCTTTCCTTATTAAGCCATGTTTGTATATCCAGCTCTAAAATCTCTATTTTGCTTTGTCAGCACAGTGCTTCCTCATGCCAGTATCTCAGCATTTTAACTGTCCTGTTACACTGTGTTTTGATACTTGGGAGGCTAATTCCCTTCTCATCCACTGAGTCTTTACATTTTTATTGCTATTACTATTGTTATTGCTATTATTATTATTATTATTATTATTATTATTATTATTATTATTATTATTATTATATGTGGTGCATGCACACATGTGTGCCTGTGTGAAGGCCAGAGATGTTAGCCCCATCCCCGCCCCTCTTTATTCCCTTGAGACAGGGTCTGTCATTGAGCCTGAAGCTAGGCTGGTGAGCAGCAAGCCCCAGGGATCCTCCAGTCTCCAGTCTCCGATCTGACCCCACCCCCAGCCCCCCAAGCCCTACGGTTCATAAACACATGGTCTTGTTGGGATGTTTTGACTTGGGTGGTGGGACTTCTAATTCAGACCCTTACACTGCACAGCAATTGCACCTTCCTGCTGGGGCATTTCTTTAGGTTCATTGCTGTTTTTTCTTTTATTTTGTTTCATGTGTATGAGTGTTTTGTCTGCGTGTGTCTGTGCACCATGTGCATGCCTGGTGCCCTCAGAGGTCAGAAGAGGGCATGAGATCCCCTGGAATTGGAGATACAGATGGTTGTGTGCCATCATGTGGGTGCTGGGAATTGAACCCAGGCCTTCTGGGACAGCAGCTACTCTTCTTAACCACTGAGTCATGTCTCCTCTCCATCTCTGCATTGCTATTCTTATGTATCTTTTCAGAATCAGCCAATCAAGTTGGCTGGACTGGTCATTGTGAAAACCATTGTCTTTGGGATGAGGAAAACCAGGCATCCGTGAATGCCATTGCCTCTGTTTAGGCCTTTAGGTTTTAGAGTGAGGTGGCGTAGGTTTCTGTGTACCCATAGCACACTTCTACATAGATTTAATTTAATGTGTTTTTATCTCTGTGTGTAAGATACCTAAAAAAACAAAAAAAAAAACAAAAAAAAAAACAAAAAAAAACAAACCAAACTAAAACAGTAGCAAAAGCCCCACCTTGCTACAGTGGCTGATTTCAAAAGGAAAAGACTTGAGAGAAGACTAGAAGGAACTCTTTATACCTCACACCAAACGTTTAGCCGATCAGCTTGTCTCCCTCCGCCCCCAATAGGAGCAAACGGGTTATTCCTACCATTGACTCTTTCATGTTAGTTTCTTATTAGCGTTAATAACGTGTATTTAATTTACTTCCTTTACCAAGCACAGGCTATTTTCTCTCTGTAGTCAGCGACATGGAGCATAATACAATTCAGATTGCTTTTTAAAAATGAGTATTTTCCTGGAGCTGGAGAGGAGAGAGAGAGAGAGAGAGAGAGAGAGAGAGAGAGAGAGAGAGAGAGAGGGAGCGAGCTCCGTACTTAGGAGTATTTGATGCTCTTGTAGAGGACCCAAGACCATCCATACATCCAGTTCCAGAGGACCCAGCTCCTTCTGTTCTCCGTGGGTACCAGGCACCCACACGGTGCTCAGACATCCAGGCAGTCAAAACTTTCATACACATAAAATAAAAATAAACAAATCTTTAAAAAGTAAATGCATTCCTAGTTAATGATCACTGGCTTGCCGTGGGGCTGGGGAAGTTAGTTCTAACTGTGGCACTAGTGGGCAGAGCTTCCTAGCCCGTGGCAGCCTTCAGCTTCATGGTTAGGGTTTTTTTCAGGGCCACACCGACCTCTCCACCATTTAAGGTCCCATAGACAAAGCGTTCTCCAAGTGGGGAAAACACAGCAGGAGCATGGGCCAGCCTGTCCCCTCCCCACCTGGCCCTGATGTCAGCCCTCTACTTATTGTTATTGAGCAGTGGAAGCAGCAGCTAAAACTGGGGCAAGGTTCACCTGAGCACAAAGCCAACACAGCCTGGCTAATAATTTATGTAGAGTTTCTATTGCTTAGATCCGGAATCCTTATTCAGTCTGAAACCAGAAATAAAATATGCAAGCACAGCGAGCAGAGGTGCACACATGGCACACAGTGTGTTCGCCTTGTCAGCACCTGCTGGGTTGTACTTCTTCAGGAGAGAGAGGCTGAGGGTCTGTGGGAAGAGACAGAAGCTTCAGCCAGGGCCAGGGATTCTTGCACAGCAGCGTGAAGACCCATCGTGTGTCTTCAGCCCTGGCCATTGGAGACACCTCCATCTTCCCCATAGAGGCTGAGGGTACAGGTCAGGTTCAGGAGGACCTGGGGCATCTCAGTCGCCAGGACCTCTGCAAAAGGTGAACTGTGATATTGGAGCTGTTTAAATGCAGCAATGTGCCTTTCTCCAGACCATCTCCTGTAGAATAATCCAGTAGGGATACCATTGTGTGTTTGTGTGTGTGCGTGCTTGCGTGTGCATGTACTGGAAGCCAGAGGTTAACATGGAGTGTTTTCTCTAATCACCTCTCCACTTTATCTTTTTGAGACAGAGTCTCTCGCTGAAACAAGAGCTGATTGTCAACAAACATCAGGGATCTGTCTGTCTCTGCCTTTCCATGGTTAGAATTACCTAGTGTCAAGCCCTACTAATATGGGTCCTGGGGATTGGACTCCCGTGCTTACACAGTGAGCTCTTCACTGACCTTGCTGTCTCCCTAGCTCCTCCTTTGAAATATTTTGACTGGGACTTGGGGTTAGCTATGCTGTGGAGTAGACATGCTGTCTTCTACTCGGATGCTGGTCTCTGTGAATGAGGTCACTGAGCAGAAGTGTACCTCACCTCACACAGCACTGCCACCATCAGAAATCTCTACCTACAGCACAACCTCCAGGGCCTCATCCTGTGGCAATCTTCTTGGTGACCTTGACGCTGAACTTCCCACTCCGGTTACTCTCTGGCTTTGAAATATATATATATATTTAAGTTGGATTCCTCATCCTAAATGGAACTGGCTTGGTGGCATGGTCTAGCCTCAGACTCACTTTGTAGTGTAGGATGGACCTTGGGCTTCTGAGGCTCTTGCGTGCTAAGATTACAGGTGTCCAGCACCGTGCCCCGTTTATGTGCTGTGGGGGTTGACACTAAGGCATTGTGCATGTCAGGCAAGCACAGCCTGAAGTCTCATTGTGAAAAGTAGATATTATCTTGTGAAAAGGCTGCTGAATTTGAAATCTCAACATACAGGCTCCAAGTGTGATGGGCCACATATCTTGGAATAATGGAGTAACATTTGCTCAGACTGTTGCTTCCCCAGTGAGACCTCATGGTGGGTGTGAAGGTATTTGGCAAAATGCTTTGCTTATGCTAATGTTTCCAGAGCTACGTCCAGCTGCTGTGCACCAGGACACAGTTCTAGCTGCTAAATGTTGAGACATTTTGTTCTTCCAGACCCCTGCCTTCCTAAGCTCATTTCCCCTCCCCTTCTCCACGCCTCTCCACTCCTGTGGGATCAGGGACAGCCACTGCGGGCTCACTCTTCCCTCCCTGTTCCCACCATCCCCAGACAAAAGGGCTCCAGAGCCCAGAGTTTTCTGCCTTTGACTGTAAGCAACACACATTTATTTTCGGCAATAACTAGAGCTTAGCCTCGATGTTAAAAATTAGAAAATACAGAAATTAAAATTGGCCGCTTCGGGCTCATTCTCTCCCCCTCACTCCAAAAGCATAAATTATGCTTCTACCTTCTGGATGAACTGAGCACAATAGCCTTGCTCCTGCTTGCTCCAATAGAACACTTTACATAGCAGAAGCAGGCTAAATTATGTGTTTCAAAACTCCCCGAAGCTGCCATTCCGGAAACATGTAATTATGCCCCAGCATTATCAAAGAGCAGAAAATATTTTTCTTCCACGTTTCCTAGGGTTTAACAACCATTCTGGATTTTGACTTTTTGTGACAGCAGGCCAATGAATAAGTCAAAATTCTGTATCCAGTAAATACGTACAATTATTAAGTGCTAATAAAACCCTTTAAAGTGTTTAAGGAGATGGAAGCGTTAAGAATCCTGGTTTGGTCACAGTACACTGCAGATGCATGTTGTGTGATCACATTGCACACCAGAATTTGTACAATTAAGATCCTGATGGGGGCTGGGAAGATGGCTCAGCGGTTAAGAGTGTTTGCTGCTTTTCTAGAGGATGAGATTCGGGTCCCAGTTTTCATATTAGGCAACTCACAGCCACCTGCAACTCCAGATCCAGGGGATCCAACATTTCAGGTGCCTGCACACACACACACACACACACACACACACACACACACACACCCCACATACACACACATATACATGCTTGCACACGTGCACACTTAAACAAAAATACTCTTTTAACTGTAATTAAGTCTTAAAAGACTTCCAAAATAACTGGTAATAGCAAATACATGTTGTCAAGGAGTATACTCTGTGTCTTCTAGTAAGGTCACTGTCTTATTAATTTCATATGGGATAGGTTCTCAAACTCCAAGTGATCAGCCATAATTATATACACACAGAACAAATACATGGACTTAGCAGTTGATTCATATGTATATGTGTAACAGCAATTAAAGAAGAAGAGGTCATGAATTTGAACAGGAATTGGGGGAGTGTGGGAGGAATTGTGTGTGTGTGTGTGTGTGTGTGTGTGTGTGTGTATGTGTAGAAATTATATAAATATAATTCTCACTGTAGTGGAGGTTTTGGTTTCTTTAAAAACTCAGTTATGTTACGTAAACAGGTTTTTGTTTTAAACCCAAGTGTGGGGTATGGAGATGCTTTTAGTTTGTCCACAGCTGATAACAGCCTCATGTGGCTTGGAGAGAGGGGTGGTCTTTGCTAGCTGCAGTTAGTTTACTTCTGAGGATTCTGAGAGGGTATTAATATCAGATTCCAGAGAGAGGAAGGGGACTTGGAAGTGAGAGAGAGGGTTGGGGGGGGGAGGAAGGGAGGAACACTTTGAGGAGACAGGCAGAGAAAGAAGACTGTTGGTTTTGCTGGACTACTGAATATCCTGACAACCGACATTGGTATTGCCCCAAAGAACCCGAAGACCCTAACCAGCCGGAACTAAGTCTAGTAAGGTCTATGTCCCAGTCCTGTCTAGCCTTCTTTCTCTCCTATCTAGAGTGGGGGGGGGTTGGAAGGGAGGTAGAGGCATTAAGGAACCCCAAATAAAATAGTTTTAAAACTAGCGACTACATACTCACATATAAAAATTAAAACGAAGAAACAAACAAACAAACAGAAACAATACAGATGGCAGGCACAGACAGTCCTCTACTGGTTCCATCAGAAATTGGCACAGGAGTGATGCTTACCGTTCAGTGGCCGCAGAGGTGTGGTACAACCTTCAGAGACCTCCTGATGGAGATGACAGTGGAAGGGTGGTGACAGTCACAGGATGTGTTGTGTCTGTGATAGCCCATTACCTGAGGATTGCCTATGCTGTAACTCTAAAGATGTAACCTCACCAGGAGGTGGGTCCTTATAAGAAGAATACCACACAAAGTGAATTCATTTCACAGTGCTTAGGAGCTATGCCATTTCCCATAGTGACGAGACAATTGCCACAAACCAAACAATAGCAACAACTTGAATTTTCCTTTTTCATGGTTCTGTAAATCAGGCCCCAAATCAAGGTGCTAACAGGTTCCTGCTCCCTGCAGGTTCTAAAGAGAACCCTCTATGACCAGCTTATGGGGGCCCCATCTTTCTGTGGCCCCTGTCAGTGTCATGTCACTCTGATTTTGGCCTGACTCCTCATAGTCCTCTTAAGTGGTTCTCTCATCTTCTTCCACCTCATTTTTTTTTTTTTTAAAGCACCTGTCCCAAGACTTAGGTCTATTCTAGTGGCCTTACTCAAAGGTCTTTATTACATGTCAGACTCTTTTCAAGGGAGGCCACATTCAGCAGGCTACCAAGGATTAGGCCAGGGGGATCTATTTGGTGTGGGGCACAATTTAACAAGCTGTAGATGTACACGAAGCAGTCTCAGGAGGAGTTAAGCCATCCATTTGGCGAAAGGAGTTAGAAGCAAGAAGCCAGCAGGGAAGGAAGGGAGAACTTTGCCTATATTTCATTTTAGGACCACGTGAAGTTTTGAGTTTGGCAAATCTGCTACTAGTAAATATTAAACAAACAAATAAATCTAATTTACAATGATAAAATACAGCCATTATCAGTTACGATGTCAGCTCCAATCTTTAACACAGTTTGTCTAGAGACAAAACACGAGTTCTTAATTGCTGAAATGAAATATGCTTAACATTAAGGCGTTTTAATAAAAGGAGAGCTCATGTTTTAAAAGTTGACATTCATTTTTACATGTCATAAGTTACACAAACTATTTTTTGTTAAAAAAAATCTCCCTAGAATTATATTGCTGTCATTATTTGTGGTGACTCCCATGGTTGTTCACTGAGTCTGTGACTGAGTGGCAGATAGGGGCTCAGAGGGAGGCAGTCCTGCTCCCCAGAGGCTGTGCATCCCATGGCATCCAAAACTTGCTTTCAATACTCGGACTTCTAGATCACACAGGAAAATATCCTCTCAGGACCACCAAACATCTGAGAATACCACCCTTGGGAACACACCCAAAGGAGTCCAAGTCCACATGCCATGTAGACACATGCATACTCATTTTTACTGCAGCACTGTTCACTATAGACACAATATGGAGTCAGCCTGGTCTCCTGTCAACAGAGGACTACGGAAAGAGGGACGGATACCAATGGCGTATTCATTCGTAAAGAATGACATTATGCAAATTGCACGAGAACAGACAGAACCGAAAATTATCATGTTAGCTGAAATAAGCCAGACTCAGGATGAGTATGCAGAATTTCTGAGCCTGTGCAAAGTCAAGATCAAAATATGTGTCACACAGAAATAGAAGAAGCACGTGGAGCCTAAAGGGAAGGCATGGGGTACCAAGGGGGGGGGGGGGTAATGCAGGAAGGAAGACGAACATAGCAAGTTTTCTCTTATATGTGGAGTTTAGGTTTAAATGCACACACACACACATACACATATACACACATGTATATGACATGAAAGCAGAAAGGGGTCTCTGGGTGGAGAAGAAGGAAGTGGGGACACAAAAGGTGATGGGAGGTGAACGTGGGCAAAGGGCAATGATATGTGCACATGAATGTCACGGTAAAATCCTTGTTCTGTATGTTAATTAAGGAAGAAAGAGGGGAAACCAGCAGCGTGACCCTTTAGCTCACAGTGCTGACCTGGATCAGCCGCCACAGACACTGAGAGTGAGGGTCTGGAAGGGGTGCACAGTGGAGGGGCTGTCTTTTTTTTCTGTCCTTCTGCACTGAGCAGTGAGCTAGAAGCTTCGTGTGAGGAGCTGTGCACGATGGGGAGTGGGTTAGGCCCGGGACCCCTGCTGTGTTCCAGGTGGAACCAAACCCAGGAGCATGTGCACAACACAGTACAAATGGTGCCATTTTGGAGACTCTGTGAATGAGCTAAGTGCACTTTCATTTGTGGTTGAAATGAATCGCAGAACATAAAGAGGCTTGGTTAAAAAAAAAAAATCAATGCCATTCATTTAAATTCCCAGTTTTGAAACGGAAATTTGAAGTCTTAAAGGGACATTAAACAGCAAATAAGACACTTTAATGGAAGAGAAAGCCTGGAAGAAAGAAATATCTTTGTATTTTATTACATTGGATGTCTTTATCCCCAGCTTGTTCATTCTTTCATGCTTTATCTCAGTCTTGGGATCCAATGTATACAGGACCACGGCCACAAGCTCCCCCACCCTAAGTACACTACCCTCCCCGCTGCTGCCACACTGCGGTACCATTAAAAAAAAAAACCAGTTTTAATAACACTTTCTCTTCACATCTTGGGCTTTGTTGTAGGAAAGGGGTTCTCTCGGTGGTATTTTGACCTTGCCAGTGAAGCTCAGGACAGTGAAAGATGAGTCCAAACATTAAGTCCTATTAGCTTATGGGAAGAAAAAAAAACTGCATCTGTATAAAGTTTTAGGACTTGAAGCCCTTCTGCTCATCTCTGCTCACTTGCAGCTGAGTTGTTTCGCCCTGTGGAGCCACTGATGCTCCTTCTTTGTCAGAGGCAGAAAGTTCTTTCTGGCTTGAGCACAAAGAATGGCTACTGCGTCCACCAGCAGCCAGATGTTCTGACCAGACAGATGTTCTGGCCATTGCTGTTCAAGCCTTCTCCAGCTGGGCCTTGGAGACCATCTACCCCAGTGTGTGTGTATGTGTGTGTGTGTGTGTGTGTGTGTGTGTGTGTGTGTGTGTGTGAACAGGGCAGACACTTGCCTCTACCCACCAGCCCCTACACACTTGGGCCACTTGCCCCCAGCCAGAATTGCTGCCAGGGACTATTGGGCCAATCCAAAATGGCAGGAGTAACTGCGTAGAAGCCTCAGAGTTTGGAAGGAGTGTGGGATTTTCCCTTTCAATCAGTGTTCTGGGAATTTCTGCAGGTCTTATCACTGCATTGGCCGCCATAGCCCTTGTTCTTTCAGGGCAGAGAGAAGACCCTACTCCCCATCTTACACTCAGCAGGCTGCACACAGACCCGACCTTGGCACGGCCACAAGGCCGGGAGGAGAAGCAGAGACCTCTGCAGGCCCCCCTGAAGATCGCTTTTTCCATTTTCATTATGTGTCCTCAGTTCTTTGAGTTACATCCAAGTCTCTGGTTTGTAGCATCATGATTGCTCACCTGGGACAAGTGCAGAGAGCTGATGTCATAAACAAACAAACAAACAAACAAACAAACACCAAAATCCAGTGCACCTGGGTAGTGAGCATTACGTCAGCTCTGATTAAACCATTTTCAGAATCTGATATCCCAAACCCCAACGGCTATACAATGCCTAATCAGAAAGGCAAAACGAGTTCAATATTCCAGATGATCGCTGGTGACTTTTAAACGACAGAGGATGACAAAACTCCGGAGAGCAGCCTCTAGATGCACTTTCCATGATAAACTTGGCTGACCTTGAGCCACGGACAGCCTGGGCCGGACAGTGTATGAAGTCTGTGTTAGAAGTGTTGATGCAGATGAGCTGTGTGAACTGAGGGAAATGACTCAAATTCTCGGCACTGGCACCGCCTTCTCTGTGAAGTAACAATCCCCCCGAGGGATAACTGTCAGGGCTGAATTAATCAGTGAAAACCTCTTGCTTAGTGTCCAATACGCTCAGCACACAATGGTTTTCCACTCCTGTCTGGGCACACAAACCTAGAAGGAAGAGCAGATGTCTCTGACCAGCATCTGTTGACCTCTCTCCCCATTCAGCAGTTTAAGATTGACTGGGATTGGTCCCTCTTGGGTTTAAGGGTGTGCCTTAATTGATATGTGTGGATCATAGAACCTCCTCTTGCCAGGATGATCGGTTCTGGACAGAGGGCAACAGCAGTGTATGTCCGACACTCGCTGTAGGGATGGATTTGGGTGTCACTCGATTGATACGAAGCTCGGGAATTAAGTTCTCTCTAGATACGAGCAAAGAAGCCAGGCACAACCACCCCCACCCCCAGGCGCTGTGGGAGCTATGGGAGCTGTCTTGTGACCCTGAGCAAATCCAGCAGAAGATGAGGACAGGACAGGGAGGAGAGGGCAGGAGTCAGTCGAACTTGAGCAGAACTCTTTACCCCATCCCACCCCGACACCGGTTATACTGGCTGAGCCTCTGCACATCTGTAAGAGGAGACTAGCTAGCACTCACACCTGGGCTTTTGATCCTGAATTGCAGCTAAGCAAGAAGGTAAAGGTATCGCACAGGACCACTCTGGCATTTCCACCAAATGATCCTGTCCCAGGGGATTTCTCGGCACTGGTTGTGTATGTGACCTTTCCCACAATGCACCAAAACTCAATTCAACATGCCTTCCTTGCTCCTATGGAGCCACATGCATAAGGTCAAGTCTCTACCTTTGTGAGCTGGTATATTTCAGACACATACATACTTTCTCCATATTTCAGAGACAGGCTTTGTATGTTACCATGAAGGTCCTGTTATAGCAATATTTCCTTGTGGATTGTTAATTACATTTATAATAGCATTATATTTAGTGTAAAAACAGACAATAGAAACCTATAGGAAAGAAAATATCCTGCCATACAACCCCTCCTGGCCTCACATTTCAAGATGAGTTCTCTTGACAGCATTTAAAAAATTATTTAGGTAAATAAACATCTCCAAAATATTTTTATAAAGTCTTAATTTGTGTGTCAAGAATATCTAAGGGATTATTGAAATCATCAGGTATCCTTGAAAGCACAACGCAAACAAAACAGACATTAAACCAACCAACCCAGAAACCCACCCTGAGGCAGCCGTTGTGCCATCATTATGAGACTGTTGGCAGATTTGGCCAGCCCTGATGGAGTCATATACCTGTGACAAAGAGCGGCACACTATGAAACGTGACAGGGTCTAAGGTATACCACACGAGCTGTTCTGCTTTCATCCTGGAGCAGCTTAGAGTAGGAAAGGGTTTGTTTGCCTTATACTTCGGGGCCACAGGGTGGGAGCTCAAGCAGGAACTTGCAGCAGGAACCGGGGAGGACCGCTGCTCGCTGGCTCATTTGCAGGATCATACTTAGCTCACCTTCCTACACGGTGCAGGGTATGGTGCTGCCACAGAGAGCTGGGTCCTCCTGCATCAATTAATAATCACGACAGTCCTCTGCAGATATGCCTGCAGACTAGTCCAGTGTGCCTGGTTGGAACAGTTGAGTCTCTTGCCTCTGGTGACTCCAGCTATGTCAACTTGACAGTTAAAGCTGACTAGGGCATATGATATCAGATGGAAACAAGTTACTGGGGCTGGTGAGAGGGCTCGATGGTTAAGAGCACTGGCTGCTCTTCTAGATGACCAGGGTTCAATTCCTAGCACCCACATGGCAGCTCACAACTGTCTACAACTCCAGTTCCAGGGCATTCGACACCCTCACACAGACATATATACAGGCAAAACACCAATGCACATTTAATAAACAAACAAACAAATAACTAGAAAACAAGTTATGAAATAGTGTGCACATTTTTCCCATTATGGTAAAGAAACACAGTATTGTATTATATTCCTTAGTTGCTTTTCATAAGTTAAGTTATTTTTGAATTGGAGTTTCCTCAGAAAACTAAAAATAAAACCATCATATCATCGATTAATTACACACACACACACACACACACACACACACAGAGACAGAGACAGAGAGGGAGAGAGGGAGGGGGAGAGAGAGAGAGAGAGAGAGAGAGAGAGAGAGAGAGGAGAGAGAGAGAGGAAGAGACAGAGACAGAGACAGAGACAGAGACAGACAGAGACAGAGATGCACAGAGAGAGAGGGGGAGAAAGAGACAGAGAGAGAGGGAGAGAGACAGAGGCAGAGACAGACAGAGAGAGACAGACAGACAGACAGACAGACAGACAGACACACACACACACACACACACACACACACACACACACACAGAGAGAGAGAGAGAGAGAGAGAGAGAGAGAGAGAGAGAGAGAGAGAGATTTCATCTTCACTGCAGCACCATTCACAGTGGCTGTGCAATCAACACAATGGGATACTATTCAGCCACAAGAAAGGGAACCTTAGCATTTGTGACAATGTAAATGCATCCGATATTATGGTATATGACGTAAGCCAGGTAAAGACAGGCAAATACGCCATGACCTCACTGATAGGGAGAACCCAAAAAAGTTGACTTCAGAGAAATATATACAGAGAGAGCAGAATGGTGGTTACAGAGGATTACGGTTGTTGAGGGAGGGACTTTGGGAAATGTTGGTAGAAGGATACAAACTTATGATTGGACAAAAGGAATGATGTCAAGAGACCGACCACACAGCATGGCCCCAGTAGTTAATATACATATTAGGTTCCCAGAAAATGCTAAGAGTTCATATATTCGCATTCTGTACACAACCATACAATTTCATCTGCCAATTAAAGACTGCCTTTAATGTAAAGATTACTTTTGAACGAATCAAGACGTTTTGGCTGTTGCATTCTAGTGTTGGCTGTGGGTGTGAGAAGAAATTCAGAACAAGATTCTCTATTAAATGATGCCCCATGTCACTGTAGCCAGGGTTCCACCTCTCTCACTGGTCTCTATAGGATGCATGTCGCTGAGATGGCCCGGCAAGTTTTGTTTTGTTTGTTTACCTGCCTTTACATTTCATGGAGCCCAGAAGATGCGTGTAGGGATTTCAGTCACATGTGCCGGAATCCATCGAGCTTCTTTACAGCGACCCACCAGGGCTTGCTGCTTCTGAGAATCAGTGAGCACAAAATCATGGATAGCAAGTCACCAGCCAGGGGACGAGCAACTTCAGAAAACCAAACCAAAGCAGAGGGAGCATCTCCTGAGAGAGGGTTCTCTAAGGAGCAGGAGGGACCACACAGGCTTCCTCAGTGGGAAGCTCTGCCAAGGAGTTGGAGCTAGAGGCTATGGGAGTGGGGCCAGAAACCCACGCAGAAGCAACACGTACCAGACCTGATGCCGAAGAAACGGAGCGCTGCTGCCTGAGTGGACTGTGAGCCTCAGGAATATCCCATTGCTGAAATAGAAGCCAAGGGTCTGAAAAAGACATGAAGACAAAAGAAAGGGGGGCGGGCAACGGCCCGGGAAGACTTTGTGCTCTTCAGGAGGGCTAGACCAAGTGGGGGACATTTGGGCACAAACTTTTCTGAGTTAAAGAAAAAGGTGGCCCTCCAGGGTCACTAGAACGGAGTGGCCTCAGTTAAAGAGTCCACACTAGACGTGGCGCCACTAGGCTTCCTTCTTTCAGGAACAGAGAAGGAACACTGGAAACACCGAGTGCCAGGTTGGTTGGGGGTAGGGGAACAGCAACCATTTTGAAATCAGAAGCAAAAAAACCTCAAAGAGGTGAATGAAACAAACCCTTTCACTGCCCGCCCCCAAGCCCAAGTTTAGTCATGGTATTTATCATAGCAAGAGAAAGCAAACTAGATCCATAAAGAAGTGTGTGTGTGTGTGTGTGTGTGTGTGTGTGTGTGTGTAATCAGAGAAAATAATATCTTACCCTCAGAAAGTGCGCGCGCGCGTGTGTGTGTGTGCGCGCACACACACACACACACACACACACACACACACACAGGCAATGGGAGGGGTGTTGATTTTCTTTTAATGTGACTTGGAGAACGGCTTTCCTCTCAGGCTTCAAGAAGCCTCCTAGCGTGTATGTTAGACAGGTCCATCTGTATATCCTGGTCACGTTTGGTCTCAGAAAGCACCCTGTGCCTCTCCTCATTTCCAAAGCTCCCAGGCACACAGGTACTTTGGGCAGTGTCTGCACTTTTGTTGGGAGGAGCGCTCAGAACTTGTGACTCAGCAGATGCCACACTTAATTGGGGAGCTGGGAGGGCACAGTAGTTGGCTCGCTTGGGATTCTCTCCAAAAACGGCCCAAGTTTAGCAGCTGTCGGTGCTCATCCGGAGCAGGTGTGTGATGGCTGAGACGGCATTTTGAGAGCATACCAGAGCCTGCTTACCTGCTGTCCGCATTTCTTCCTGCACCTCCCTTCTCCCCTCTCCTCCTGAGGAGCTGCCTGTGCCTGAGAATTAAGCTTTTGCCTTCAGTTCCCTTTTATACATGGAACCCAATGAAACCTTTCGATTTGACTTTATGTGTAGCTGTATATGGTACACACACACCTGTGTACCCATGTGTGTGAGGGTACGCTCAACTGTGCTTGTCGAGAGGCTGGAGGTCTGTGTCAGGTGTCTTCCCCTGCTGCTTTCCACCTTATTTATGAGACAGCCCTCTCTACAGCATGTCCTGAACTCATAGCCAGGAGACAGACATAATTTCTAAACAAAACACCTCCCTCATTACCGACATTACTGCTTATGGAAGGTTGCAACTTGTTTTTCTTGCTTCTCATCCACTCAACACTGGCTAGATCAGTGCTTTCCCTGTATTTTCTGGGATGCCTGTCTGGCCCTGCCTGGCCAACCACGCTGAGGAGCTCTTCTATAATTCTGAGATAATTTTGGCTACACTAAGCATGTTCTAGTCATGAGGTTTCCCTGCCAGGTGGCCTCCTCTGCCTGACAATTTAGTCCAGTGCCTGGACACTACTTCCTCTACCGAGCTTGGCTATCTCTGGCTAATGCTCTAATTTTCTAAATACCATGGTTGGCTCCCCTGGCCTCAGCTCTACTCTGACTTGGTGCCCTTTGTATAGTAGGCCAGAGGGTGAGAGAAAGTTACAGGACTCACAGGCCCCCTCTTTAAGGCAATATGCTAATAGAAATTGCCTGGGAGAGGAGACTCTTGGGTGGAGCCTGAGCATGGAGTTTCAAGGATACAGTTCTGGTAAGTTCCCTGCTGGGGCCAGCTTTGAGTCATCTAGGCTCCCGTAAGGAGCCCCTCACCCCATCCTCTTCTAAGCCGGCACAATAAACTCATTGGTTCGCCCATCTAAAGCTTGGGTGGAATTGCTTCTGTGCTTTGTCATTGGTGCCCTATCTGGGGTTCCTGTCTCCCCAGAAAAAGTCATGCAGCATTCTCCTCTCTGCTCCTTCTCAGAGACACTTTTTGCCATGCCCTATCCATGAATCCCGTGTCACCTCACTGTACCTAGGACACTACCGAAGAAGCCTACTCTAAGGCCACCCTTTGCTCCACCTTGGTCTGTATCTGTATCTGTTGCCTTTCCCACCCTGGCAGCTTTGGGAAGTCCCAGTGCCTCCTCGGATCATCCTAGCCGTTGGAGGAATGGAGACCCAATCAGATGTGCTTGGAGGACTGGGCTGGGGCCATTTCTGAGGATAAGCTATTGTTACCTCTTTCATGGATGCTTTTTCCTCTCTGGCATGGTACTCTACTACCTAGGCCTCCTGCCAGTTCATACACTAGTTTCTGCTTCTTGTAACTGGTCCCCAGAGAATTCCTTTTACACGAGGAAACTGCTAGCATGATGCACATGCAATCTCACGTCTTGACTCTACTGGTTGGAATGACCTTGGGTGAGGTGAAGGACCTTTTTGAGCCTCAGTTTCCTCATCTATAATAAGAAATTAACAACAAGGCCTAGGATAGAGTCCTGGAATCTCAGCCACTTTGGAGGCTGGTGTAGAAAGACTGCAAGTTCAAGGCCTGTCTGGGCTGTGTCAGGAGTTTGAAGCCAACCAGGGCAACCTTCTGAGAGGACTAAAAACAATAAAAAGTAAATAGAGAACTGAGGGGTAGGGTAATGGTGCTTAATATGCAGGAGGCCCAAGGCTCAATCTCTAGTGCTACAATTAGAAACAGAAACCAAAGTAGGAAAATGTGACATCACCTTCTGACATTGTTATGTGAGTTAAGTGAGCTTGAGTGTGTGACAACACTGGGGCAGACTCAGGCTCAGTAAGTGTCCCTCCCCTCTCTTTCCCTGCCCTGTCCCTGAGGCCACATGCCGCCATTCAAGAGATTGGCTTCACTTTTTAAAACACAGCCTGATGGACTTTGATGTAAAGTGGTTCTGTACTTACAAAATATTGTTATTTACAGGCCAGAAATACTTGCCCTAGTGGGTCTGGAAAGCATGTCTGATTTTCTGAGAAGTGTCTTTGACGCGGGTAACCCAAAGTAGAAAATCACATGGTTGAGACTTTTATTGTAACCACCAAGAAAGCTTGGCTCATGCCCTTTTGTGCCGCCTTGAATGGGACATTGTGGGGTTTATCTGGGAACTGATTGTGAAACACTTTGAGGTTCAAAAAGAGACACAAATTAGTTATTTTTAATAGGAGGTCACGGGATGGTCACAGGAGGACAGGATAGTTTCTAGACACCACACAGATGAAATCTGCAGCCGTTCAGACGAGAGACAAGCCTGGGGGTGGGCTGGATTTCTGTCTTGTGGTTCTCGTGTAGTCAAAATATGGTCCATGCAGAAAGGAAAAAAAAAAAAAAAAAAAAAAAAAAAAAAAAAAGAGCAGTCTCCACAGAGTGGTCAGGAGCCTTGCTGCATATCCCAAACCAGAGAGCAACCTACAGGCCACAGAGACCCTGTTCCCAGAGTGCGATCATGCCCCCAGGTACCCATGGAGCCCCTCCAGGGAGGGGTTGCTGGCTTAGACCAAAAGCTTCGAAGGGGTTTGCCCAGCTCTCGGTCTGTCTATCTCCAAGCTCTGGAGGCTTGCTCTCATTACATTCTTCAACAAAAGAAAGCTAAGTGAAGCCTGCAAACACGAAGTTACCCAGCAGAAAATGGGCCAAATCCTTGCAGATTTGAAACAATCTTAAAAGGGCAGTGTTCAACGAGCCTGTAATCCATGCTCCTCAGGCAGCTCACGCAGAGAGGTGAAGGGCACGGAGAATTATGCATGGACATTTCTTTTGGACAGGGAAAAAAAAACAAAAACAAAAACAAAAAACAAACCCAACCCAAAAACAGAATGCTGCTTGCAGGATCAAAGACTGTGAGAGGAGATCATTAAAATCACAGGCTTGTTCTGGGTGCATTCTCTATAAACAGGAGATTCTATAGAGGTCACCATTGACAAACAGTACTTAAATCTCTTTTACTTTGGAGCACGTGTGTGTGTGTGTGTGTGTGTGTGTGTGTGTGTGTGTGTGTGTGCATGGGTGTGCATTTGGGTACATGTGCATGTGTATGGGTGTGTGTGTGGAGGCTAGAGGTTGATATTGGGGTCCCCCACCCCTGCCATCCACTTTATCTTTTGAGACAGGGTCTCTCATTGAACCCAGAGATCAGTTGTCTAGACTAGCTGTCTGGAGTGGCCAGCCAGCCCTTGTGAATTACCTGTCTCTAATTCCCCAGTGTGAAAATTACAGACATGCTCGACCTTGCCCGGATCTCATGTTGGTAAGGGGCCCTGAACTCAGCTCCTCATGCCTGTGTGATGGGCACTTTACTGACTGAGCCAACTCCCCAGCCCCAGAATGGCCTCGATTTTTTTTAAACATAGTCTGCTTGACTGTGAAAATGTTTATATTCATAAAGGCTTGCTGTTTATATATGAATATTTATAGAGAAAAATCAGGTCAAGAAGGTAGAGGATGTCCCCTGTGTACAGAATAAGGAGGGCACTGAGACCCCGCCCCTCCCCCATGCGCATACGCTTTATTTACTCTGAGCTTTTTAAGAGAATTTGGTATCATGAATGAGGATCTAAGAATGATGGATGTGCTTCCAGAACCTCTACTGTATTTAACCAGGAGCAGCACAGGCCCCAAGCTGTCCTGGCTACCAGACCCTCTCATGAGGACTTAGCCTGTGCAAGACTGTGGCAATGTTCAAATCAGATTCGAATGTCACTACATCTTACAAGGAATGTCTTGGAAGCGTTGTTTTGATTTTGTTTCTGTAGAATGTCCATTTCCCCCCTTCTCCCCCATAAAGTATCCTCCATTCAAGCAGACAGTAGAGTCTTGAGTTTCCCGAAACGTGGAGGAGGTGATGCTACTTTTACGTCAAAGAGTGAGCAAGGCAAGGGCCAGGAGGGTTTTCTGGGATAGGAGAAATGATAAACTCATCAAACAGCACAAGGAGGAGTTTCTGATCCTTTAAGTCCCAGTGGAGTCGGTGCCAACCAGGATGGAGTCAGTGATAGAAAACAGTGAGGGGAGAGGCTCGGGGACATGGGACATGTCAGAGGAACATGAAGATGGAGATTGACTGTGACATTTTGGGGACGGGCCACAGCTTTTGTGTGCATGTGAAAATGTAACACTGAAACATCCGTCTGCCTGTGGAATGCTACTCCTTTTGAGCCAGGCATAACTGTTTTGACCTTTCTTTATTTTTTTAAAGATTTATTTTGAGAGAGAGAGAGAGAGAGAGAGAGAGAGAGAGAGAGAGAGAGAGAGAGAGAGAGAGTATGTGCATGCACATGTACATAGGTGTCCCTGCACCCACAGGGGCTGGAAGAAGGCATCAGAGCCCTTGGAGGTGGAGTTGCGGACATTTGTGAACCTCCTGACATGGGTACTGGCATCCAAACCCTGGACCTCATGATAGAACAACAGTTTTTAATGGCTTACTTTTCTCAGTGGTTGAGCCATCACTCTAGCCCCCGTGTTTTGACCTTTCTCCAGTCTTGGGTGATCCCTCTGGGATTCTGGGGAAGGCCTGAATCATTGTGCACCTATGAACGCAGGATGCATTACAGACAAAGGTAAAGGACCCGCAACTCTATGAAAAGACACCAAACGGTATTGTGACAACAGTAGCATCTTTAGCAGGCAGGACAAAACAAGGGAGGCTATGTCTAGATGCAGAGGAGGAATGAACCAAGTCTGAAATAAAGTTGTGCCTTGATTATCTAAAATGCCTGTCTTGCTGTTGATTGACAGTCTTGGAAGTTGATTGACTTGGCTTAGAGACAGGTGAGTGTAGAAATGGAGAAAGAAGTAAAAGTAGTAACTGTTACTGCCTTGATCCGCCTGGTTAGGGTTGTTTAGAAGACATGTAACACAGAATTACAATAGGAAATAAAGCCCAGACGCACTCCAGTTAGGGAAAGAATCAAATGCACTACATTCAAGTAAACTGCTGCAGGAGTCATTTCTGAATGCCTCATCTCTTTGAACACAGTGGTCGTTAATCACTGCGGACACGCCATTAGTTCCTTACAAAAGTAAGCTGCCCATGTAGACAGATCTCTCATATAGTTTGCAGGAGTTTGTGAACCAATTAAGGTCTGCTCAATGTGCCTTCACAGGGAAGAGATCAGCTTGTGCCCCCTGGAAGCAATTTGTATCATAATTGGGAAGATACAATTCATTGCAAGCAAACCAGCCTTGGAGATGTTGCTGGGTTTGCATTTATTATGGTACCTCCAAAGATAGGGAGTCCCAGTTTTTCTAGGCCATCGTGGGCCAGGCCCAATGTTCCAGCATAATTGAGAGTATCTTAGGTAGGTGTTAAATGAGTTAATTGATCCCTTTTAGTAATGGAATAAATGGCAATGCCTTTTGAATTGGGTAGAGCATAGGCTTGTATAAGCCAAGGGAAGAACATGGTGATGGACTTGTTTCCTAAATGGGTCCTTGCTGATTGTGGGGGTTTGAATCAGAATGACTCCCACAGGCTCGTATATTTGAATGCTTGGTCATCAGGGAGTGGCACTCCTTGAGAGGGATTAGGAGGTGCGGCCTTATTGGAGTAGGTGTGGCCTTGTTGGAGGAAGCATGCATGAGGAGCCCTGTGTAGAGCTCTCAGCTCCTTCTCCAGCACCGTGTCTGCCTGTGTGCTGCCGTGCTTCCTGCCATGATGATAATGGACTAAACTTCTGAAACTGTAAGCCAGCCCCAATTAAATGCTTTCCTTTAGAAGTGTTGTCGTGGTCACGGTGTCTCTTCACAGGAATGGAATACTGACTAAGACACTGATAATTTCTTACGAGACCAAAACAGAAGAGTAATTTTCACAAAATGCTGCCTTCGGTGCACTTTTTATGACCCACTTGTGAAGTAATTAATTATATTGCCTCTCTCTCTCTCTCTCTCTCTCTCTCTCTCTCTCTCTCTCTCTGTTGTTACTTATGCACATTGTAAGACAATTAAAAAGGCTTGGGGAAAAATTGTATTTTATGGTCTTTTCTTTCATGCCAAGTGTGGCACATGGAGGCCTGAGGTTGAGGCTGGATGTCCTTCTTAATAATTTTCCACTTTATATTTTGAGGCAGGAGCTCACTGATTTGGCTATTCTAGCTAGCTAGCTCTCTTGTCCTCTAAAGGCAGGGATTATGGGTGGGCTGCTATGCCCTTCTGACACGTACATAATGTGTTAGGGATCTGAACTCTTGTCCTTATCCTAGGGTGGCAAAGGCTCTGCCCTCTAAGCCATCATCTCTCCAGTCCACAATACCCTTCGTTCACATTTCAGAGTCCTGCCAGTCCTTAGTTCAGATAAGGCTACTTAGTGCCATCTGGCTTAATTACAGACATCAAACACAGGAGCACACCTTATCTGAAAACGGAAAACCAGAAATAAGCAGTCCAATTTCCTGAGACCACCACATTGGAGAGGCTACACCCGGATACCCTATGGGCAGAACCAGCTAACACGGTCAATGCTCACTCTTGAGGGAGCATCTTACAGTGCTAACCCTTATCCCACAGCCTCTGCGTTTGCAAACTTATCTGTTCATTAAAATATTCTCCAAACCCCCAAGCCAATACTGCAGTTGTTCGTTCGTTAGTGGTCCTCAGAGAGTGCGCAAAACAGCAAACCTTTGATTTTCCTACACGCTTTGCTCTGAGGTCAAACAAGGTGACTCGGCCGTCTTGCTATAGCTCTCAGGGCTGCCAATTAGCCTTTCTTTATTTGTGCCACGTTTTCTGAATCTTGAGTGTTTTGTTGCCAAGCTGTGTTTGAGTTGACCCCACATGCAATACTAAGGAGATGTTTCATGGGTGAGGCCTGTGATGTGCGCTCAGGAGAAAATAGATGTGTGCAGTCAGCTTTGATCGAGAGATAGGTGTTGTTGGCTGCGAGTGCAATGTGAATGAGTCAACAACATACACAGATAAGGGAAATGGAAGCTTGCCAATCTGTGAACGAGGCTGCATTGAAAGTGCCAAGGGTACCATCTGTGGATATGACGAAGATATAGAAATGATGGAAATTGGGGAAACTAAATTTTAGACTGAAGATGATATGAGAGTTGAGAACAGCAGGGTGGGGCTGAAAGCCAAAGAAATTTGGGGTGGGTTACTGAAGGTTGAAAGAAGTGTTAAACCCTTCTCAGCCACTATTTCATCATAAAACATAAATCTACTACATATAATTAATCGCTTTTTACAAATTTGTATCCTACTAGGTGTCTTTAACCAGAGACAACATTAAAAGTTGCATATAGATGATTTGACAAATACTGTGAGTTGACACTCATGGGAACCTAATCTCCTCGGAGCAACAGCTCAGGTTTGAGCTGCTCAGTGGTCACAGAGGCTGTACAGACCATGGTGAAGGCTGAGGGTGGCCTTGTCTCAGTGCTGGTGCCTAGATACCTTCCAGCTCAGCCAATCACTGACTGAGGACCAGAGAGAAGCAAAAGTGGACAGAGGAGGAGCAGAAGGTTCACCAGGCCTGTGCTGCATCGACATCTCACAGATGCCGGGAGGTGTAATGGCTTCTCCTTTATCCATGCTGTGTATGCGTGCGTGCGTGCGTGCGTGTGTGTGTGTGTGTGTGTGCGTGTGTGTGTGTGTGTGCGCGTGCGTGCGTGTGATACTAAGTCACCCAAATGAGTATTATTCTGAAGTGAAAGCAGCAGAGCTGTGGCCCAGCTAGGCCTGTGTTACTCTTGAGTTTCTGCCATGTGATATTCTGAACTGACTCCCCATTCAAAAACTAGTGCGATTCCTCACTCCTGCGGGTCAGAGCTGGCCGCATGAATGGGAGATAGACGACTCCATCTGAGGCTTTGCATGACAGGGACATTATGACATTGCCACTAGATATGGTTAGGAATAACCTGATAAGAATCAGCACTAGACTTTGGGGAGGGAAAGGTAAGGTAATAATAGAATTAAATGCAATATTTTTGAAAAGTGCAAGTTCTGCACCCTTCTTCAACCTGACTTTCTGTCTGGGAAAAAGTAGGGGCAGAGCTCAAACTCTGGGATAAAGTGCTGAGCCAGTGGTCGTGAATATTCATGAAGTGTCAGAGCTGGTGGGAGGCTGGCATGCTGGCTTGGGGAGTAAGATGGTCCAGGGTTGGGTAGCTTTGCCCTCTATCACTAGCAGATGGCCCGGCTTGAGTTTCTGCGTTGTCCCATACAGTAAGCTTGGCTAGAGCCTTTCCCAAGGGACTCCTTTCTTATCACTGAGTTGCTTTTCTCTTTTTCAAATGCTGCATAAAAGAAAGGTCACAGGGACGTCTTTTGTCCACTTCCACTTTCACAGCATGATCTTTTGTCCTACTTTCATTCTCTGGCTGTGATATAACATCCTGACAAAAGCCACATAAGGGAGAAAGAGTTTATTTTCGCTTACAATTCCAGGTAACAGTCCACCGAGGCAGGAATTTGAAGCAGCTGGTCACATCACAACCGCGTTTAAGAGCAGAGAGAAATGCATGCATACATGCATGCTTATGAGGGCTCAGCCCCTTCTCTACACTTAGCACAGAGCCTAGGAAATGGTGCCACCCATAGTGGGATGGGTCCTCAAATCAATTAACATTAGTAAATCAGGTACCACCACCACCCCCCTACCCTGCTGCCACTACCAAACATGCCCATATGCCAATCTGGCCTAGACATCCTCTCACTGAGATGTGTGCATCAGGTGATTCTAGTCACTGTCCAGTTGATAATTATAACTAACAGCCACAAACGTATTTGTGTTTCAAAGTTGGTTTTTCTTTTTTCTTTTCTTTTGTATAGAATTCTCAGGCTGGACAAAGGACTTGAGACTGAGGACTGGGCTGGACATAGACTCCTCCTCTGATCTCATCTTCTAGTGTGGCAACTCGGCATTATCTGCTTTGTTCTTTGGGTTTCCTCAGGAGGTCTTGAGGAAGCTGTCTATTGCCACAAAAACTCAGGTGCTGTGGAAATGAAAGTCCACGGAGGTGGCATCTATGAGAAGTGTCTGCAAACACTATCAGTGTCACTATAGAGTAGGTATGTTCTGATCACTGATCCATTAAGTAATGGAGAGGAAGCTCCCCCACCTGGGGGACCTACTGCCAATACTATCATCATTAGGGGATCCTGGGCTCTCATTGCCGAAGCCTCCAGCAGCTTATGCAATTTGAAGCTAAGATCTGACTAACCTCCACACCTACAGTGTGACCCTTCTTGTCATCCCCAGTATCTAGCATCCGTAGGCTGTCCCCAGCCAGGAAATCTCAGGATGTCTTACGTTATTTCCTGTATTAGGCACTGCCCACTTCTTTGACTCTTGCTGCTCAGCCAGTCTGGTATGCTGGCTGACCCCTGGAGAGTTAAGACTCCTAAACAGGGGAGATGTTTCTCCTTTGTGCAGCCCAAGTCTAACTGTTTTGTGATGAGTAAGTCTCTTTTTGCCTTGACTCACTCTTTTCTTCCAAGAATCCTGGCTGAATTTATGGGCTGGGTCAGGGTCATGGGGACCAGATGTCATCTTCCTGTCACGGTTAAGACCTCCTCTGACCTTCCTGGCTCTCTTCCTGTGGGGAAAGTTTCTCCCCAAAGGCTTTTCTCTTAATCCTTTCTCCTCATAGGCTTCTGCTGGGTGACCACAGCAGTCTACCAGGCAGCCCCTGTACTGCCTCTATGTTATAGGTGATGGTTTCTTCCCAGGACAGGCAACTCCCATGAGAGAAAGGGGGCGGGGCCTCTCGGCCTTTGGTCTTTGGTGCTGGTGCAGAAATGCTTGCTGTCTTCTTCCCTCTACTGGCACTGCCAGGGACCACGTGCTGTCCTTTCATTCAAACTTGAGAGCCACATGTATTTATTTTTGTTGCTTTTCTATCTATGTGTGCACATGCTAATGCACACGTGCATAGCTGTGTGTACGTACATGTGGAATCCTGAAGTCAGAATTGGATGTCTTCCTCTATTGCTTTCCACCTCATGTTTTTCACAGAACCTGCCGCTCACTGATTCTGCTAGGCCTGCAAGACCTTGGGGTTCCCCTCCCCCTCCCCGTCTCAGCCTACCCAGCATTGAGGTTACAGAAACCAGCCCCTTGCCCAGCTTTGATCTGGGTGCTGGTGTTCAAACTGAGGTTTTCACGCAAGCCCATTACCTCTACACCAGCGGCTCTCAACCTTCCTAACGCTGTGACCCTTAAATACAGGTCCTTCTGGTGTGGTGACCTCCAACCATAAAACTATATTTGTTGCAATTTTGCTACTGTTCTGAATTGTAATGTAACTGTCTGTGTTTTCCGGTGTCTTAGGTGACCCCTGTGAAAGAAAGGGTCATTTGACTCCCAAAGGGGTCTTGACCCAGCCATCTCTTCAGCCCCAGCGGCATTTATCAGATGGTCCCCTCCCCACTGGGAACTGTGGGTGACTCCATGACTTAAGCAGTTTTCCAGATATCCTTTTGACTTTCTTCAGAAAGCAGAGGCACATGATGAGACCTCAGAGGACCATGAGACAAAGCTTCACCGCCGTTTTCAGACAACAGAAAGGATTTCTGCTTGATAAACAGACCCAGCAGCGTCTTGTCGACTCAGTCATACAGTTTTTCAACATTCCTTTTTTCACAGTCGAATATAAGATTTATTTCTTCCTCAGAAACAAAACAAAACAAAACAGGAAGTCAGGGGAACACACTGCATTTTACAGCACTCATTAACTTGTAGTTGGTTCAGGCACCGCCCTGCACAGTGGTGTAGGGCTATATAGGTTGTGATTTAGGACTGAGCTAGAGAGAAAAGGAGCCGAGCAGGAGTCAGGACATGACCCCGTCTTTCCCAGCTGCCTCTCTCTTCTTCATGAGGTTTACTTCCCGTCAGTCACCAGTCAGCCTCTGTTCCCAGTGCGTCTCTACCTCACGAAGCATCTGATTTCGGCTTTCCAAACTACGGGCTCCTGTAGACTTCACTGCTCCAGCCCCAGGATTCTGCCCATATTTCAGTGTCTTGGGGAGTGGGGTCTCCTAACACAAGTGGATATAGATATCTTTCTGCCCAGATCAGCACCTGCCTGAGTGCCCTACAAGTAAGTTGTGAGTCAAGGGTAACCCAAGCTCTTCTGGAATTTCTCAAAGCCCAGAGAATGTGATGTCATCTTAATCGCTAACAACTTCTTAAGCCTTCTTCTGGAGACGCTGCCACGCATGCGTACCTCATTCTCGGCGACCTGTGCCTGTTGACTTCCTCGCACAGTCTCTTCCCTTCTCTTACTGTAGGGGGATGGAAGAGGAAGGCTAGAAATGCCCATGTTAACATGTGTTGCCCCACATTGCTCTTTCCATTCCTGAGGGCCCACCCCACATCTCTGCTTCTTTCTTCTAGGCAGGTACTCTGTCTGCTCTGCAGCTTCAAAAGCTCAAGGCTTGATGTCAGCACCCACAGTGGCCTGTTGCAGGCCGACTTCTTGGCCCTCAGCAGCCCTTGTTCTATGACTTTCGATATAGTTCTGTGTATGTGGAGGAGACCAGTACACCAGACCAAATTTTGGCACTTAAACATCTTGTTTGGTCCTGCAGGCATCTTGTGTGTGTGTGTGTGGGTTTTTTGTTGTTGTTGTTGTTTTGTTTTTAAATCACATTTAAAAGTGAACATTTCCCATAAATGCCTGGTTCCTGACCTGTGTTGGGAATCTGGGTCCTTTGGTAACCCTGATTCCCCAAGGAGCAGTCAAGCTGTGGGTGTGTTTGAGGTTCTCTGAGCCAGTTCTTTCCTGTGGTTCATGGCCTGGCTCCGCCTTTTCCTGTCCAGCACCCCCAACCCCACCCCCACCCGCAACCCTGGAGGCACCAGAGTCTGCGGACCAGGCCTTTGTCGTCATAGCATTAGAATAGCTTAAGCTATTTATGGAGCCTTCCGCTTAATTCCCTCTGGCCACACACATTTACTCCAAGTGAGGACTGCATGCCCGGGATCAGCATCTGGAAGTCTCTCGGTGCTGTTTCTTCCTCAGCATACAGGTGGCTGCCATGGGAGAGGCGGTGATGTGACCAATGGTGCACCTGTGCTGACCTAGAGCCATCACTTGCTTTTTTGAAGACCCATACAGAGTCCACCCAGTGCTGTGTCCTGGTCCCTTGAAGTTCCCATGAATCTCTCTGCCTGCTCCAGGTGAAGCATGAAGCTGACAGGCTCTGTGGGTTGCCTCCTCTTAGGATTCATTACTTTCAGCTCACACAGGCTGTCAGATTTAGGAACAAATTTTAATAATGCCTCTTTCTCCTCCCTTGAGCGCAGGCGCGCGCGCATGCATGTATGCGTGTGCACGTTTTTTCGGCCAGGGATTGGTAGGTGTCTTTCTTGACCACCTTATATATTGAAGTAAGGTCTCTTTCACGTGAACAGCTCATGGCGGAGGCAGAAAGGCAAGTAGATACACTGAGGGGAGAGGACTGGAGGGTTGGCCCGACTTTATAGCCGCTTACCCTGCTGGCAACAAGCCTTTCTACAAAAACACATGGATCTACTTAAAGACCTAATTAGTACCTTACAGCCCCCACCTCCCAGCCCCACCCAGCACAGTGCCGGTCACATTCCTATTCAATTTTGGAGACAAACGCTACTCAAGCCATCCAGGGTGTGGAATCCTCATTGTCCACGGAAGAAGAGGAAGCAAACCAGAGCTCTGTCCTGCCAGCAAGGTTCCAGTGCTGTCCCTTGTTCCTGTTGGCCTTCCTGACAGTTGCAGCTGTCATCCAAAGCCAGAGAAAAGAGGCAGGTGAGCCCAGGTGCAAACCCCATTGCCAGATGGTTTTTGATTTTCTTAGAACCCCCTTTGGTGGCCAGGGTGGCATCCCACTAGGCCAGTAAAGAAAGTTGTGGGGTTTTTCTTTTTGGTTTTGCTTTGCTTTGCTTGTTGTTTTGTTTTTTTTGGAGACAGAGTTTCTCTGTGTAGACCTGGCTGTCCTGGAACCCACTCTGTAGACCATGCCCTCAGATACCTACCTGGGACTGAAGGTGTACCCCACCATACCCAGCTCAAGGAGGATTCTAACAAGAGTCTTGATATTATTTTCAAACTCTGCCCTCCACATTGCTCCTTGATCTCCATTGAAAACGGGTAATATTTAGATTAAGTATAAAAATAATTCGAGTCCCATAGAAATGATGAGCCACACATACAGTTAGGATGAAGAAAACTACAGTAAGAGGCCACACCTTGTACTATACGAAAAGCACTCTCTCACAGCACTAAAAACTTTATTGTTCTACTGTGTGCATAACATTTACGGGATGGTTATGGTCTGATTAGTTGAGAGCCCCGTCGCTCTTTCTGCTGGGCAGCTAGTGTTGCATGTCACCTGCTGTAAGCAAGCTTCCTTGAGCATCTTCTCTGAGATCTGTATTACGATCTCTGCTGAAGGCCCAGCACCCCTGCAAGCTGGATTACTAGGGTGCTGCTAGTGAATGGCAGATTATGATGACTCTAGGTCTTTTCTGAACTGGTGGGTAAATCTCTTTCTGCAAAGAGTATCTGGTTCCCTCTCACTACCCCAGAATGAGGCAGGCTGTCTTTACAAACTCTCGAAAACTGAGAAAAATTTTGTTTTGTTTTGTTTTGTTTCCCTTACATGCCCTTATTGAAGGAGCTGAATAGGAGCAGAAATCTCACTCTAAACCACTGGTTCTAATGTGTGTGTTTCTCTCTCTCTCTTTCTGTGTGCACAAGCCGTGTGTGTGTGTGTGTGTGTGTGTGTGTGTGTGTATTTGTCTCTCATGATATTCACTTGGAGAGAGGGGAGGAAGGAGTCCAGCTGCCTCTTGAAGCTTTGTGTATGTTTAAGCACTGTAGGTTATTTCTCTATACTGAGCTCAAACCCTCTTAGCTTAGCTGGTTCTGCCTCAGGAAGCGTTCCCCTTCCTCCCTCCCACTCTATCCTTGGATGTGTGGCCATTGCTCTTGAGCCAGTCTGTGTTCAGTGGTGTGAGCACAGCACTAAATGGACCCATTTGCCTCCTCCCCTCACCAAGAGGAAGGTAACTGTTACAGGATATTTGATCACATTGTGTGTTAATTGGAAAAACCTGTTTCTAGTTATGGTGTGACTCCTCCCTAGCATACACCTTTAATTCAAGAGCTTTCTGTAAACAATATTTAATAAAATCAACCATAGGTCAAGAGATGGAGCAAGCAACCAGTTATAAGAGGGACATTGAGATGAGGGTTTTTAAGACAGTGTGGAGAAAGAGAAAAGGCTTTTTCCTTCTGGGACATGAGCTGAGTAGGAAGGTCCGCTGGGTGCTTTCTCTGCCTCTCTGAGCTAGTAGACTTTCACCCCAGCATATGGCTCCTGAGTCTTCATTAGTAAAATTGAACATGTGAGATTTAGGTTTGTTTGTTGTTGTTTTTTATAACAACAGTAAATAGCAAAGAAATCTGAAACAAAACAAGGCTTAACTTTAAAGAGTATTGAGAGAAAGGTTGGATACTATGGTAAAAAACAAAAACAAAAATGAACCACTGCAGGGTGGTATTGGGAGACTGCTCGCTCAGTACAGAACCTGCCTCAGGAGCAGGAGGATCTGCCCAAGTCTGGGCCCTAGAACTCATGCAAAAACGCTGGGCACTGTAGTGTATACCTGTAATTCCAGATCTGGGGAGGCAGAGACAGGAGAATCCTGGGGCTCACTGGCTAGCCTAGAATATTTGCTGAGTTGGAGGACAGCAGGAAAAACTTTCTTTAAAAACAAGGTGGATTCCTTCCCCTCAAGAATGGCATTTAAGGCTGACCTCTAGCCTCAACGTGTAAACACGCAAGTGTGCAGGTGGATTCAAACACAGATAAGCATTTGTACACATAAACACGCATGAGCACATGCACACACAAGGATTCTGAGGGATTCACCAATTTTATACTGCAGCATAACACAATATCTCCAATTTAGTACCTCAAAACAACAAACATCTGTTATCTCAGGAGGCTTCCAGCCAGCTCTTGCCCTGGGCTGGAATTTTGCTTAAAGGCCCAGCTAAGGTTGAACGATCCACTCCTGAACTCACGTACATGGTCATGGATAAGCCTCAGGACCTTGTGGGCTGTTGGCCTGAGGGCCTCCATTTCCTGATAACAAATGGTGAAGGCTTCCTTCATTTCCCAACTGGGCAGCTCATCACATAGCATTAGCCTTCTCTGGGCTGGGAGAGAGTATCACCCTTGGTGGAAGCTGCAGCCTTGTTATAATCCACTCTTACAAGTGACAGACTGCCTCTCCTACTGTGTTGTATTCATTAGAAGTGAGTCTGTAAGGACACCACAAGAAAACCTGCTGAGTCAACTAACTTGGGCCCATAGGGCTCTCGGAGACTGAACCACCATCCAGGGAGTATCCATGGGATGGACCTAGGACCCCTACACATATAGAACAGATGGTACAGCTTGGGAGCTCTAACAGAAGCAGCAGGGGTGGCCTCTGACTCTGTTGCCTGTCTTTGGATTCTTTTCCCTTAACTGGACTGCCTTGTCTAGTCTCAAAAGAAGAAGATGATGTGCCCAGTCGTAATACAACTTGATAAGCCAAGGCGGGTTGATATCCATGGGAGGTCTCCCCTCCTCTGAGAAGAAAGAAAGGGAGGCATGGGGAAGGGGAGGGGAGAGGGAGGTACTGGGAGGAGAGGAGGGAGAGGAAGCTCTGATCAGGATGTAAAGTAAATAAATCAATTAATTAATGAAAAAAGAAGCGAGTCTGTGGGTCCAGTTCATGGTCAAGAGGAGGGGAAACTAAGTCCCACCCATTTTTTTTCTTTTCTTTTTAAAAATTACTGTGTGTTACGGATACACAATTGATTTCTCTAAGACATTTTCAAGATGTATGTAATGTATTTTGATCGTATGCACTCTGTTATCCTTTCTTGTCCCCTCCCACTCATTTGACCCCGCCCCCTTCCATCCAGATTTGCTTTGTGCTCATGCCTCCTCCTTTCTGATGACTGAATAGATTTCATTAGGGCTTTGGAGAGAAGATAGGACTGAATTTATGGCCGTATATTCTTAAACGCCAGGGAAAGTGGGAATTGGCACTGAATATGTTTCTAAAGATTTTAAAAGATATACTTCAAATATTATGGATAGTTTATATATAGTCAATAAACTTATATAAGAATCCTTAGCTGAAAACCTTAAGGCATCTGTTTTTAAGATTTCTGAATTTTTATGGTTCTAAAAAGCTATTCAGTGCACATATCATGTGTTATATAAAAACCCCTGGTGGGGCCTGGGGCCACAGCCTGTAATTAAGTGCTTTGAAATTTCTACAGTAAAATTATGAATATTCATACCAGGGAGGATAAATATAGACTCTGAATTACCTTATGTCAGCTAAGGGCAAATTTATAGACAAATGAGTTTATGCCAAATGGAGAATTCTACTCCCTCGGACAGTCACCTTAGCGGAAGCAGGTATGACGCTGTTGACTCGTGACCAGTGTTTATAACATGCTTATGCAAAACAAGTGCTGTTCACTCAACATCAGTCATGGTTTGACTGACTCCCCCATATCTGCCGTGTGATGGTGCTGGAGGTGGAGCTTTGGGAGGTGTTGGGTTGTAAGTGGGGAGCCCTCAAGATTCTGGTCTGTGTGGCTTTCCTGGCTTTCAGCATTCCATGAGCACTTTGATTCTTTATGAGCCACCTGCATGTTACTTATATAGCTCCCCAGACATTTGTGTGTGTGTTCACATGTGTTCACAGGGGCATGCACTCATGTGAACGCATCTAGAAACCAAAGGATAATATCCAGTGTCCTCCTCTATCCCTCCGCACCTTAGTTTTTTTGGGACAAGGTCTCAACTTGAACACGAAGCCCACTACTACTGCTCCACTGATTTGCCAATAAGTCCTTGTGCTCTTCCTGTCTCTGTCTCTGCCCAACCCTGGCCTTGGGGTTATAGACGCATGTCAGCTTCTGTGTGGGGCGTGAGGAACCAAACTTAGGTCCTTATGCTGTCCCAGCAAGCGCTTTACCCACAGAGCCATCTCCTCAGCCCTTAAATAGTTATTAAAGCAACAATATTCACTTCAGGAGGAGTCCTGTGAGACCAATAAAAGCAATGGCTGCTGTTCTTAGCTGCTTCTGCATAGGCTGCTGTGATATTACTTAGGGGCTTTCTCTTCAGGAGGAGTGGAGTCTGCTTCTCCATCTTTGGAATCTGCTTTTCTTGTGCCTCCCTTGAGAAAGTAGTATGTGGCAGAAACAAGTAGGGTGGTCTTGAGTTAAGCCTTGGGAGGCAGCTGACATTTTCCCTCCATTATTAGAGATTTCCCATTTTCAGGAGAGCAGCCCTGTCAGTCCACAGCTGACCACGAGGAATCTAAAATAGAGCTGAGATTCCCAGTAGGCTCTTGGAAACCATTAAGCAGTGGCTTTAAGTCACCGAATATTGGTTAGTTAAGCAGCAACAGCTAATGGCTAAAGCTTGGAGCTTGGGTAGCTCTGAGCTCTCCAGGTGTGTCACTAACAAAACCAGCCTGGCCCGCACTAGACCCTCAAAACAACTTGTTTTCTTATGAAGGCTTTAAAAATAAATTCTTAATAATCTGACATTTCCATGGCTCTCAGCACGACTCTCCAGGCACATGTGGGCAACGCAGGCCCCAGATTCAACTCGCCAGACAGAACAATCCACAGGTGTTTACAGTTCTCCCAGCCTCATTTATTTTTTAAAGAACCTGTTGATCTATGGTTCTATTACGGAATTGTAACCTCCAACCATCGATCCCAAAGAGAGCTTAAATCAGATGCTTTCTTGTCAGGCATCCTCGGGAAGCGTGCTCCCAGCCAGATGCGCCTTGGATTTATGCTGCTCCGGCATCTGGCACAACCAGCAGCCACGATTTCTAAATCAACACCAGAGATGTTCTCATGGCCCACTTTACTTGGCCTTCTTTGCTTTCTCTTCCAGAGGTGCAGGTGTCCACACCCTGTTCTGGTGTTTGTGAGCTACTTTGGCACCACGCTGCCTGCCTGCTGATGCCTTCCTAACACAGTGGGTTTCAGTTTTTCAGTTCTCTGCAGAGGCAAGACATATCTAATTCCACTAGATATCATCCATTGGGTGTGGGCACCTTGATTTCCTGTGGTGCTGGGGATCGAACTCACTGCTTTGTCCATGTTTTTTCAAGTACTTTTACCACTATGCCATATCTCCACCCTTCCCTGAGGTCTTTGAGGGCTGGGTCAAGTTAAGCTCTGGTCCCTGGAAAAGAACAGCTCATGTTTCTAGCGGGAAACATGAAAATTAAACCAGTGCTCTGGATGTTTTGTGGTATGTTTAGACTACTGACTTTATCTTATTGACTTCCTTTAATATTGCTTTTGTTTTGTTTTTTGGGACAGGGTTTCTCTGTGTAGCCTTTGTAGACCAGGCTGGCCTCAAACTCACAGCGATCTGCTTGCCCGCCACCACGCCCGGCTCTTTAATATCGCTTTTAAAGTCTTTCTGGTCCATCTACGATAGCTCTTTAAGGAGAATAATCAAAGTGCACAGAGACTGAAAGGCAGCAAAGCCACAACCCTTTTGATTCCTCATTTCAGAACTCAGTGCTCTCAAAGTTCCTATAAGACAGGGTAGAAGAAAAGATGTCTTGTTCTAAAGGCAGCAGAGATGGGGAGCGGGGAGGGACCACTGTTGGCTGAAGTTCTTATGCAGGGGGTTAAGTGTCTCAGTTCTACATAGTTTCCACCAGGCTGCCAGGAAGCTAAATAACGTCGCCCACCAAATCCCAACCGGATGGTAAGAGGGACTTTAAAATGAGGGCATAGTTGACATGCCAGCGGTTGGAGTTTTGATCTGCATCTGTTTGGAAACGGGGAAACATCCTGTCCCAGTGAAAAGCCAAGAGGCCTCCCGCTCAGAGGAAAAAGAACAATGCTGATCTAAAGCATGGAGCGGAGTCCACAAATCCACACAGGGAATGGCGGTTCTGAGGTCTCCAAAGAATGCAAATTAACATTTTTGATGCTTATAAAAATATCTATTCCCCAGGACGTGTTCTATATTTGTGCTCCCACTGCCTGATCTGGGAGGATAGGTCAGCTTATATTTCAAAGCACTTCCTTACTGAAACATTCTTTAGCGGAGAATCAAAGAAATAGAGTAGGGCCCAGAGTGGAAGTTGAGTCAGGCAAGGAGAATGAATTAGGAGCCTGAGATCTGGGGCGTGTGTGTGTGTGTGTGTGTGTGTGGGGGGGCGTGGTGCTGAAGAGAGGCCACCGTGGTCTGAGCCAGCAGAAGAAATCCTTCAGGGTTGCAACAGAGTTCAGCTTCAAACTCTGGAGGAGCCAGCAAGGAAGGGAAAGAAAAGGAAGACAGTGGGGGACAGGGGGACGTTGCTAAGCGCTCACAGTCCCCGTCAACTTCAAATGGAAACCCTGTTACACGGTACTGTTGATTGATTTGTGGTTGAAGAAACTGTCTAATCAAAAAACAAACAAACAAAAAAACCCCACAGCTGAGCGTGGCAGAGCACACCTTTAATCCCAGCACTAGGGAGGCAGAGGCCAGCCCGATCTACAAGTGAGACCAGAGTAGCCGAGGCTATACAGAGAAACCCTGTCTCAAAAACAAACAAACAAAAAAAATTATACAATGTGGGGGTGGGAGGTGGTTCAGTAATAATTGAGGTCTGACTGTAGCTTGAGCCCTTTAAACTGTGTAAAAGGCCTGATACACATTTGTCATCCCAGCTTTCCTACAGCTAGATGGGAGGCAGAGATAGGAGAATTTACCAGAAGCTTATATATGCAGCACAGTGGCAGAAATGAGAGAGAGAGAGAGAGAGAGAGAGAGAGAGAGAGAGAGAGAGAGAGAGAGAGACAGACAGACAGACAGACAGAGACAGAGAGAGACAGAGACAGAGACAAAGACACACACACAGACACAAATATACACACAGAGATACATACACAGAGAGACAGAGACAGAGATTCTGCTTCAAACACAAGGTGGAAGAACAGAACTGACTCTCCAAAGTGCACATGTGCATGCACATGCACAATAAATAAAATTTTTACAAAGTGTTATATAAGGCATCACTCAGGCATCACAGGGCACTAATGAGGCTGGCACTGAGGATCACTGGGCTGGAGCGAGTGATGCTGACACCCCAGTGTCACTCAGCCATTGTGATCCCTCGGCCACAGCAAAACGTCCTTGTTTCTATTGCCCAAGGCTCTCGTCTGTAGATGGGGCTATGAACTCCTGCCTCGAAGAGGCTACTTTCTATCTCAATGTTAAAATATTTTTTCCTCAGGGGCAAAGGATGACATGAGCATGTTCTACATTTCGGTGTCATGTTTCTTTACCCTTTTGAAATATCAGCCTCTTTCCTATTTTTGCATTTAGCTGAAATAACTATATAAAGGTCCCAAAATGTTATAGAACTCCCTCTGACCTGGAAAGGTCTGGGTGGCAGTAATATTGGAGGACCATGGCTTACCAGTCCAGCACGGTGCAGCACAGTCCAGACTCCTGTTTGCTCCTCTCTCCCACTTATTTCAGACATTTGTTCTTAGGTCAGGTGTCTTAGAGTGTCACTGTCATGCTGGCACATTATTCAGGAGAATCACCCCCCCATGTTCTTTATTACATTCATGTATTTACTGGGGAGGCATGTATACCCCACAGCATACATGTGACTGTCAGGGGATTACTTGCAGGGGTTGGTTTTCTCCTTTTAACACATGGGTCTCAGGGACTGAGCACAGCTCATTGGGTTTGGCAGAAAACACCTCTACTTAGCTGAGTAATCCCACCAAAAGCTTATTCTTTTTTTTTTTTTTTAGATTTATTTATTTATTATGTATACACTGCTCTGCCTGTACATACACTTGCAGGCCAGAAGAGGGCATCAGATCACATTATAGATGGTTGTGAGCCACCATGTGGTTGCTGGGAACTCAGGACCTCTGGAAGAGCAGTCAGTGTTCTTAACCTCTGAGCTATCTCTCCAGCCCACAAAAGCTTATTCTTTTGCTTGAATATTTATGCTTCTGAAACAAGAATGCTTGAAAAAAAAAAACATACTATTTGCAAGAAAGTGATCATTTATATGTGCATGCATGCATGCATGCAGGTGTGTTTGTGTGTGTGTGTGTGTGTGCATGCATGTGTGTTTGTGTGTGTGTGTGTGTGTGTGTGTGTGTGTTTGCAAGCACACTCACCTGCCCACCCCCAGTGATACACTTCCTCCACAAGGCCACATCCCATAATCCTTCTCAAATAGCGCCACTCCTTGGTGACTAATCATTCAAATATATGAGCCTATGAGGGCGGTTCTTATTCAAACCACCACACCCACCTATTGGCATCTTGTTTAAGAGATAAATACTACTCATCTTTTGGATTTGATCCCAAGAATCACTTCTTCTTCACAAGCCCTTCCCTCCGGGAGTCCACTTTAGACACGTACAGGGATCACACTATTCTTACCCAGTGTGTTGAGGCCGACTGAGCAGCAGCCACCCCGGGAGAGAGACACATGTATGTGTAGTCCTGGAAGGAGAAGCATGCCTTGGCTCCCCTGCCTCCCCTGCCTCCCCCTTCCTCCCCCAGCCTTCCCCTGCCTCCCCTGCCTCCCCTGCCTCCCTGCCTCCCTGTCTCCCCTGTCTCCCCTGCCTCCCCTGCCTCCCCCTTCCTCCCCAAGCCTTTCCCTGCCTCCCCTGCCTCCCCTACCTCCCTGCCTCCCTGTCTCCCCTGCCTCCCCTGCCTCCCCTGCCTCCCCCTTCCTCCCCAAGCCTTCCCCTGCCTCCCCTACCTCCCTGCCTCCCTGTCTCCCCTGCCTCCTCTGCCTCCCCCTGCCTTCCCTGTTTCCCCTGCCTCCCCTGCCTCCCCTGCCTCCCTGCCTCTCTGCCTCCCTGTCTCCCCTGCCTCCCCTGCCTCCCCTGCCTTCCCTGCCTTCCCTGCCTCCCCTGCCTCCCTGTCTCCCCTGCCTCCCCTGCCTCCCCTGCCTCCCTGCCTCCCCTGCCTCCCCCTGCCTTCCCTTCCTCCCCTGCCTCCCCTAGCTCTCGGAAAGATGCAGATTCTGGTCCCCTTTTCTCTGCGGGCATGCCAAGGACAGAGAAAATTTCCTGGATCATGAGTCAGTTATTTCCTGACTCCAGTGGTTTTTCAGAACCAGAACCATCTCCCCCATCAGCCACCCACTACCAAACACACACATAGAGATACAAAAGTGAGGAAGACACCGAGTCCCTGCCTATTTCAGAACATGGCAGTTTCTCTCCCTCTCCCCCCTTCCCACCATGAGCTTTGCCTCTTTGGGGGTGGGGTTTGAACTGACGCTTTCATATTGGCACTGCAGGCTGGATACATAGGAGCACAGTGTAGAGGCAAGGATTGTCAAGAGGCCCAGAGAAGAAGGGAGCAGTCTGTCCTTCCTCCTTTTGCTCCAGCCCTAGATGAAAGGCCACCTCTGATACTGGGGATGACTCTGAGGAGCCCAGCCTGCATCCCCATGAAGAATCAGCTTCCCTCTTTTCCTCTGAGGCACTAGGGCTGAGTCAGGAGCTCCACACAACAGTCTCAAAAAGCAAGCATGGAATCCTGGTCCCACTTCCTGAATGCAAGTGTTTCCTGTGAATGAAAAGAGCCACTGCAAGGACAAGTTCCTTGGGAGCTGCAGACTAGTGACTTCTCACCATCATCTGACAGCGGCTCTGCCAGTTTGTTTTATAGAGATTGCGCGCTATGAGGATCAGGGTCAGCAAAGGATTCTATGTTTCGCTATAGACTCTTTGCGTGGGACTGCACAGCGGGGTTATGGGATGCTTCAGGAGCACTGGCTATGTTAATGGCTGCACTGAACTCTACGCCTGTACTGTCAAGGTCACTGTCTATGTCTGGTGTGAACTTTAGGAAAACTTGACTCCAAGGATGCCTGGCCGCACAGTGAATAAGAAAGAAGCTTTGGGGCTGGAGAGATGGCTCAGTGGGCGGAGGGCCTGGCCTGAGCACGAAGATCTGAGTTGAGTCCCAGAACCCACGTAAAAAGGCAGGCATAGTGGAATACACTGTAACTCCATCTCAGGGGCGGCAGAGACAGGAGAATCCCTGGGACCCCTGGTCAGCTAGTCTAGCCTGTTACTTGGTAAGATCCGGGCCAGTGAGAGACCTTGTTCAAAAAACAGCACGGGGGGGATGGAACCTGAGGGACAACACCTAAAGTTGGTCTTTGGCCTCCACATGCATATACACATATGTGCATATAAATGTGGACACAGACAGACAGATGGACAGAGACAGAAAGACAGGGGTTGGGGGAGGGAGAAGGGAAGGAAGAGGGGGGGCAGAGCTTGGCCTTGGCATTCATTCTCATAAGCCTAGCTTGAAGACTCCTGTGGCCTAAGAGAGGCCATAGCTGGGTGGGATGGGGTCCGAGGCGGTTCTCCATGCTTTCTGTTTTAAAGCAACCCTGTGAATGTAGACACAGAGCATGCTTCAGGTGACCTAAGACTGTCTTCCCTTGGTCTGGGAAACGATCCTCTAGGGTCACCCTAGGAGCCTAATTCCCAAAAAAACAGCTCTCGTGTGGCGTGGCTTTCCTTCTTTGTTTGGGATCCTAATGGAGTCTTAGAAATAGGTGACAAGTCTGGGGCTCGGAACACTCTCTCAGGAGGCTTATGTAGCTCCTCCGTGTCTGAGGAACGTGCTTCACGGCAGAACTCCCTCTTCTCTCTTCCTTGCCAGTTGACATAGAAGTGTCTGTGTGTATACACACATGTGTTCATGTGTCCAAATGCATATATGACTTGGACAAAGAACATCACAAAGGGATCTTTGGATATAGTCTTTTAGGGCTTAAGTGTGATGGTTTTTTTTTTTTTTTTTTTTTTTTTTTCTGAGAGTCAGCTTGGATAACCGTTTGCCTGCTGAATTTAAGATGTTGCACACTCTAGAGATTGAATTCTACATGGACACTGAGAGGCAGAAGCACTTTGATAAAGATTGGTGTAAAAAACCAGCTACAGGGTTAAGAACGGACTACGCCGCATCTGAAAAGATGAGTAACATGGGAGAGGAATGGTGAGGGGTGACTTGGCCTGGGCACTATTCCCTAGGTGAATGGATTTGTGGTCTGTATAAGCTATCCGCACTCTCTAGGCATCAGGTTCTTTGCCTGCCTGTATGAGGCAGGTGTACTGGTGAGTGATTGACAGTCTGAGCGTTCTTTCACTTACCTATTCAATAGATGGCCATGCACCAGGCACCATCCTCATCTCAGAAGAGGCAGCCAGGGCTGGAGAGATGGATCAGTGGTTTAGAGCACTTGTTGCTCTTCCAGAGGACCTGGGTTTGAGTCTCAGCACATACATGGTAGCTCACGACTGTCTATAACTCCAGTTTCAAGGACAGGGATTGGATGCCCTCTTTTGGTCTTCAAGGGCACCAGGCATATTCATGGTGTCCAGACATACTTGCAGGCAAGACACCCATACACATAAAATAAAATGTACTTAATACAAATAGAAGAGGAGGCAGCCAAGAGCATTGCTCTGACTAAGGCAGGACCAGTCTGTCTAGACCCAGGCCACCTGACTTGGAATGAGAAGTGCTAGCTGTCTTGTGCTGGGCCCCGGATGGCCTTCCACTGAGGGCAGGCAGCTAAGAGGGAGATGAATACGTGCCTCAGGGTGAGGCAGACTGGGGAGCAGGCTTCAGGGGCTGCAAGTCGAGGTGCCTGTGTGTGTGTGTGTGTCATATCTGGGGCAACAAGAAGCAGGCAGAAGCATGGGCTGGCTCAACAGAGCATGCAAGAGCTGCCTTTCTCACCTCAAATGACAGGCCGTCACTCACTGAGGCCTTCGTCCTTATCTCCACACTTGCAGGTAATTTTAATTCGACTGCCACAGGGGAAGCTGTATACAGGGAGACGCTCCTTACGGCACCATTTGTTATGGCAAAGAATTAGCTGCTCTGATGTTTAACAACAGTGCGAATGGTTAATTGAATGTCAAGGCTTTGTAGTCCAGCTGTTTTACTGGTGTGAGAGAAGACATACTTGAAGACAATGGACAATATGGGGAATATGTATGGTGCAGTGTTTGTGAAAGGCAGGGGCCTGTGGTCTCACATGCTGTGTGATGGCACCAAAGAACTTCAGCAATGCCCATATGTAAGAGTCCTGTGGACTTTATACAGTATACAGCAACCAGCTTACTTGAGAATATCAGGCTCCGGGTTCCTTGCATGCCTCCAATAGGCTGGGGGAAGTTCTCTAAATACAGCACAATGGAGCGGCCATTGCGCAAGAAGGCTAGAGGAGTGATTAGGCTAAAGACTTTCTCACTTGCCTGGGTCAGACCCTGGGGAGATCCCTCAGCCTCAGCCTGCCTCAGTTTCTCCCGAAACAGAGCTAACAATAATTCCTTTCTAGCATATGCTGAAGGCAGCATGAACAAAGGTAAGAAATCACAGAGAACTGGTATGGGGCAAGTGACAAAGAGTCCCTAGTTATGACCATTATTACCTTATTATTTTGTCTAGTTTTGACATTTCTGATTGCTCAGCATCACAGGAGATACAGGGAATGGGTGGACTCAGGAATAGTGTAGAGAGAGAGAGAGACCTGTTCCAGGGTCTCATGACTGACTGGGGAGTTAGCCAAGGAGGTATCTCATGGCGAGGGGCCTGAGAGGATGATAGTAGAAACATCATAAGCTTGGGAGAACTCAGGTGAAAGTTGGCAGAGGAGGAGCACTAGATCCTTCAGCAGTGGGCCTACCTTTGTCTCTTTGCCATACCAGATAACAGAGCTGAATGGTGTAGCCTTTCTGAAGGCTCAAAGCACAGCTACTGAGATGCCCTGGCCTTGGAGGCCTGTGGAGCCTCATAGTCACCGTACCAAGGGATTGCTCAAAGTGAGTCTCTTGTTCTATTGGGAAAGATGGATAGAAGTCTAGAGGTAGATGGTCTTGTGTTCTCTCATGTAATTACCCTTGAGACTTTTTGAAAATGAGTCAAATCTCTGATCCCCGGTTTGCTCAAGTGTGAAATAGAAATGATGATAGTATTTATATCAAAAGGCTTCTAGGAGGATTACTAGGGCTCATGATGTAGACTTATTTAGTAAAAGTTACAAAGATTTCCCTAATCTGTTGTCGATCACATGAATGGTCCTCTGAGTTGTCTCCAGCATGCCAGGAGACTTGTAGGCAAGTCCCATCAGCAACTACTCAGTCAGTTTGGTTACTCATTTAGGCTTGTGATGGGCAGATGTGTACAGAGTGTGTTGGTGTTGGAAAAAGTGAGTCCCTTCCCTTTTAAGTATGGATGAAGAAACTCATTCTTGACTGTCACTGGCAATCATCTCATGAGGCCATCATGGGGGTTGCCATCTTATTTCATCAAAGAGGTCATCTTATTTCTTAAGTGCCATCTTAGATCCTGAAGGTGGCCAGCTTGTATCCTGAAGGTGGCCATCTTGTAGCCTCATGACAGCCATCTTGGATCTTGAGGACATCTATCTTACATCATCAGGGCAGACTACCTGAGGAAGAAGTCAACATGCAAGAAAAAAGTCTAAAAAGATGGCCAACAAAATAAAACAAAACAAAAGCCTGAACAGCATCGTTCCTAGCATAAGTTAGGGGTTTCTGTTACTCGGACCTTAATAAAACATGACAGACAATGCAAGAAAAGGCTGCTGGGAGCCTCATTCACCTCAGGTCTGTGAAGATTAGTATTAGACAGGATCTGGACTCATCTGGGAAATGAGCCTCTGTATGGGATTATATTGATTACTTGAGATGGGAGGAAACACTCCCTGACTGGGATCCTGGACTGTAAATATGGAGAAAGAGAAATGAATTTTTTTTCTGATTGCAGATGTGATATGGTCAGCTGCTTCAAGTTCCTGTTGCCTGGACTTTCTCACTATAATGGACTGTGCTTTGAACCATGAGCTGAAGTTGACCCTTTCTCCCTTAACTTGCCTTTGTCAGGATTATTTTATCACTGTAACACAAAATGAAAAATTGACAAGGCCTCAGTGAGAGGCTTGTGGCCTCATTCTTGCACTGATCTTGGGATCTAGTGAAATCTCTGATGGCTCTACACGGAGCTTCGGTAGTCCTGTGTCTGCGTGGCTATCTCCATCCTCAATCCTGTGTCTGCATGGCTATCTCCATCCTCAATCCTGTGTCTATGTGGCTATCTCCATTCTCAATCCTGTGTCTGTGTGGCTATCTCCATCCTCAATCCTGTGTCTGTGTGGCTATCTCCATCCTCAATCCTGTGTCTGTGTGGCTATCTCCATCCTCAATCCTGTGTCTGCACGGCTATCTCCATCCTCAATCCTGTGTCTGCGTGGCTATCTCCATCCTCACAGATGCTTTTCCCCTGGTTCTTATGGCGGCAGCAGCACCATACATCTCCTCTGACCCAGAGAGCTTTGCAGAAACAGGTCCATCCCCATTTCTTTCTCAGTGCCATCGTGATGATTATGATACTGACAGTAAGTGAAGCTTTCCTTCTCTCCCCATTCCCAGCTCTTTTGTAATGTGGCCTTCAGCCAATCTTAGCCATAGCTCCCTAATCAATGCTATGCGTCTTGATGCCCTCCGGCTAACCGCATGCCAGATACCTCCTCCCAATGTCCCTGGTGGTGACTTCCCCACCAGGATAGCATGATGCAGACTGTTCATTTACTTCTTCAACAGATTTTGAATGTTTTACTATCCCATGACTAGTTTGATGACAATTAATTTTTTTTACTCTAAAGCTACAGATATAATTAAACAGTTTGGTATTCATCAAGAAAATCCATTACATTTTGAAAGGGAAGGCTTTTGCCAATCTCTGAGTATGCTCACTTTGAGCCTGTATCATTAAATGCAAAGATTTGTAACATGATTATTCAAACATTCACGGAAAACATTTATTTATTTACACTTCCTCAGTCATGTATTTATGTCTTCAGCATGCAACTATCAAAGCTGCATATCAAATCACTGTATATCTTCCTATACTAGAAAACCCTAGATAAAAATCTTGAAACCGAGCTCCAGAACAGCCAGGACTACATAGAAAGACTGTGTTTCAAAACAAAACAACAAACAAACCAACAGGTAATCCAATGCCGAATGGCTATCCCTGAAACTATACATGCCAATAGCATTATATGGTCTCAACAGGTTATACTTGAGAACATACATATATATAAATGTATATATGCAATAACAATTAGTGTTTTTAAAAAGCCATCAACTTTAAGGAGAGTGGAGATGGTTTGGAAGGAGTAAAAGAAAGGGGAAAAATGTAATTAAGTTGTAGTATCAAAAAATTAATCACAAACTTTACTTATATTTGCTCATAAGCAAGTTATATTAAGCAGTAATAAATGGTTAGAAATGAAAACAATGAACACAAATAAATAAATACAAACAAAATTTTAAAAAAATTTAAAACCACAGGAAAAGCTTAGAGTTTTTGCTTTGTTTTTATTTGGATTTGTTCTAAGTCAGCCCATCACACTTTTACTTAACACACAAGTATTTCCCACGAAGCAGGGTACACGTTAAATAAGGAAACCCAACATCCCAACAGCCATTGCGCAGTCAGAACGTCAAGTTCCCAGGGGACAGACTGTTTTGAGGTGCCTCTTCTCCCTTTCTGATGGGGGGAGACAGTGCAGATCCACTCTTAGAGAGGAAGAGGGCAGATTGGGACCCACACCTTCTAACACTGTGATTCAGAACACAGGGTGACATCAAACGTTCCCCATGGTTCCTAGGGAAAGGACGAAGTGGCCCTGGACCCATGCTGGAAAGCTTAGCCTGGAGCAGGCTGCATGGGATGGAATGTGAACATAAGTGATAATGCAAATATGGGAAATAGGAAGAAAAGCTGAAGGTGGAGGCAAGGCAGCTGTACGGGATTAAGAAAGAGTGAAGCAGATCTTGCCCTCCCTTTGTTTCTGTCTAGACTCTGGGTCATCTTACAGAAACTCCACACAGACAAGTGCAAGCAGCGCAGGGCAGCACACACCCAACTCCACCAACATCACCAGTCCACCATGGAGGAGCTTAGGGACCCAGGCTTAGACACGGATGGATCCGGGTCCTAAACATCACTGTCTGTACTGAGAACGTTCTTAGTTGCTACCCTCATCCTTAATGTTCTTTTCCTTAGCAAAACTTCTTTGTTTGTTTGGTTGGTTGGGTTTTTTTTGACACAGATTTTTAAAAATTACATTTATCATCTCTTTCTTATTTGTTTGTTTTCAGGTGCTTAAATGCCTTGTGAGAAGATCAGAGGACAACTTGTGTGAGGTGCAGCTCTCTCCTCCTCCAGGTGGGTCCCTCAAACTCAAGCCATCCAGTTTAGTAGCAAGTGCATTTACATATTGAAACATCTCATTGGCTTTTTTTTTTTTTTTTTTTGAGACAGAGTCTTTCTGTGTAGCCAAGGCTGGCCTTGAACCCATGATCCTCCCAAGATTACAGGTGCATGCTTCCATGCTACGTCACCCAGCAATAGTTTTATTCTCAGCAGAACATGGTAGCAAGTTTGGCTACTAGCTGCTTACATGATCTTCATTGCTGGAGAAACCTTCAGGCAAAGCAACCAACCAATCATGCCACTCACTGGACAGAGAGGTATAGTTAGTAACCACTGCTCCAGTGCCCATGATTTTAGCTCATGTTGAAACCGTATCCTCAAATCCTGATGTTGACGGTATTGGAGTAAGAGGAGAGAGCAGGTGAGGTCATTAGGGGAAAGCCCCCATGACAGGACTGAGAGTTTTATGAGAAGAGAAAGCGAGACTGGAGTGTGTACACACTTGCCCAGTCTCACCGTGTGCTCTCGGCCCCCTTGTGATGCAGCAAGGAAGCCCTCACCAGATGATAAGCAGGTGCCAGCGCCACCTCTCAGACTTCCCAGCCTCCCGAGTTACCAGCCGAATCACATCTACTCTTTGTCAATTACAGAGTCAAATATTTTCTTCTAGTGACAGAAGATGCACCGAGGTTTCAAAATGAAGTACACAGTGAAAATCCAGGGGGTTTCTGACAGGCCTTATCGTATCGCACCTCCTGACCTCGCTGCAGCCTTGGTTCTGAACACACAACACGCGTGCCTAGCTCTGTGCATGCTGGCATGTCTTAAGAACCTCTGCTCAGACTGGAGACTCTGCTGTGCCGTGAGAGGCCGTGATTCTCCTGGCACATACAAACCTTTCTGCTCTTACAATGGCATAATGGTTTTAGTGACAGAACACAAAACTTTAATATTTTCACACACTTATTTCTCAGTATTAAAGTACTGAGTTAGTATGTCTTTGGATTGCATTATATTAGAAACCTTGATTTTAAAAAATTGCTGTTTGAAAAAAAAAATCGCTGTTTGGATTCTGACTTTAATTTCATTAAAACTATCATTCAATTAATTTGGGTCATGGAAGACAGAATTCCCAGCAATTCCTGATGGGACTATTACATACTTCCGGCAGGGAGCCATTCTCAGTACTGACGATTATAAAATCAAAGCATCTATCAACTGGAAAACGTTGAAGAGAATCTGTGTTCTTCAGCATCAAACATTCAGCCATGATTTAAAATTTTCATGTAAAAACAAATAAGCATATTCATCTCATTTGTATACAAATTTGATGTCCTTGTTGACTATGGTAAAACTGTATGTATGCCAAAGAATTGGTGTAGCATAAATATATTTATTTATGATTTATTACTATCATCAAATGTTTGTGAGTTGTATAGTAATCAGTAGACCAACATATCGAGGGCCACGTAAAAATCTCTTGGTGATAGTGTATACCACCAAGCCCGGTGTTTTCTAGATTAATTTTTGTTCTTTTAAATTATGTGTACTGTGTGTGTGTGTTTGCATGTGTGTACATGAACATGAATGAAGGTTTTAGCAGAAGCCATACATGCCAAATCCCCCACAGTTGGAGTAACAAACAGTTGTGAATCAGTTGATATGGGTGCTGGGAACTGACCCCAGGTCCTCTAGAAGAGCAGCAAATACTCTTAACCTCTGAGCCATCTCTATAGTATCATACCCAGCATTAAAGAAAAAAAGAAAGATTTATTTATTTATTATTATGCACATAGTGCATGTATACCTGCAGGCCAAAAGAGGTCACCAGATCACATTATAGATGGCCATGAGCCACCATGTGGGTGCTGGGAATTGAACTCCAGTCCTCTGGAGAAATAGTCAGTGCTCTTAACCTCTGAGCCATCTCTCCAGCCCTGTCCCCAGCATTTTGACATAGGTTCTGGGGTCTGAACTCCAGTCCTCATGCTTGGGAGGCTAGTGCTTTACCCACTGCGCTGTCTCCCTCACTCCGAATAGGTTTTCTCCACCACTGAAATCTGGACCCAAAACAAATGAAAACATCTGAGATCTGTGAACCAGGGAGAGGCAGGAAACACAGCCTCCAGCAGTGTCTGCACCAGACCTAACGTGTCAATCAGGCCATCATCTGAGCAGCAGCAACAGTGTGATAGATGCCCAAATGGCTCTCATTTCTAAGGCAGGAAATATTTGCTCCGAGGAATTGTCACCCCCATACCAAGTCCCAGAAGAGGAAGTAGCAGGTCTAAGTTGGCAAACTAGGGTTTTTAGTTTATCATCCTTGTGAGTTTATGTCATTCAGAATTGCATGGCTATCACAAAATATCTGAGGCAATCAACTTAAAAAAGAGGAAAACTTACGTTGGCTCACAGTTTGAAAGCATCAGACCATACCCTGTTGCCTTTGGACCCCTGTGAGGGGAATGACAAGTGGTGGCTGGGGTGTGTGGTGGAGGAAGTAGTTCACTTCAAGGCATCTGGGAAACCAAGACAGATGGGAGGGAACTGGGTTCCTGCAGTTGACCTTGAGGATGTACTCCAGATGACCTGACACTTCATTCCAGGCCCCGCCTTATAGACCTCCACCCCCATAGCACCATGGACTGTGGCCACACTGTTGACACCTAGGCCTTTGGGGCCTCTTATCCAAACCATAGAAGAATTTCCTACCTATTCTCCTTGGATCCAGTTCAATCTCATGGTCTCCAGAGACATTTGAACAAAAGGAAATATTTGCATAATAAATGACAGGCAAAATACAATGATGTTGACGTCCCCAATCCATCAAGTGTTTCTAAGGATGGCTTCTGTTGTGGGGACTTGTAAATAATTGTCAGACAAAAGGGAGCAAACATTTTCAGATTCAGACTTCCAGTAATTATCTGGAAAAGCAAAGAATATTGGGTCTTTCTATATTTGACTTTATACTCTGACTTTACCCAATATGATTCAGAGAAAGTAAATTGAACTTAATTTCATGTGATAGTTTGTTCTCTCTCAGATGTTCCTTTTTAGGATATAGTGAGTTCCAGGAGAAAAATTACTGGTAGAATTGCACTTCACATGTAGTAAATACTCAAGAAGAAGCACAAATGAATGAATGGATGGATAGATGGATGGATGAATAGAAGGCAGAGATACTTGGAAATCAGCTAATTCAATGAGGAACTTTTGAATTTAAACAACTTTGGCTACGATCTCTTTGGTCTCTGTGTGTGTACATATATGACATGTGTGTATTGTACAAATGTGCACACGTGTGTGTAGATCAGAGGTAGATGTTAGATGTCTTTTTCAGTTGCTCTGTATTTTAATTTTTGAGACAAAGTCTCTCACTGAATCTGGAGATTGCTGTTCTAGCTAGACTGGCTGGCCAGTGAGGTCCTAGGATCTACCTGTCTCCACCTCCCCAGGACTGGGATGATAGGCATTGGAGATCTCTTGCCTGGTGTGCAAGGGGGATGCAAGAAAGCAGAGTCTCTGCAACATCTGCACCAGATCTACTGTGTCAGGCACACACTTGAGGAGTTGTCACCATCCTCTTGGCCTGTGGGCAGGGCAGTGGAACATTTTCTTGATTGATGTTTGATGTGGGAGGTGCCAGCCCATTGTAGTTGGTCCTGGGTACTATAAAAAAAAGATAAGCTGCGCAAACCATAAAGAGCTAGCCAGTAAGCAGCCGGTGTTTCTCCATGGCCTCTGCTTTTGGTTCCTGCCTCCAGGTTCCTGCTCGAATTCTTGCCCCGATTTCCCTTTATGATGGACTACAAGCTGTAAAGATGAAACAGACCTTTTCTTCCCCTAGTTGCTTTTGGTCATGATGTTTATCATGCCCGTATCATTTGAACTAGGACACTAGGCTTTTAATTTTTGCATCCTGGGGATCTGAGTCAGGACCTCATACATGTGCAATGAGTCCTTTGTAGGCTGAAGCATCTCCCAGCCCAAGATTTCCTTGAGTGCTTATGGCTTCTCTTCAGCTGTACCATGGATCTTACTCCCCGAACCTGACAGTCTCCATCTAAATGCTGCCCGTGGCAAGCATGCATGAGAGAGTCACAAGGCTCTGTGTGTGCTTTTGAGTTCCCTATCCGTGAGACCCCCTGTGTAGATACTCTCACAGTAGAGAGACTAGAAGAGACTACCGTCTTCTGAGGCAGGGAATAGACACATGCCATGACACTGTCAAGAGACACAGTCAAGCGTTTCTGCTCTCTGATCCTTTTGCACACTTCCTGTGAGGGCGTTAGGGACGCAACAACGTCCCTGCATCACATGTGCACTGAGGTCTCTCATTGTCAAACCAAAATCACTTTCTTCCCTTCATTCGTGCGGTTCTCATCTGGGTTTCACATCATCTGCCCCGACGCAAGCATCTGTGGGATAACTCTGGACCACACGAAAGAAGGCTGGGGAGGAGAGGAGGAAAGAATAATAGCTAATCATTAAGTTGGGGTGTGGGTGCTATGTTGGGAAAACCCAGCTGGCTGAGGGCCGGATGTTACCTCTGATTCACAAGCATGGCCAATGACCCGAGCAGTCTCGCCAAGAAAGAATCACATGCCTTGGGTGGCTTCTTTGTTTGTCTGGAGAGTTGAATCCCAGAGGCAGGAATCACTTTGTTGCCAAACCTAGATTTAATTCAACATGCCTCATTCTAATTTTAGGCCTGAGCTTGGACCTTCGTGGGAGTCATTGTTCTACAGTGGGGCCCCAGGGAGAGGGAGAGGATTCCTCTTACAACATGGGGTGCCATGAGATGTGGGGGAGGTGGGGCATCTGTGTGGGTCAGAGTTGGAGGTCCTCCGAATTGTGCAAGGGGAGATGGGCTGTAAAAGCATGACAGAGGAGACTAGACGCATAGGGTCACAAATATTTGACCCTAGACCTCAGTTTAAATAAATGTTAATCGTTATTGAGCAAGAAAAATCAGGCCATAAGAGGCCAGTTTCTGTTTCACAAGTATCTAAGTGTGGTTTGGACTGTAGTGTATTAAGTCAGTGGCCCTTTGGCATCTAGTATTGAGATGGCGCAGTAAGATGGACCTGTACTCCTGGACATACACACGGAGGTCACCACAGAAGCTGCCTGTCAGGCCTAGACCAGCCTGTTTGTGGGATCTGTGCTAACATAGAAGGTGCCTGTCCTGAGTTCTTTCCCCATTGCTGTGATAAAATACCCTGACGAAATCAGCTTAAGGGAGAAAGGGTTTATTTTTAACTCACATTTCAAGGCCCAAAGTTTATATCCAGGGTCTTCCATTGCTGTCTGTCTTATTCACTGAGTCAGCATCTATCAATTGAACCCAGAGTCCAGCAACCAGCTCCTCTATGGTTAGCCAGATTGCCAGGGGACCCATGTCTCTGATTCCTGGGTGCTGGGATCCATCATGGTAGGGATGACAAGGTAACAGGACCCTGATCAGGAAGCAAGGTCGGGAGGGAGCGCAGCCAGGGAATGGTGCCGCCCACAGTGGGCGGGTCTTCCCGCTTCAATGGATGTATTCAAGGTGACTACCAGCAGGTATGCCCAGAGACCCAGCTCTCAGGAGATTCTAGAGTCTGTCAAATTGACAATCAACATCAACTATTACCGTGCCTGAATTTCAAGTGGCCCCAGGAAATTAGGATTGGGGATTTTGGTAAACAAAAATGGTTTTATACCCCCTCCTCCCAAAGGATTATACTTGCACTTGCTAAATACCTGATTCAGACCATCAGTGGTCGCCCCAGGGTTCTCTCAGCTTTCTCTATCTCAGCGTGAGGTGTGCTCACTGAGTTATGATGCAGCAGAAATGCCCCTGAAGGAGACAGAGCAGATGCCTGGATCATGTCCTCAGACTTCTTTCTTTTTACACTACCCAGTTACAGGCATTATTGATCCCGAATCCTGAGTCATAAGGTGACATCATGATACTGGCCTGTCCCAGGCATGAAGGTGGAAGTCTGAAGAACATTATAGTGTAGGAAGTGAAGCCAGTGTGGTTGGGACAGGTTCTATGAAGGAGAGACATGGATGAGAAACCCAGAAGGTCTCAAGAGGGAAGAGCTTCATTCACATGGAATAAGTGGGTACCTTACGGCCTTTGTAGAAATTTACACATTTGAAAGTTTTAGGGCTAACGAGATGGCTCAGTGAATGAAGCCTTTGCTATAAAATCATGGGGATCAGAGTTCAGATCCACAGCGTCCTTATAAATGCTGGTGGGGCAGTTTGTCTGTATTCCCGACATACACATGAGATTTTCCTGACAAGCTAGTTAAGGCAGGCAAGCCAATTGGTGAGATCTTGGTTCAATTGGCAGGTCCTGCCTCAATGACTAGAGTGGAAAAAGGAAGACACTGGACATCAAATTTGGGCCTCTGCTTATATACACTCGCATATACATATGTGACCATGTACTCTAAATCCACATGTGCCTCCCACACAGACAGCCACACACACCAGACACACACATACAAAACATACGTACAACCACATACACCATATGCACATATGCAAAACATAATACAACCACACACATCATACACACATTTGTTTTGGTTTTTTAAAAAGAGAAATTAAAACTAGAAAGAAGAGAAAGCTTTGAGGGAAGCATAATACACTTGGCAGTCAAGCCCTTTTTCTTTGGGCTTCAGTGGGGTGAAGCTGGCAATTTTGTTTGTGGTAAACTGCTGGATAGCTTTTTTTTTTGGTAAAAGACAAAGCAAAACAGGGCATAGGAGCTCCTCAGGGAAGACAGTGCCTGGGCTGACTGGTGATGAAGCAGACGGCATCAGCAGTGTTTGTCCACCCAGAAGTCCTGACATTCTCCACCAAGGAAAACACCTTGAATTTCAAGTAGCTCAGTGCAAAGTGCGGAGCGTGTTCTTTGTTCTTCACAGCAGAGACTTGGGCTTTGCTGAAGCTTCCAACTGCAAGGCACACATTTCCATAGGTTTCTCTCAATGAGCTGAGCCCTGTCATCTTTGGTATGTGATTGGCAGCATTTCAGTCAGAACCCTAAACTACTGCTGGAGCCACTGAGAGAACCGATGACTGACTGAGGATTCAGAGAATAATTGCCACCTAAAAATGCCAGGAAAACACTCTGAACCATTTCAAACACATGGAGATGGGGGTGGGGCTAGGGGTGGGGCTTAAGCATGTGAGAGGATGTGGAAGCACCTCCTTGCCTTATGGAACCTCCTCTTCGTGGACATCATGACTTTAAAAATATGTTTAAAGGCAAACTGTATTTTCTTATTTGGAAAATAAGACTTGTCCTTTGCAGAAAATAGTGCAGATTCAGTACCAAAATCCAATAAGGAAAATAAAATCTGCAGAGATCTCAGTTCCTATTGAAAATGTCTCTTCCTCCAAGTTCCTGACAACTAGGCATTTTGCGTGTGTGTGCGCGTGCGCATGCATACAGATATATGTGAATGTGTCTGAATGTGTGTATGTATGAGTGTGTTCACACATGTATGTGTTTTTGAGAATGTGTGTGTGTCCCTTTGCAGGTGGGCATGTGGCTCCTGGGGTTTCTGTAATCTTTTCTTTGTCAGTGTAACAATGCCTAGCCTAGCCTGGGAGAAGCCGAAGGTGACCCTCCAGCCCCTGTCTCTCCAGTTTTGGGATCAAGACTCCACCACAGCTAGCTCCTTCCAGTCTCACTGTCACCTTGTAGTTTGCTCCCCTTTCCTTCCCCATGGCTGGGATCTTCACCCCCAAACCATTTCCTGTGGATTCCCATGGGATAAAATCTTTTATTCTTTCTCTCCTAAAGAGATTCTGAAGCTCGCACGCAGACACACACACACACACATACACACACACACATACATTGCAAGCTCAAATTTGATTTCCAAATTTAAATGTCATAAAACTATTTTTATATGTACGAATGTCAGCCAGTCGAAACAATCTTGGTCCTCGACAGCAAGCTCTTCTATGGCTAGTGGCTGGTCTGTGTCCATCCTGCAGAGAACCATTCCCATTGAACTGCTGGTCACAAGGGTACTGCTTACTCCAGGACTACTAGGAGATAGATTTTTTTTCAGTTCAAAAGAACTACCAGGCTCTAGGGAAACAACACAAGGGGAGGCCATCTGCTCTGGTGCTCCTGCCCTCTTTCTTCCATTACCCAGGAACAAAGTTGGCTTCTCCCTTCCAGCATGGAGGTGGAGTCAAGCCTGTTCTTTGCTTCTACTGTGTGATGGGGACTTTATGAGGAAGACAGGAGGGAAGCAACTTGCCCTTTGATGATCCCAGGGGCTATTCCTTGGCCCACAGGTTTTTATGAAGGCCCCTACTGGAAACAGAGTTGGGCAGAGGTCTGAAGGGAGGTGGACCACTCTAGTAATGTCTGCTTCTCATGGAGCATCCAATATCTCCCACTTGTGGCCCAGTGCTTGCTGTACCACCATTGAGCAGTGCTGTCCAAGGGCATCTTTCTGAGCCCTGGGCCTGTCCCTGTCACAGGACTGCTCCAATGGCTGCATTGTGTGTCTCCTTCCACCTACCACACAGAGGGAGGCATCGATCCCACATGGATTCTCTCTTTCTTCTCATGATACAAAGGCCCCACTCTAACCATGTCAAAACTCACTTCAGAGGTACCTCTACAGCCTTTGGAGCCACCAACAATGTTCCCATCCCCAAAAGGAAGTCTGCACCCCAGTGACAAAGCTTTCTTCATTGTTCTCATTCCCAGCCTCAGCCAGTCACTCTCTGCCTCCAGTCTTTACAGCCTTGACATTTCTGGAACAGAACCATGCAGATTGTGGGCTTTTGCGTCTAGTGTTTTTTCCTTCATAATGTTTTCAAGCTTGTATGCATTATGTATAATCCTTCTCATGGCCCGATAACAGATCGTTGTGCCTATTTTATTTTCTTTATCCTGTGGTTTTCTTCTTAAGAACAAAGGATTTTTTTTTCCCAGAGCCCCTGGTAGAGTTATCTTACTGTCAATCCAGAGGTGTTCTCTGCATCTGAGAGGTCCATGGGAAGTTTTGGGGAGCTGGGAGCTGCTGCTGAGGGGGCTGAGCCAGCGCATGCCAGTCCACTCCATGCTCATCTTGTGCTCTGAGTCTTGCCTTTTAAAAGACAAGACCTTGTGCACCCCAGGCTATCCTCGAATTCACTATGTAGCAGGGGCTGACCTTGAACTCCTCTTGTAGAGAGCTAAGATTACAGGTTTGCACTGGTTCTAACTCTGAGTTTTTGTCTTCTGTGTTTCATGACACTTGATGTCTTTGGGCCTTGCTGATTTGGGAACAACTGTTCTTCCCAGGTAGCTGGTCCCAACATGTAGCTAACTCTTCTCTTATTAAGTGTGCCTTCCACACATGAGGCCTTCCAAAGCCCCCCACCCCAACTACATCCATTATCCATTTTCCCCACTTCAGCCAATGTCCCCAGGCCAGGTACCAGACAGCTGGGGACATAGCTTACATCAGGAGCCTGAGAAAATTATTTTAACTGTCCCTCTTTAGATTTAACTTACCTTAGCCTTTCTTTCCCTTGAAAACACATTGTTTTCCACTCCCTTTCTGCTTCCTGATGACCTGCTGATGGTGCTGCCCCCTTGTGGCCCTGCATGGTGAGGCATATCACGCCTCTACTTAGGAACTGTGGGTAACCTTCTCCATAAGGCTCACCTGATCCTTTATCCCTCCCACACCGGAGCAGTAACACGTTCTGTGACTTTTTGTTCTTGCTCCTTTTTAAAAAAGATTTATTTATTTATTACTATGTATACAGTGCTCTGCCTGCATATATATTTGCAGGCCAGAGGAGGGCACCAGATCACACTATAGATGGTTGTGAACTACCATGTGGTTGCTGGGAATTGAACTCAGGACCTCTGTTCTTTTAAGATTTACTTATCTTTTCTTTGTGTCTATGTGCTGGTGTCTGTGTGTATGTATGTTCACCATGTGTGTGCCTGATATACCCAAGGAAGCCAGAAGAGGGTGGGTCTCTTCAGCTCCCATCATACGTCTTAAAGCGATCCCGTACACGCTTCTCGGAGATGTGCCTCGGGCCACCCAGAATAGGTAACTGCTGTGAGTCACACTGGGACTTCAGCTTCTTGTTACCCACTGAGATTACATGAGGGTTAACCACAGACGACAGAACATCACCCAGGCGCACGTACCTGGCGCAGAGGTTCCGTAACAAGGAGCGGTGGCTACAGATGAAGCCGCTGTCGCCGATCCTGCAGGGAGTTGGGCTTTTTTTTCTCATGACCTTCTTTCCATTTTAAACATTCTGGGCAACAGAAAATATCAAGCCCTGTGGGTGGTGCTGGCTAGAGATAAATGTGCAGCTCTCCCTTTAAGAGTGTACTTCAGGACCAGGCGTTCAGGCGTGGTGGCGCACACCTTTAATGCCAGCACTCGGGAGGCAGAGGCAGGAGGATCTCTGTGAGTTTGAGGCCAGCCTGGTCTACAAAGCAAGTCCAGGGCAGGCAAGGCTACACAGAGAAACCCAGTTTCAAAAAACAAGCAAACAAACAAAAAAGTGGTACTTCGTAACTGGGTGTGGTGGTGAATGCCTTTAATCCCAGCACTTGGAAGGCAGAGGCAGGTAGACCGGTGAATTTGAGGCCATTCTGATCTACATAGTGAGACACTGCCTCAACAAACAGAAAGAGCAGTTTGCGGGGGAGGCGGGGGAACGATGGGACTGGTGATGTGGCTCAGTAATTAAGAGCACCAGAGCACCTGTTGCTCTTTCAGAGGACAGGAAGTTTGGCTCCCATCACCCATACAAGTGGTGCACAACCACTTTCAACTTCTGTTCCAGGGGATGCAATACACTTATATGCAAAAATGAGGCAATATACGCATCACACATCAATACAAACACACACACACACACACACACACACACACACACACACACACACACACACCCTACCTTAGAAAATGGCCCATCACCAAGATGTGTGATGGAATTTTATTCTCATTGAAGATCTTTCTGTTGCCTAAACATGGACCAAAACATAAATAATCAAGCTGAGAGGGGGCCAGGAAGCCACTGGTGCAATTTTCTAAATATGGGCCATTGAGCCTTGGAGCAGTGCCATGGTCTTTCCTTACTTACAGGGGCATGGGTTTCCACCAGAACTCAGCCTAGTCCAGACTTCTCCCATATTCTCAGCACAGCTGTGTAAAGGGAGTAAATATCATTGGGTGGCTGAGTAAAAACGACACCGATATGTACAGGCATGCCATTACCTGGAACAAGTCTTTGGTTAGCACCGAAGTGGACAATTGGCTGACCTCTCCTCTCAGATGTAAGCATTATAGTCCCAGGCTCCTCTCTTCCCTGAGAACGGTCATCATCCTATCAATGAAACAGGCTGCGCTGGCTAGTTTTGTCAACTTGACACAAGCTAGGATTATCTGAAGGAGGGCACCTAAACTGAGAAAATGCCTCCATAAGGTCCAGCTGCAGAGCATTTTCTTAATTAGTGATCAATGTGGGAGGTAGTGCCAGTCCTAAGCTGGTGATTCTTGGTTCTAATAAGAAGGCAGGCTGAACAAGCCATGAGGAGTAAGCCAGTAAGCAGCATCCCTCCATGGTGTCTGCTTCAGCTCCTGCCTCCCCCATCTTGTTTGAGTTTCTGTCTCAACTTCCTTTGCTGGTGGACTACAATGTGGTATTTTAAGGCAAATAAACCCTTTCCTCTCCAAGTTGCTTTTGGTCATGGTATTTCATCACAGCAACAGTAACCCTAACTAAGACACTGCTAAGGCATCATAGCAAATACTCTGGGCCAGAGAGATGGCTCACTGGATGAAGATGCCTGCGGATGAGCCTGAAGCCCTGAGTTAGATTCCCAGGGCCCCGCGTGGTGGAAAGAGAGAACTGACTCCCACAACAGTTGTCCTCTGACCTCTACATGCATGCCATGGTAGGCCTCTGCCCTCTCACAGGACACATAAAATTAAATAATATGTGAGTATTGTGTGTGCGCATGGATGCAGTGTTTGTGTGTGTTGTCTCTGTGTAGGACTCTTTGGTTTGTATAGTACCCTTTTCCTACAATAAATCTCCTTTTATACCAGATCTGTTGCATGACATCTTTATCACTACTATAACACAGAATAACAGTCCCTTGAAGAGGTGACATCCTAATTCCTGTCCTGTCTGCATGTGATGCTGCATGACAAAGGGTGACTGAAGTTCAGGTGACACAGAACTGCAGGTGGTTCATCAGGTGACACAGAACTGCAGGTGGTTCATCAGGTGACACAGAACTGCAGGTGGTTCATCAGGTGACACAGAACTGCAGGTGGTTCATCAGGTGGCACAGAACTGCAGGTGGTTCATCAGGTGGCACAGAACTGCAGGTGGTTCATCAGGTGACACAAAACTGCAGGTGGTTCATCAGGTGGCCTTAAATTAGGGAAATTACGTTTGGATAGTTGGCCCTAATGTTACCATGAAGAGCCTTAAAAATGAGAAAATGAGGCAGGAAAGAGGATGCAGTGAGAGAAGACGTGATAGCAGAGGAAGGTTGGTGATGGGCTACAAGAAGAACTCAGGCCAATATCACTGGCTTGAAAGATTCCTGAGCCAAGGATTGCAGGCAGCCTTTAGATGTGGAAAGGCCTCTATGGACTCCAGAAGGTGTTTCCTAGCCTGCTGGACTTGAACCCAGTGAAACCAGAGATTCCAGTCCAAAACATGACAACCCTGAAAGAACAGTGTCTGCTCTGTGTCTTTTCAACTTGACATGCCCAAAGATTTTCCTCCGGCTCACAGGCAGAAGGGGAGAAGAAAGCTGGGCCCAGTAGCTGTAGAACGCAGTTTGGTTTCAGGATGTCCTTGTCACTTTTAGCCAATGTCAATGGCCCTTCTTACTTAATACAAAGTGGGAGCAGTGAGGTTCTGAAATCCATGGGCATGGACCATGTTTCCCTGGTGAACCTTTGCTGGCTGTGCACACTGCTCTAGTGTCTGAGGTGTCCTTGTGAGCCTCCCAGATTCATTTCTGAAGCAGAATTGGGTGGGGGGGGGTCTTACCAAACCATTGTTTGACAAAACGATTTGGAGTCTTTGAGCTGTTTGAGAAGCTTAGAGCAGCAGGTGCTGCCTGCATCCGAGTGGGCGGGGTAACTTCTGCCTGGAACTCTCAAAGACATTTTTCTCTCTGAATCCTTGTTGCCACATGGAGCATGCAAATGAAAGTGCTGCGCTCCAAGCGTAGCTGCTTAGATAGCTGCAGCAGGTCTTTTTCTTCAGCATGTGTTTTTTTTTTCCCCTGATAAATTCACATTTTAGTTCTGAGCACATAGATTATTAATATGTGCTTTTGTTTTGTCTGGTTGTAGGGTCTTGGCCCTTTCTCTCCCTATCTAGTTTTCACTTTTTGTAAGATAACCTGTTATTAGCTTGGTATTCAGCCAGCCCTGGCAGGAATGCAGACTCCAAAAGACAGACTCAAGAAGGAAGATAAAAAGGTTCATATTTTTTTTTTTTTAGGTAAATCAAGTCACTGCTATGTAAAACTCAGATTTAAGATTAAAGGCCTGTGAGTTTTAAAGCGAGGTCACGTAGCCAGGTCATAAGCTTGCATCTTTTTTGTGAGTACAATTTGGATCTGGTCTGTCTGCTTAAGAACCTTATAGCTTTATATTACCGTTATGATTTGTCCTGTACGCTGTCTCAAGAATAGAAACTTTAGAGTATTTTCACATGGCAAAGATGGCTATAGTTGTCTGACACATTACATTTCATGGGTAGGTCTAAAGCTGTTGGAAGTAAAGTCGGGGCTGGAGAGGCATCTCAGCAGTTAAGATCATTGGTTGCTTTTGCAGAGGATCTGAGTTCAGTTCTTAGCACCACAGAGCAGCAGCTCATGATCCAGTTCAGTGGATCCAGCACCACCTTTTTGCCTCTATGGGAACTGCATGCACATGGTGTACAGATTATATATATAATCTATATAATCTATATAATCTATTACATATTACATATATATGCAGTCAAACACTCATAAACATGAAATAAAAAACATCTTTTAAAATTATTAAAGCAAACGTAGAATGTGCTAGAAGCTTGCAAATATGTAATACAGATGTAAGACATTAGAGTCTTTTGTAAACTGTTAAAATGCTAAAACATTTGCCAAGTACAAATCCAAGCATTCTTGGTTGGTTAAAAATCTATAAAAAAAGAGAATATATCTGAGTCTATCAAGCATAGTTTGCAAGTTGTTGACAGATTACAAACACATGATTGCCAGCATGAGATGACCTCTTGATGAGTTTGAAAATGGCTATTTTAAGAGGATGATAAATATCTGAAAATCAAGACTCACAGCACATTTTAATCTAACACAGGGCAATCACTTAGAGGGAAAGACTTCAGAGAGGAAGGATTTAAGGTGATGAAAGGTCATGTTTGCCCGTTAATTTAAAATACCTCAGAGTCTGTGATTTGCATAAGGGAAACTGATCTGACATTTGAGTTACAAACTAGCCGGGTGTTTGCCTGTCTTCGGGAGTCATCTGTTTTTGAAGCACGCCTTTGTGCTTTGATGCAGAGGCCTGTCAATTAAGAGGCTATTTCAAGTAGAATTGGTAGTTGCGGCCTACTCATGCTGTCAATCAAGCGTGCCTGTCAGAGGGACTGTCTGCCTGCATCAGTGGAGGCGAGAGGGACTCGCCTGCCCCTCTGCGTCGGTGGGCTCCTTCTGTGTAACTGTACAGCCTTCCTTAGAATTTCCAGTTTTACTTTCTTCCCCCCGCCCCCAGGGAAACCTTCAATGATTTGGGGGGTAAAATCTTAGACTTTTTATCTCCTAAGTTTGTTTCTGATGGAAGTACAGTGCCCGCATCTGCAAGTGCTACCATAGTCTGCATGGTAGAAGAGCTATGAATAGTCATGAATATTAATTAGCCAATAAATGTTGAGAAGTCCACAAATGAGGCGGCACACAAGTCTAGCTGGCAGCATGACTCTGTTCCTCTTGTTTCAGTGAGGCTTGTTATTAGAAGGCTGAGGGGATGGCTTGGTGGGTCAAGCGCTTGCTTGCAAGACTAGGGACAGGGTTTTAGAACCAAGTATCCAAGAATGCAAATTTGAAGTTTTAAAATTACTTTTAGGTATTTAGTTAACTTAAAAATATTTATTTTTATCCTGTGCCTGTGAGAGCATATTTAATGTGTGTGCAGGAACCTGCAGAGGTCAGAAGAGAGGCAGTCCCCTGGAACTGGAGTTACAGGTGTTTGTGAGGCACTCAGTGTGGATACTGGGAAGCACACTTAGGTTTTCTGGAAGAGCAGCAAATGTTCTTAACCTTTTAGCCCTGAGCCATCACTTCCAGCCCCTAGCTGTTTATTTCCTGTTATGTGTCTATACATGTGCCGTGGCACATATGAGGAGGTCAGAGGACAGCTTGTAAAGTTGGTCCTCTTCTACTATTTGGGTCTTTGTGACCAATGTCGGATTGTCAAGCTTGGTGGTCCCTGATGATGTTTATAATATCAAGATAATTGTTTTTCCTGTTACACTTTAATTTGCTTACAGAAATTAAAACCTAAAGAAGTTGAAGTTTGAGCACCCGTCTCTTTTAAAGTCTTTTTAATGAAGTGTGACATATAACTGACTAAATGAGCTACTATTGTCTCATAGCACTTGGTACGTTTTGTTGATGCAAGTTTTATAAAAGTTTAATGGTCTTGTAAAATTAACCCCATGGGATTGCTGACTTACTAAGTGCCCTGTGTTTTGTTGAAGAATACAGGCCACCTCTCTTGTCAGGCACTGTGGAAGAATCTTGAGGTGAGCAAGTAGGGAAAGTTTAGCAACCTAGGACCCAGAGTCACACACATCTACTTCCCGACAAAGCACTTAGTTGCCTGGGGCCCCTGTGTGAAGCTGCGAGTATATCCTGTGCCCAAAGCAGCTGGCCTCTCTGGCATAATAGCCCCTAGCATTTTAGCAACTTGACTTTTGTGACCAAACATATCATAAAAATAGGAGCATTGTGCCAATCAAATCTAGACTACTTTTGGGTGCATGTACAACGAGGCAAACTGTATCCTCTGGGGAAACTTTTATTGGATAAAAACAAAAACAAAAACAAACAAATCTATGTACAATGTCTGTATAGAGGATTGAGTTCACATATGATTAAAACCAGATGCATCATGGGAAAGGGCATATGCACTGAATAAAGACTTGCATCGGCAAGCCTGTCAATCAAAAATGGGAAACTCTTTACCCTCTACCATTAGCAGCAAGCTTCTTTTCCTCCTTTCTCTAAAAGGAAGTCCCAGGCAGTGGCAGCTCCTGAGCTACTTACTTGCTAAGAGCCTGCTGTTCCCTTCAGCATATCCCCTCAGTACTTTTAACTCCTTTTTACTTTGCTCTCTGCGTGTGTTTCTTCAATTCTTTGAGCAAGATGCTGAGAATCTGGAAACACCCAAGCCAGACAGAAACCATTAGCAATGATTTTAATTTACTCTTCTTCATTTCAGAATGAGTGCAAAATTAAGATTTCAGGGACCAGAGAGATGGCTCAGTGGGAAAGAGCTTGCCAGAACAAAACAAAACCCAAACCAAACCAACCAACCAAACAAACAAACAAAACAAACAAACAAACAAACAAACAAACAAAAAACCCATGAGGACCCAAGTTCTAGTCCCCAGCACCCATGTAAAATTCAGGTGTGATAGTGCCCATCTGAAATCCTGGTGCTTCTGTGATGAGGTGGGAGGTGGACATAGTGATAGGGTAATCACTAGCATCTTGTTGGCCAATTGACCTGGTGTGTGCAGTTGGCGAGCAACAAAGAAACCCTTTCTCAATTAAGGTAGTAGGTGAGAACAGACACCCAAGCTTGTCCCTGACCTCCATATATACGATGTGGCATGGATATATCCAAACTTACACAAATGTGTGCACACATACACACACATAAAAAGCTAACAATTCAGTGTATACGTGTGGAGGCCATTTTAAAGAGTGTTTTTTTTTTTTCAATTGTACTATTCCTGAGCATACATAATTCAGCTGAATTTCAAGGTATGCTTGTGCTCTTCACTGGAAGAGAAGCAGTCATGCCCGTAGTCTCTATTGCCTGCAGTTCTGTCGCTGCGTGGAAAGCATCCTGAAGATGTTATGACCACAAACAAAACGAAGACAGTGGCAATTTAATAGTTAAGCGCAATTCTGAATATTCTATGTGATGAGAATTTACAGAAATCAAACTCCAGGAAAGAATTAACTTGGAACTTTTGAGATGATCCCTAACATGTTTTTAACCTCCCTTCCTCCTATGTATTAAATATGCACTAATATGCTTTCTCTGGGAGTGGGAATATAGCAGAGGACATGGAAATGTAATCTCCTGACAGAATGAAGCCTGTTTTACAGACAGATTGGCTCCAACCTTGCCATTAAGACCCTTCTCAGTCCTGCAGCAGTGCAGCAGTCGGCCTGCGGTGCTGGCTACTGCTGGCTCAGGCCACACTGGACTCCAGGAAAACATCACTGAATGGCCACTCTTTTTGTTCTTGGTGGTTTGTTTCCTTGAGACAGTCTTGCTGTCTAACCCAGGCTGCCCTCACATGGGGGTGATCCTCTCATTATCCCAAACACTAGGGTTATACACGCGAGATCCAGACTTAAAGGGCCACTCTTCCTACGTGTCTTTTGCTGTTCCGTTTGTGTGAAAAGGGGCCCCTTTCTTTACAGTGGGGTGAGAACGGGCAAGGGGCACACCCATCCCCCACTAGGAGAGACCAGGGCTCACTCAGAGACGAGGGGAAGTTGTGGAGATGAGAACGCCCTGGCTAAAGCAGAGACTTAACTGAAGAAGCCACAGAAAGACTGTATGGAAATGGCAAGGAGTAGGTCTCTCCCGCCCCAGGCTTGCGGTCTGCTCGCCACTATTCCGTCTGGGCACAGGTGGTGTCTCCTTTTCCCACTGACATGCATCAGGTCCCCTTAATGAAGCCCACATGTTTATTCAGTGGTATGCGGATAACCAGATGGTACAGCCCCTCAAATTGCTCAAGACCACAGAAGGGACCAGGGGCTCTATGGACTAGGATCCTGCAGCATCTACCAGTCTGGAGGAGGAAATGACTGACTCAGCCATGAGCCCCCATACCCGGAGAAAGAATAATTCCCCAAGAACAAGGACTATACCCCAAGGCTCTGTGGCTGCTGACTATACATCTGTCAGCTCTGCTGTGGTTCCTCTATGAGTTGTGACATCATCATGGGCATGGCAGACAGGTGACAACTTTTTCTCTCCCCAGTTCTAAAACTACAAATAAATTCAATTCCCCATATATCTGTATGTGTGTTTACACATACATATATATTCAGTAAATGTAGAGATGTGTGTCTATATACGTTTATAATAATACAACATATATTTATAAAACATTTCCTCTTAATACTAGTGATCATGTAGACCCATATATATGTGTGCATGTATATATACATATACATATATGATATTCATCTATACACACACATGTAAAATGTTGCTTTCTTTTAATATGCATGAGCACGCACACACAGAGCCAAGCTTTCTGGCCAGGGCCTCTTGTAACATTACAAGGTTGGTCAGGTCTTCTGTGTAGCATAGAGAGGGAGGCACGAAGTAAGAACTGAGTTGTCGCAATTCTGTGCCCATGAGCACTTAACTGTTAGCGTCTGTGAATATGCACACAGGTCATCTGTGTTTGGGCTGTGCAAATTCAGTTCTGCACTTTAAGAAGAACTTGGTGGCCAGTCCCTCACTGGGTCGCCCACGGACACTCAGAAGGGTTTCTCAATTTCACACTCCATTGCCCCCGTTACTCTGAAATGAGTGTGGCAAGTTCCCAGGCCGGGGTTAGAAACCTTCAGTGGGAGCAAGATCTCCCACTTCTTCCGCAGTCTCCCACACCTCTGAGTTTTGACATTCATGCTCCATGCATCGTTTGCTGAAAATGATGTATTATTGATTTGGGTTTTAGAAGCAGTACTTCCTCCTTTAGGTGGATATAAAAACATACATTTGGGCTTTTCAGTGTGCAGTCAATAGCTAGTTTTGGCATGCTTTGCTGCCTCGAGGCTCCCAGATGACCTCTTCCTGTCCCTGTCTGGGGAGGCTGCTTCCTGAATGCACTTTATTAACTCATCCGAGGCTGTCCTCCGCCAAAGACCTTGCCCCCAAGGCAGAGGGCAGCACTTTGTCATCTGCTGTCCCTGCTCTTGGGGACTCCAGCACTTAGCCAAATAATCTCCGCTCCTCTCCCAACTGCCCATTCGTTATTCCTGACGGCAGAGACGCGCTAGAGGAGGGCACTTTGAGGCCGCCTCCTGGCCATGGAGCTGTGACACCATCTAAAGGGGATTTCTCAGAAGTCCTGAGAGCCAGAGAGAAAACCAAGCAGCTGGGATGAGGTTCTCTGATGCTTAGTTGAGATGATGAACTTGACTCTTGGGCTGTATTCACTGATGCTGGAGCTGGGACTTTTCCCTATACACTCCAACTCTCACCAAAACTTGTTGATGTTGGGGGCTGTTGAGATGGCCCAGTGAACTTGCTGCTCTTGCAGAGGACCTGGGTATGGTGCCCAGTACCTATATCGTGGCTCACAACCACCTGTAACTTCTGTTCTAGTGTGACCAAGCGTTTTGCTTCTGAGAAACGGTGATGAAGCCTCAGGTGGTTCTGCTCATTCATAAGGTGGAAAGTCTTTCCTGGGCTTGATGGCCAATGGCCAGTAGTGGAGGGCACAGCTGAGTATAATGGTGAGCCCTGGGCACAGCAGGCCTGAGCTCTGATGATACAGAGTTCTGTGCAAGCTCAGAACCTGACTGTGACAAGCCAATGAGCTTCTGGGTTCTCCATGGTGGCTCCGAAAGCAAGGGGCTGCATGGACAGGTGGGCTACAGGTCCTCCTGTGAGGAGCGGGATGGCATGGCAGGAGGATACAGTGGATGCCTAGGCCCTGAGCTGTGTGCCTGTAGCCAAGGTATCTGTGTGACAGGAGAGAGATAAAGTAGGGGAAAGCGCTTGGAATTTGCTGGAGGGAGCTTAGCAGGACTTTGGAAGGTGATTCTGAGTTTGATAGGAGTCAGGGACCTTTGGAGCCGACTATGTCATGGTCAGGCTCTTGTGGGGAAAGAGACATCATGACAGCCACGTGGAGAAAAAGAATGTAGGGTTGGGGATGGAGACAGTGCAAGGAGGAGGATGGTGGAGGATCTGGGCAAGAAGTGACAGGAACTTGATGTAGGGTGACAGTTGAGGCAGAGACTAGGGGTGTGTGAGATGAGGCTCCACTGTGTGAGTGGATTTGCTGATGTAAAGGGGAGGGGGAGAAGAAGAAAGAGAAGAAAAGAGGAAGTAGTGAAAGACAGCAGCACTCAAGGTTTTCTACTCAGCTATCCTGCAGGATCTTGGTGTCTGCGATATGTCACCCCAGGAAATGGCGTCATATCTGGTGTTCAGTGTTGGTCTCTAATATTGACAGATATGGCACTCAGCCACAGCTGTAGCTAGGTTAGTCTTGTGAGTGGAAGTCCATGCTGTTGTGTCCCCACACACCTCCATCTCTGCCTCCATGGCTACTTTGCTCATGGCCCATTGGGCAATGACAGAAATGGCTGGGGAAAGGGGCAACCACAGGTCATCGTATCTACTTGATTACAGAACTCCTTCTCTGCTGAAGCCACCTTTTAGTGAACACCTACGGGGACACTATTTGGCCATTTGGAGAGATCTAGCTGTATACTTCTTCCCAAGATGTCTTAATCATCGATTTTTTCCAACATGCTATTTCCAGGTCTCTGACCAACCAGCCAACCCGTTGATTACAGCCCACGAATCAGTGAACATCTGGACATCTGGGCATTTTCTCCTTCCAAAAATACATGCAACCATGCATTCCGCCTGAAGTTATGGCCTCTGTGAAGATTTCCCTTCACTGGTGTCCAGCAAAAGGTTGTAGCGTGGTAGCTGTCCACTTTCTAGGTGGTGCCTGCATATCTTTCTCAACTATCAGTAAGCCATAAGGCTATATATAGGCGCATGCTTGGGAGCAGAAGGCAGTGTAACGGGAGTAGAAAACAGAGACATTTGGACAAATTCAGGGTTCCATTGCTGGGACAAAACCAAGACCAAAAGCAAACTAGGGGAGGAAAGGGTTTATATGACTTGCATATCACAATCCGTTGAGGGAAGCCAAGGCTGGAAGTCGAGCCTGACTATGGAGGAGTGCTTCTTACTGGCTTGCTCACTATGGCTAACTTGCTCTGTCTGCTTTCTTATAGCTGCCTCCCCCCCAAGAGCCACCTGTCACTCACAGTGGGATGGGCCCTTTTGCATTAATCATTAATGAAAAAAATGTCCCCAGGCCTACCTTTGGGCTGGAGGCAATTTCTCAACTGAGGGTCCATCTTCTCAGAGGAGATTTTTTGTTTTGTTTTGTTGTTAATTTTTTAGATTTTGTTAACAAAAATATAACTAGTGTAGTTTCCTTTTCTGAAAGGGACGGTGATGGAAGAGGATGTAGGGTGTAGGGCGGGTGGAGCAGGAGTCTGCTTTTGCTGCATTAGATGTGACACGCCCTTAGACACCCACACAACCCCTACAAAGTTCACTGTGGGAGGGAGATTGCAAGTCCTGCCTCAAAGGCTCCTGAAATCATGCTTGCCTAAAGGAAGGGCTGTGAGCTCTTTCTTGCACAGGTTCTTGCTTCCCCACTGCCACTCCAGATGTGCACAGGGGACACCCGAAGCCTGCCTAGTAGCTTCTGTGCCCAGCCGCCTCACCTTCTCACCAGTGTACTCCCTGCCACTACCCTAGCGGTCTTTCTTACACAGGGATCCAGTACGACTCAAGCTATGTGAGCTTCTCGGGTAGGATATAACCTTTAGGTTAAAACTCAAAGGTGGGCCCTCCTACCTGTTCACCCCTCTCTGCCAGCCATGCTCCAATAGCCTGGGAAAGAGCACAGTCACAGTGAGACTGACAGTTTCCTTAAGCTGTGGGAGCTCTATGTGTTAGCCTGCCTAACACTCCCACCTATCTATCTGGGAAGGGCTTCAGATCCATCTCACACTTACCAGGTTCCAGAATTGACACTTCAGAGTTAAGTGTTAGGTGAGGATATAGTGCCAAGGTCAAGAGATCAGAGACTCCCAGGCTCCGTCTTAAGCTCCTTTGGTGAGATCAAGAGCCGTAGCTCTGAACCACGGCACCTGTGAATCTCTAACAATGATGCCAGCACCGCTAGGACACTCAGAGCTAGAAATGCAGATTCTTAGAGCCCATATAGACGCTTGGCATGAAAAGCCAGAGGCTGGAACCACCGAGTGAGTATCCTCAGTTGCCACCAGGGAGTTGCTGCTGGGACCACTAGGATGCACAGCCCTACACTCTTTACCACACTATGCGGCCTTTGCCATGGCGGCTTCAGTCTGTGGAGAGGCCACATGCATGGCTTTTATGCTTATCCCTGTGTTAGCCTAGTAGACCCTTGGTCCTCCTCCATCTTTGCATTATAGATTCTTGGAAATCTCTTCTGCTTCTAACCTGTGAAGGTGTCCCTTCTTGTTACTTCCTAGGGATGTTGTGTGTGCAGTTTTTGCAAGGGCACAGTTTCTATGTCCTACGTGCTGCTTTGCATGGCTGTGACCCTGCTAGGCTGGCAATGTCGGGAGTGTGGGGATGGGCTATGATTTTACCACTAGAGTGTTCAGCATTGATACAAATCCTCTTAACCATTAATATCAATATCACGTACCTGTTTTGAGATGGTGCCTTATTCTATAGGCCAGGGCTAGCCTCAGACTTACTAGGTAGCCAGGCTGGTGTACACAATCCTCCTGTCTCAGCCTCCGAGTGTTGGATTACAGGCATATGTCACTAGCTACAGTTCAAGACTTTGGACTGACTGATCATTCTGCAATTTAAGCTGGATTTAGCTTGATGGTTCCACCGAGCTTGGCTGAGTCTCCTTTTGGGTTAGCCAGCTCTTCCCAGCACTATAACAAAATACCCTAGATAGTAAATTTACAAATAAAAAAGATGTGTTTAGACTCAGTTTTAGAAGCTTTAGCTAACCCATCCTTGTGCCCCGCCCCTCAACACACACCTGCTTTGGACCCATAGCAGCACATTGTCCCTCCTCTCATTTCTCTTGCTGTGATAAAATCTCTGACAAAAAGAAATTTAGGGATAAACGGTCTCTTTGGCTTCTAATTCCAGGTGATAGTCCAGCATTGTGGAGATGTCAAGGCATGAGCTTGGTCACATGACATCCACAGACAAGAGCAGAGAGATCAAAGGCACAGGTGCTCGTGTTCAGCTTTCTTTACTCTTATACAGGCCAGGATTGTAGCACATAGGGCCAGGTCTTGTCCCACAAAGACAACCCCACCTAGGCGCACCCACAGGCCAACCTGATCTAGACAATTCTTCCCTGGGAGTCTCTTCCCAGGTGACTGTATTGCTGACTGTTGGAGTGATATGGCTCCCATGAGGTCAATGGTAAGAACAAGCACAGGGCCATTCCCGACACATTGTGTTGGCTAGGCAGTCAAATGCAAGAGCAAGGCATCAGCCCTGACTTCTTAATGTATGTTCCTGACTTAACTTGGGGAACTAAGCCACACTTCACAGGGTGTGGATCCGGGGACCTCAGTTGCAACTGATTAGCTACCGTGTGTGAGAAGCAGTGTTCATAGGACGGATGTTTGATTCTGGTTTTGAAGGGGTGAGTCTTCTCAGTGGGCAAAAAGATAACTACTAAATATTTTTTAAAATACTGTAAAAATTTCAAACAGCTACAGTATATAAATGTCAACAACAAACCTTTAGGAACAGACATATCTATTTCTTGAGGCAGAGTCTCACACTGTAGTCCAGGCTGGCCTGAAACTCATCACGTATGCCAGGCTCACCTTGAACTTGAGAGTCTCCTACCCAGACTCCTAGTGCTGAGATTAAAGGCACAAGGTACCACCCTTAGCCTGCAAGTATTTTTTGCAAATCTACCTTATTCAAGCAACGATCAGTAAAAGAGAACTCTATGAAACAATCGTAAACAGATTTTAAAAGCCAGTGAGGGTGGGGCCGGTCCTAGAGCCTCTGGTGTGTCCAGGTGTCAGAGTGGTTTTGTAAGTGGGTGTCCTGGTATCCGAGCCTTGAGAGCAGCATCATGGATATTTGACCAGGAAGGCAAATAGATCTATACGTGGCCATGAAAGAAGGGGACTGAGGTTGCCCCCATCCTCTGGGATCTCAGAGCAAGGTCTGATCGGAGCATAGTGTTTGCTTGCTTCTGTCAGCTGTATGGCTTACGTGGCTGCCTCTTGGACTCGCAGGTGGTGGTTGGTTCTTTGGAACTCATGGTTGACTCATTACCGCCAGGAGACACCAGTCCCCACCAGGAGGGGAAACACAGCAAAGAGGCTTCATTTTTTAAAAAAATTTTTTTCTTATCATTTACATTTTTACTTTGTGTGTGTGTTTGTACATATTCATATATGTGTGTGCTTGTGTGCGCATCATGTGTGATGTTGAGTGCCTTTCCAATGGCTCTCCAGCTAGTTTTTTTTTTTTTTTTTTTTTTTGAGACAGTCTCACCCTGAACTTGGAACTCAACAGTTCAGCTACACTTTGATACCCACTGACAAGCCCCAGAGATTTTCCTCTCTACTCCCTCCCCAGTGCTAGGGCTGTAGGCATGTGCTCGTCACTTGTTTGCTTGTTTTTAATGTAGGTGCTGGGGACCCGAACTCACGTCTTCATTCTTCAACAGCAAAGTCCTTCACTGATTGCAATGTCATATCAGCTGCAGAAGGACCTTCATAAGAGAAGGGGCATGTGGAGATAGCAGGCAACCGAGGCAGTGAGGGCTGCAGCTGAGCACTTCCTTGTCACTGGTTGCTCAGGGAGATTTGCTCTCACCCTTTCCCCTCCCCGCATCTACCAGCGGACTGGATTCAAGAGCAATGATTCTTGTTTTCTGACAAAAGATTAATTCAACTAATCCCCCCCCCAAAAAAGCAAATGGATTTTTTTACACTTGAAGGAAACAAAACAAACTTGATAGAACATTGAGCTAAGAACAACTCTGAGCCCAATGCCAGGGTTAAAATTATTCATTCATCATTATCGCCAATTAAAGAAAATCAAATCAAAATAAAACAATGATAAGATAAAAATCTGTGAATGGTACAAGATGCTAAAAATTTGCACAATGGATAAACATAGGAGAAAATATTTGGAATTCATCTCACAAGCAAACAAAGTGAGCAAAGCAGAAGCCCAATTAAGGAACATGAAAAGAAATTTCACAAGAGAAATATAAATTGATGCTGGGTGGTGGTGGCACACACCTTTAATCCTAGCATTTGGGAAGCAGAGGCAGGTGGATCTCTGAGTTTGAGGCCAGCCTGGTCTACAGAGCAAGTTCTGGGATAGCCAGAGAAACCAACCAACCCACCAAACAATCAAACAAAAGCAAAAAATAAAAAGAAAAAAGAAAGGAAAGAAAGAAAGGATTGGCAATGTATGAAAAGATGTCTGGTTTTGCTGCAATGTTAGGGCACAGAGGGTATGCCTTGGACAGGCTGGGAGGACCCTCCCTTTCCCACTCTCCTGTCTTCACACTTGTAAGGATTTCATTCCCCTACACACTGTCATATAGTGCCTTTACCCTGGCACAGAGCCAACTGACCAAGGACGAGAGCCTCCAAAGCTGTGAGCCCAAAACTTTCTTCTTTATCACTGAGTCATCTGGAGTACTTTAGAATGATGGAAATTCCGACACACCATGCTATTTGACAGCCAATGTCAGTGTGTCTTGTCTCCTCATAACTAGGGCAAGCTACACTTTGTGTGATTTCACTGTTGGCTCTGATATGGAAGGCTCTGTTTGTTCTTCCACCTTTAAGTCTTAGACTAGCTACAAGGAGTCATGGATGGGACACGTGGCATCCGATGGAACTGAAGAGTGGGTGAGCAGAGACATTCCTAGGGCAGACAGACAGGCAAGGTGGGTTCTGAGATCACAGACAATGCTGAGCATTACTTCAGGGAGAAAATACACACTCTTTGGGCTGCCTGCGTTTTGTGGTTCCATCTCTGCTGTTGGGATAAAATGCTCCTAGAGAAAGCAACTTCTGGGAGAAAGGGTTTGTTTCAGCTCCCTTCCAGGCTACAGAGAAGGACCCTGCCTTCAGGCTCCTTTGGGTCCAGGGAAGTTGAAACTCCAGGAGCTTAAAACCGCCAATACCATCACAACCACAGTTAACAGCAGAGAGAAATAAACACATGTGTGCACTCATGCTCACTTGCTTGTGCTCAGCTCCCCTTCTCAGGACCCCCTGTCCACACTGGGTGGGGTCTTCCTCTGTCGATTCAGACAACCCCTCTCAGACATGGCCACAGATAACCCAATGTAGGCAATCCTTCACTCGGACTCCATTTCCAGGTGACTCTAGGTGTGTCAGGGTGACAAAAAAAGCTACATTGTGTGACAACAGAATGGAGCTCCCATGTTCCTTCAACTCCCAACAGGGAGGGTGTGGGTGATTTGTGATTGAAAGAAAGAGCGCTACTACACTAACAGGGAAGTCTGGCCTGTAGCCTCTCAGAGGTTGAGGGTGGAGATACTGCTGACCAGACAGACAAGGAATGGAGTGTGCCTTTGATTACTTGTGCTAAAGTTAGCCTAGCACAGACCTCTGAAGAAAGTAAGGGAGTCTAGATGTAAAATTACCGAATTCTCGCTTGACAACTCTAAGTGAGCAGCCATGCCTGGCACAGCTGGGAGATAAATACGCATTGGGTAAATGAACGTGTGGGATTAACCTGTGGCAGCATTGAAGCAGAAGCTGTCTGCAGCCTCCCTGCTGTCACCTTTTGCCTGCTATATTCCCATGTCACCTGTAGAATTCAAGCTGTCACCATCTGTACCTCTTGCCCGTGTGCTAGATAGCTGGAGACGTTCAACAAAACCTCCGCCCCACCCTAGCCCCAACTGTGGGCCTGTCAGACAAATGCCTGGCACTTTTGCCCCTTTGTGGAATGACTGCTTGGCATGACCTGCAGTCGGCATAGAATTTCCCAGAGTGCAATGCTGCAGTCGCACCGGGGGAAGTTGCTTCCTGCCTGTTGTTATCTCACTTCTCCCTCCCATCTCGCTGTGTTTCTTCCTGATGCATAAGCTGTGCTTGGAACACTTATCTCTGCTTGGAACACTTATCTCTGCTTCTCCGTCTTGGGGACCGTCTGAGATGAGTGGCAGTGCTTAAATGCATAAGAGCCCAAAGCTGAAGGTGCCTCCCACCACAGCAGCACACCTGGGTAATGAGTGGCGTAGGTGAACTGGGACACAGACCTGGAGGTCAAAGGTGGATACTGTCTACCCTTCCTGCCACGGAGTCTCCTGGGGCCGTCCTAGCCGGCTGACATTGGAAATGCACCTGCCACTCTGTATGGGGTCTACATGCGGGAAGGGCTTCCTGAAGAGGACAGCTCTTCCTAGTGTTTCCCTTAGCCGGATTTGGGGTGTGTGAGGAGTGCCACCATCAGCGACAAGAGGACAGAGAAACTGCCCATTGTTTTCATTGTTGTGTTTCTACCACCTGGAGCCATTCTAGAGGCAAAGCAGATACAATTGAATGAGTGAAATGTGTCCTTCACCAGCTACTGTGTGCCCTGGGCCCAAAGCAGTGGAAAGTCCTGAGACAGCAAGATTTCTCAAGGTGTTAGTCACAGTTCTCTGGAGTTACAGAACTTACAAAATGAATCTCTCTCTCTGTCTCTCTCTCTCTATATATATTAGTATATATTTAATATATAAATATAAAATATTATATATAATAAACTATGTGTTATATTTATATATAAAATATCTTATATATTTTATATATTTTTGGGTTCATTCTGCTCATGTTCTGAGAACTTAAGTCAAGTTGAGGTTAAAGACACATATATTTCCAAGATTCTAGTAGTTGCTTAGTCCATGAGGCTGGATGTCTTAGCTGGTCTTCAGGATATGCTGATATCTCAAAGGAGTGGGCTCTAGTGCCAGTGAAGGAATGGACTTGCTAATGAGGCAAGAGAACACGGGCATAGAGCAAAGAGCTTCTTTCTTCCATGTCCTTGCATAGGCTTCCAGCAGAAGGTGTGGCCCAGATTAGAGGTGGGTTTAAAAAAAAAACAAAAAAGATCTGGATTAAAGGAGTGTCTTCCTACCTCAAAGATCCAAATTAGATGTGGATCTTCCTACTTCAAATTAAGCAAAAATCCCTCACAGGGATTTTAGTTAATTCCAGGAGTCTTAGTTAATTCCACATGCAGTCAAGTTGACAACCAAGAATAGCCATCACAGACACCATCATTGGTGCCTGCCTCTGACCAAACTTTTGACCAGAGTTCATATTGTGGAAAAAAGCTCTATGGATTGAATTATCCTGTAAATTTTAGCAAAGTTATATTTCTATTCTTTTGGCTTTTTACTTTTTTTTTCCTTTTCTTTTGGCTTTTTAAATTTTGTCCCATTCTCCATGAAGTGTCCCTTTGATAGCACATGGCATCAGCCTCTAGAATGTTTATTGAAGAGCTATTATCAGAGACTTGTGCTTGCCCCTGCTTCACAGGTATGGAGCTAAAGATCACAGTCTTGCCAAGTCTCAAACATTGCTTCTTTCCCTTGGCTGTCTGTCTCACAGCCTGATTAATCTAGAGGAAGCCAGTGTCCTGGTCAGAGGACCAGCCAGAAAGTGAGGCAGAAAAAAAAGACATGGCAATCAAGAACTGACCTGATGGAGCAGAAACAGCCCAGGCAGGACCAATACGGCAAGTTACCCAGGGTATGTGCCTGGCAAGTAGCAGACTAGCTTACAGGATTAAGAGAGATCTGGGGGCTGGAGAGATGGCTCAGAGGTTAAAGGCACTGACTGTTCCTCCTAGAGGTCCTGAGTTCAATTCCCAGCAACCACGTGGTAGCTCACAACGTCTACAATGTGATCTAATGCCCTCTTCTAGCATGCAGGTGTACATGCAGGCAGAGCACCGTATACATGATAATAAATAAATAATAAATCTTTTATAAAAGAGAGAGATCATATCTGCCCAGTTATTGTGCCTAAGGCTTATTAATAAATCTCATAAGTCTCTGTCTCATTTATTTGGGAGCTAGAGTAGGTGATTAGAAAAGACCTACAAAATACAACTTATCATTACATATGCTGAGTTCATGGTTTGATAGGCCATTCTTGTGGAAACTTGGGAGACAACAATGCTGAGAAAAATGCACACAGAAAAAACCAGGCTCTCACAGTTTCAGATATGACCAAGGACTGGATTTGGATATATATATTTATATTTAATATATAAATATAAAATATTATATATAATAAAATATGTGTTATAGTTACATATAAAATATTTTATATATTATATATTTTTGGGTTCATTCTGCTCATGTCCTGAGAACTTGAGTCAAGTCGAGGTTAAAGATATTTAACTAATTTGTTTGGTATAGAGAATTTCAAAAGAGCAGATCATCCAGGCTGGTGCTACAAAAACAGCTGTAACCACTAAAGAGGCGCGCCACACCGAGGAGAAGAGACTTGAAGCAGAGAAACACTAGAAAAGGGATCTTGAGGACAAAACCCGACCAAGCAGAGCTCCATCCTGAATGGATAGTAGAACTTGGTAGCATCACCCACATGACACTGGTTTTGCGGGTGTGAAAGATAAAAGATTAAGAGGGAGAGGCCAAGGGGTCTTGATCCACAGTTTTAGAGAGCAGCTAAGGCTGGTAGGAGTCCCTGCAAAGAAGCCGTGGAGGCCGCTGCCTGAAGCTGTGGAGGCAAGGTCTAATTTACAACAGAAGCCCGAGGCTGTTAGAGATGCCAGGACTGTAAGATGTGCACCAAGGGACCATTGAGACATGAACTGTAGCCAGCCTAAGAAAGAAGCTGTGTACGTGTTATAGGCAGCAGAGAGGAAGAGGTGGGGTTACCCAAACCCTTTGGAGACCAGATAATTACATTAGGATCATCGGATGCTGGACATGTTTGATGAAGGAGTTGTGGCTGGTGAATTTTGGTTTGTTTTCCATGTGTTCCTTGCTATGCCCCAATGCTTTCCTTCTAGACTGGGAAAGTTTATCCTGTGCCATTGTATGTTGGAAGGATGTAACTTGTTTCTTATTTTATTGGGTTTCAGGTAAGAGATTGCTTGGTGTTTCAGATAAGATGTGGGCTTTGGACTTCTGTGAAGTGTTCAGATAGTAAAGGATTTGGGGACGGAACCCTTAAAACTCGGCTGATTTGTTGTTTTCATTAGAAGATGATCATGAGTTTATGAGGGTGGGGGGAGTAGAGGACTGTGGCTTCAAAGTAGAGTCCTACTCAGCTATGATGCTTAAGAGTCCCAGCAACAGCCAGCATGGCACAATAATCCTAAGGGTGCAGTGGTGGCACACATATTTAAATGGTAACCAACATCTCTCTAACTGGGTTTAAGACCTGCCAAACAGCAAGAAATCATGCCTTGTCCTGGAAACCTTGCCAGTCGCTTAGGGCTGGTGAAGTCATGGGTCTTGGAGAACTTACTGCTGCCATTTTCCTAAGCCAGCATAATCCCTAACTACACTCTAGCTTGTCCTTATCCTCACAGATAACTAGTCTCACAGATAACTAGTCTCACAGATAACTAGTCTCACCCCTCACCAGGTTTGAATCTTTGTCATCTCAGGTCCTGGTGCTTCTACTGAGGAAAGGATGAAGTGGTTCCTCACCAAGGAAACTTCTCTTTGAAGCAGACGAAGACCATTATAGAAAACCACAGCCAATGAGAATGTAGAAATGTGGATCCCAATCCCAAAGGCTTAGGGGACATTGAGGAAGGGGGTGGGGGGGGGGGAGATTGTAAGAGTCAGAGGATCCGGGAGCTTGCTGTGAGACTGAATGTCAGAAGATAACACCTGTAAAGTCTCACCAATATGAGTGCCCAGACATGAGTTGAACATGGACAGTATCAGTGGATATGCTGAAGTAGTCAGGGGAAAGATCACAAACCCTCAACTGTACATGAAAGACTACAGGCAACGAAGGAATGATGAGAGAGGGGAAATAGTCTTTCTTAGGGAAGAGAATACCAACTGGTTATCCCATGCCAGATGGTCAGCCCTGAAAACATACATACAAAACAGTATGCAGAGTGAGCAGGTTATACTTAGGAATATATATGTATATTCTTGGAGGGAATAAAGGAAAGGGAAAATAATGTAATTATATTATAAACTCAAAAATAAAAGAAAAAAGTGGTATGTTTGGGTATTAATTTGATGAATGGTGGAGCTGTGCTGGTTAGCGCTGTAAATGGTTAGTGTCAAGTGTCAATCTGACAGAATCTAGAATCTCCTAGGAGATAATGCCCTGAGCACACCTGTGAAGGATCATCTAGGCTAAGGTTAGGCTCTGAGAATGGCTGTGAGGGGATACCTTAAAGGGGTCCACTGATGTGGGAAGACCCATCTTAGTCATGGGGAGGCGCACTTCCTGCATAGGGATTCTTTACTGCATAACATGAAGGTGCAAGCTCAGTCATGGGTGCTCATTGCTGCCTTTTTCCTGACCGTGGGCATACGTGACCAGCTAGTAGAAGCCTCCGCTGCCTTGGGTACTCCACTGTGAGGGACCCAGCCTTGAACTCTGAGCCAACATAAACCCTTTCTCCCTTAAGTTGATTTCATGGAGAACTTATCACAGCAACAGGAAAAAAAGTGAAGACTTCTGGTCCCAGGTGAGTTTGAGCAAAGGCATCATTATATCCCCCCAAATGAAAGGAAGCAAGTGGTGAGTGAACAGTCTGCGTGTACTAAGCACTCAAGAGATTTTGTGAGTTCTAGGAGAGCCTGGTATGGGTGTGCACTTTTGGCTACCCAATCTGCATGCCGCAGCACAGATGGCAACTGCAGGGCCCTTTTCAAAGACTGATAATTCAAAACTAGCAACCAACCACTCCCAGAGTTCTGTGAGCCTGGGCCCAATTGCCTGTATGACTAACTGTGTACACTTGAAACCAGATTTGGTGATCATCTCTATAGGCACAGACAAAGAAATCAAAGGATGTCCTGGGCATCTCACTGGAGCAAGGCTGCACCAGGTTCTGATGGTTGCACTGGCCTTGAGTGTCAGGCCTTAGATTTTGAGTGCCAAGATCAGAATTCTGATTCCTCCCTATGCAGGCAACTGCACTGTGATTCTGTCAGGGCCTTACAAAGGATTCAGGCAACTGTACTATGACCAACAAGCCACCAGCTGGGCTGGTGATCCCATGTAACAAACATCTGGAGGGCAAAGGGTGCACTTCATGCTTGCTTTGTCTATCACCCTTTCCATTTCTACTTGGTCATCCTCCTCCCTGCCAATATCCTTGGCAGCTACTTATGCGCCTGGACTCTTGTTCTCTGGGCCTCTCTGTTCCTAGCAGCCCTGTATTTAGTGCTTTACAGAAACACCAAGAACGGTATATCAGTGTTTTCATAAAGAGAGCCATCAGAGCTGGCTCTGTCTTTTTCAACATTGCATTAGTCCTCAGCTTTGTCTGGTCAGACAAGACACATCCAGATCCTGCCTGCGAGTCTGGGTAGCATTCCCTCCTAGAATACCCGGTCACTTTACTGCCTGGCCCAGGCCCAGTGAGTGCATTTCCTGTCGGCAAGTCTGAGACAATCATTCATTCCTTTCACAAATATTTATCGGGCAACTACCAAATGCCAGACACTCTTCTTAAGCCTTGAGGATAAAGAAAAGGATGGGAGAGACAAAAATGCCCATTCTGACAGTGCACAATTGGAAGACAAGCAATAAATAAAACAGTAAGTGCACCGCGAAGCTTCTGCCAGCTCCTTCTAAAGGGCTGGGCCAATCTCCAGTGTCGTTAACATAGGGAACGGGACAGAAGTGAGGGAGGAAATAAAAATAAAACAAGGATGGGATGAGAGGTGTTCGTAGAAGAGCTAGTATTTCACAATGAAGTCAGTCGGAGGGTAACAAGGATAGAGGGTGAATAGCATGGAGAGAAATTCCAGGTGGCCAGGACCTGGGTATACAGGTGACACAGAAGTGTCCTTTGTGGTAGTCCTAGTTTCATTTCTGTTGCTGTGACAAAAATTCCCTGACAAAAGTAACCAGGGAGAAAGGGCTTACATTAGGCCACAAGTCCAGGCTGCAGCCTGTCATTCTGAGGAAGTCAGGGGAGCAGGGACCTGAAGCCACCAGTCACATCCACGGTGAAGAGCAGAGAGAAAGAATGCATGCATGTGCCCATAGTGGGTGGGTTCTCGCACCTCAATGAACTACCAACTCCCCCCCCACACCCCCTCGTTGTGACTTTCTAGAGTGTGTCAGATTGACACATTAACCATCACAGTGGTCACGTGCCCATGGTGCCTGGCTTACCTGTGCCAGTGCTATGCTTCTGTATTGTTGGTCTCCAGGAAGGGACAATCATCACCTAATAGGAAACCCAGGCAGAAGAAGTTGTCTACATCCAGGGCAGAGTTTGAATCTTTGTTAGCTCGGGTCCTGGTGCCTACTGAGGCAAGGGTGAAGTGGCTTGAAAGTCTAAGTGCTTTCCAGGATGGACCTTCATGGCTTTCAGGTACTATCCCAAGCATCCACAAGTGAGAAAAACTAAAAGCATTTTCTAAGACCCATGTGGTCCACTTTGTGTTCTGTTAGGTGGAGAGACAGGTTTCCCTTTCATGGCCACAAGACATACATAGCCTTCTGGACTGGCGTGAGTATCCTGGGATGCCACTGTGTCCCTATCCTGGTGACAGTGGAGGATGGCTGAAGTCTCAGATCGCTGGCCTTGTTGAGAGCTGCTCCCATGTTTGGAAGAAGAATGTGTGTGAGAGAGAATGTGTCTCTTACCATAGCTGGCTTCTATATGAACAAAACAGATTTGAAGATTTGTAAGAGAGAAAGTCGAATGAATGAGGTCCACGGCCTTTTTATACCTGGGACATCCACTGAAGGTTCTCTAGCTCCAAGGGAGGCCTCCTCTCCTCTGGCAACCTCTCCACAGGCCTGCCCAGGGGCACTTCTCTTAGTTGCTTCCAGAACCTTAGCTTCTTTCCTTGGCAGCAGAAAGATGAGTTGTGGTTAACAGCTGATGGAGAAGTGGTTGGGACGAAAGGAAGTTTCCTGTACTCAGCAGGGGTTTGCTGTTTTCCTTTCCCTTTTTACGTTTTTAGAGAGTAAATGGGCAACACAAATTGGGCTTGGTGTATTTTTTCTTTATTCTTCCTCCCGCCCCCGCCCCCCCCCCTGCAGTAGAGTGGTGGGCCTGGGAGGACTGAGAAGTGAGTGTGATTGGAATGCATTCTGTGAAATTCCCAAACAATCAATAAAAAATATGTTGGGGCGGGGGCATGTATGGGCACAACTTAAGATGCCGCACAGTGAGTGACATCACGCAGTCTCTTCAGAGAAAGAATTCGTGGTGAAAGAGGTGTGGGAACTGCTGACTGTGTCAGGTCCCTCTTAGAGACAGACAGTTCAATTAGCAAACATCAGTAGCACAGAGAACTTTCAATCCATCTATTTCTTCAACATCATTCATAGAAAGCTCTTTTTGTTAAGAGGATGGACAGAAGTTAAAGAAAAAAAAACCCTTATGTTATTTTTAGTTAAATTTTAACTTGAGCTTTAAACAGAAAGGTATCCAAGGGCATATGGTGTTCCCAATATTTTTGCAGGAATAACTTTGTTGAATATTTGGTTTTTTTTTAAATTAATTTATTCTTGTTACATCTCAATGGTTATCCCATCCCTTGTATCCTCCCATTCTTCCCTCCCTCCCAGAATATTTGGTTTTTATAATGAGTGAATCAATGCAAAATAAAGACCTAGTTAGCATAGTAGGAGTGGAGAGACCATTGGACACCAGAAAAGATAGTCAATAGTAGTGTGGTCCCATTAACCATCTTCCCTCCCTTCTGCCAATTACTTGGTGTTTACAGGAAGCCAGCCACATGAACTCTCCAGTGTGGCAAGGCTGCAGACAGACTTCTCTGGGCTTGAGCTCAGTGTTAGAATTCGCAGCGGTGGGTGATGGCAAAAGCTGCCTACAAGACAGGGCTATAGATTACCGCAGCTGTGTTAATAAGGAGGAAGACTGTGGCTGACCGAGATCTCCTTGGAGACTAATAAGGGCTGCAGCCTGGTGATAACACACCAGGAGGGTGAGCTGGGCACCATGGAAGCCAGTGCTTCCTGGTCAAGTGAAGATGCAGCGATGGATTCAGTGTAGCTGGTGTTCTGATTAGCTGGGCTCTTCAGAGGTGCAGGCCCCTATGCTCAGCGCTAACATTGCTGGGGATAAACACAAGCTTTTCACCCTGGTGATTATGACCCTGATGTCCGAGGGAGACTATTCAAGATCTGAGTTTGCAGTACATTTATTTCATTAGCATGAATAATGGAGAAGAAAATCTGCTTTCAGAAATCAGTAACCTCTCCAAATGGTGGTTATGTATTGATGTTCATCAATTTATTTAGTAAGAAAAACTTCCTTTGTCATAGAAGGGTCAGACCTCTGTCTTGGAATGTACCCTTTAAGGCATGGGTGGGAAATACCAGAGGGAGTTCCAAGTTAGTCTCTGTCTCTCTTTTTCCCATCTGCTCAGTGGATTAGCATTTATCTATAAGCTATCTGTCTTTCTATCTATAATATATTTTCGATCATATATCTGCCATCTCTCATCTATCACGTATTATCTTCTATCTATCTATCTATCTATCTATCTATCTATCTATCTATCATCTGTGTATGTCTTCCTTGTCTTGTCAGCTGCACAAATCATTTTTAAATACGTGTCAATTTTAGATTCTTTTGCCAAGGGAAAAGAGTCTTTGATAAAGAGGAGCGCGGGAGGTTTAAGCAGGAACTGTGTGCATCAGTGATCTCAGTGCCTGGTTGAGGAATTCTCTTGTTTTATAACACATATATATCACGGAGATGAAGTGGAGATAAAACAGTAGAGCTCTTATAGGAGAGACACTCTGAATTCTCCTCTGGGGCCACAACACACACACACACACACACACACACACACACACACACACACACACACACACACCTAACTGTGGGATGGACCATCTGAACACTTGCGTTTCTACCCAGAGTTTGGGAAGACAGAAACAAGTAGAGGAACTTCTTTCTGAGGCTCAAAGGGGCGACAGCTAACCTCCTGCTAGGCAATCCTGCATGCCGTTGACTTTTCTTAGGTTTCCATATGGGGACTGAGATTTCCAAAGCTGTAGAATGAATGTGAGGAAAAGCTGTGCTTGACTGTGAATAGCAAGTAAGACAGAGAAGGAGGGAGGGAAGGAGGGAGGGAGGCAAGGAGGGAGGGAGGGAGGGAGGAGGCTTCCTTGTAGTTTGTATTAGGGGCAGGAGATTTTCCTGTAAATAGTTTGTCATTTGTCACAGACAAGATCATGCTTAGGCGAGATGTTTAATGCGTACCCTCTGGTTATACCAATATTTTTCTGTGATCTTGGTAAACTTTTGTGTCTAAAGGACTCCTTCCGGGAGCATTAATCAATAACGCTGTCTACATTTTAGTGAGCACTTACAAGCGCCACTGGGCTGAGCACACACCATCCCAATGTATTCCCTCAGCAGCTCCAAAACCAGACACAGTTATGTCTAGTTTACTCGGGGGAGTGAAGGCTCAGGGGGAGTCATGTACTTGGCTCACAGTGCTGGGCAGGGAAAAGGTGGAGTTTGAACCCAAGTATTTGGACAGGGTGAGTGCTCTACCTGGCCAGTAGATTTGGGGCTCAAGTTCCTGAGGGGAGCAGACAAAGGAAGAAACATGGACCCAGTACAGCCTTTGTAAGTCTATTCTGTTCTCTTTTAACTGTTACCCAAACAATGATGTACAGTTACAAGTTGGATATTAAATGTTCTTCTAACACACACGTGTGGAAGGCTCAGTTTCCCAATACAGCAGTAAGGAGACCCCCGGGAGTCAGTTGGCTCATGAGGGCTGAGAATTCATCAATAGACTAGCCCACTGAAGGGTTCCTAGCTTAAAGGGCTACTGAGATATGGGGGAGCTTTAGAAGGCAGGCTTTACTGAAGGGACAAGTATGGTTTTGAAGAGAACCCTAGTCTGTTGGCCTAGCTCTCTCTTTCACATTTAGGATGGTCTTCCTTAGTTCAGCCTCTCTGGGAACACCCTCATGGACACCCCTGAGGTATGTCTTTTAGGTGATTCCAAATCCAGCCAAGTTGACTGTCCCAGCAGCCTTGGGATCAGTCACTTCCATCTCAGAAGTTACTTCATGGCCATTGGGGGTTCTTTTCTGTTGTTTAACTGAAGGTCACACACTGTACTTTATCAACAAGTTTATTATCTTCAGTCCTGGGGTCTGGCAAGTCCGAGATCATGGACCCAGCATCTGGCAAGAGGTTTATGACATGGCAGAGGTACCACCTGCAAGAGAGCACATGTGCTATCTCCCATCAGTCTTTTTCTTTAAAAACCTTTGATTCTGTCACATAGAGACTCTTCATGGTTACTTTGTTTCACCTTATTTTTTCCCTCAGACCCATCCCCAGGTACCATCAATGTCTGAATTGGTAAATTGACTGACTTTGGGAACACACGGGAACTGTGGCAATCCCACTGCCTTGTGTCTGCATAGCCGGCTTTCCTGTGAGCCTCAGAGCCACTGTAGGAAAGAGCTGAGTCTGCAGATGGCCTGTGAGGTGGTGTGCACTCAGACAGGCTCTGCTGAGCAAGGCAATGAATCCAGCGAGCACAACTACATTATGAAGAAGGAGGTGAAATATTTGCAGCCTGCAGCTCACCTGAGCCAGCAAAGGTTTGAGGGGAGAAAAAGATGAATGGGTGCATGCGTTGGAGTGAGGCACTGTGGGAGACGCACAGGCTGGCTGCGTGAGAACCATCATCTCCCCACAGGGAGCCTATCCAGAATTCCCTGCATTTAGCGCCAGTACAATTCTGGCTTAGGTTACAGCCATCACTAGCACAACAGAACATGCAAACATTACTCAGGATGTTTCTCTAGGACTCCCTTCCCCACCCCCTAACTCTGTGTTGTACGTACTGATGGATGCTCACGTGTGTGCACTCTGTGTGTGCATACAGAGGACAGAGGAGAATGCCAGGTATCCTGTTCCATCACTTTGCTTTATTCCTTTGAGACAGGGTCTCTCACTGAACATGGAGCTAGACTGGTGACTAGTCAGCTCCAGTGATCCTCCTGCCCTTGCCCTAGCGCTGGTTTTTAAAGGCATGGGCAAGGCCTTGACTGAATTTTACATCAGTGCTAGGATCTAAACTCAGGCCCTCACGTTTTCCCAGAAGGCACTCTTCCTCATTGGGCCACCTCCCCAAACTTCTCTCCTGTGTGATTATTAACGTATTTTTTAGGTTTTAATTTTATTTTAAAATATGTGTGTGTGCAGTTTGTGCCTGTGGGTGGAACGCCTGTGGAGGCCAGCAGCAAGCACTAAATCTCCCGAAGCCGGAATTATAGCTGTGGTCTGCCCAAGGTGGGTGTTGAGAACCAAACTCAGGTTCTTTGTAAAATCAGTAAATGCTCTTAACCACTGACCCGTCTTTCCAGGCCCGTGGTTCTTAATACTTTTCAGAGTCCTTATATTTAAGCAGGGGCACTGACAGTAAGGGGTTAACTGAGGCACAACCCCTCCCCCCAAAAGGGACCTGTTCTAGGGCCATTCCAGCAGCTGGGACTGGAACACAGTCTGATTGTTTCCCACTGCCTGAGAAGACTGGCTATCCCCCAAGGCTGTGCCTCTCCATCCTGGACTGGTGCAGGAACGGCAAGAAAGCATTTTTTATTGAAAAGCCCTAATGCACTCTTTGAGAAAACCACTTTTGAAAGGTTCCTTAAGAGGAAAATTGATGGGGGCACTCTCATTTTCCTTTTGGTGCTCCAGACATCTGCTGGGCTTGCAGATTGTCACAGTCCAGGGCTTGTGCCATGTGTCTGTGTGAACTATAGCTCAGCCAGAGCTGGGGGATGTCATTTGTCATGCTCCAGATCTTATGATTCTGTCATTCCATATTTAAGGGCCAAGGTTTCTGCAAAACACACTGCACATGAAGGAGGGCAGGAGGGATGTAGCTAGCGTATGTGTCATTATTTCTTTTCCGTGGGAACTGTGCTTCAGGGTCTCCACTTCCTTTGCTGATCACTGAGAAAGCTTTTGGGCAGGCTGCTTCCGGTGCAGCTGTCGATTGTAAATTGCTTCTGCACTCCACTCCCACAGAACATCCATTACTTCTCGTCAGGACGAACCTTGTGTGAATTCTCTCCCCTTTCCTCAACCCTGTTCTGCTGATTCTATCCTGTCATGGGGCAATGGAGACATAGGAAAGTGTGGTGTGGAAGTGTGGCAAAGACCAAAGGGAGCGACATGGTGTTTGTAAAGACAGAGGCGCACCACACCCAAACGTTGTGGTGCCCGGAAGCTGATGCAATTTAGGGGGATTCTCTTTAAGCAAAAGGGCAGCAATCCTTCCTCAGCAAATCTTTCAAAAGCCAACCTCGGGAATATGCATAGCCCTCATCCAGACCTCAAAGTGGGGAGACCCCTGAGCTTTCGTCTCTCCAGACCTGGAGAACAGAGGGCAGTCCTGTTTCCAAGCCACTAGTTGAGATCCTTGTCTCCTACCTGGATAGAGTTTGCAGGCAGAGGGGCTCTACATGGGCTACTTTGTCTGCTTTTATAGCTCTTGCTGTTTGGCAGTGGTAAGCAGCAGCAGCAGCAGCAGCAGCAGCAGCAGGCAGGCAGGCAGGTCAGTGCAACAGAAGGTGGTACTCCATAGTGTTACAATTTACTTACAGCTTTAGGGAAGCAAGGTTAGTGAGACTCCTCAGCCCTACAGTGATATAGCTTCTGTGTTGGCATGGGGTACTTGGGCCATCAGAAGTTACTATTACAGGTCTTGAATGGACCAAGGTTTTGATGGTAATGAGTGTTTCCACCATACAGTATAGGGTGTCTGAGATGCTAGGTCCTAAAGGCTTGACCACTCTCTGGGACTGTTCCAGTAAGCAGAGCCTCCACTTTCACTTCTGTGGCAATTTACAGCCTTCTGTCCTCTAGCCTTAGCTCTCCACCTTCTCTGTACCTTCACCCATCTTGCCTACTCCTATCCTGGCAGCTCTCTCAAGAAGTCCAGCTGTCTCTAAGTTGCTGCTGCCGCCTCTGTTGTGGCTGGGTGTCCATCTTGGTGTTTTTTTGCCTCCCTTGCAGCTATCAGTGCAACAGTGGCTCTGTTTCTTTTACAGCTGGATTCAACTCTGCCTCTTCAGCTGTTAGCAACCAGCTGTTCTGCTGCTTCTGTGGCTCAGCATACAGGCAGCTGTTCTGTGGCTTCTGCAGGTGCTCCTCTGCCTCTGATGCAATGGCTGCTCTGTTGGCTCTGTTCTTTCCTTCTTCATGTTGCCAGTGTAACCAACTCTACTTCAGGTAGGCCAGAAAAGACCACTTGAGAGAAGCATTTTGGGGTTCTAATGCTGCAACACCAGGGAGGCAGAATAGGGGATTGTCTCCCAACCAGCTGACCATGGGAATCAAACATACTTGTGTAGACAGAGAAGGAGGGTGGCAGCCAATCACAACAAATTTCTCATGCAAATGAGGGTTTGCGTTTGGATCAGTAACAGAAAACCTTTCATGTAAATGAAGGCTTATGTTTGCACCAATCACAGGCATCCAAGGGAAAGGCTCCACAACCCCCCACCCCCGCCCCGCCTAGGTGGAAATGATTACAGAGTCGTTTATAGGTCACTGACACTTGTGATAGTAAAAAGTACTGTGCAGACTGTTAGAAATGATAAAGGCTGAGTCTGCACCTTCAGGAGCCAGAACAAGCACTATAGAGATAATTTGCCGCTTAAGAAAGAGCCAGTCCTCACACAAGCAAGCAGAAATAGCATGTGGGGCAACTTAGCATGTCTGAAGGGCCTTCTGTTGTAGGTATTGCTCTCTGTAGATCTTTATTATGGGGGTAGGACCAGAGTTGTTGAGGGTACCCAAGAACAGCTGATCACACCATGCCATTCTCATTCCTGTGATAACCCTGAGAGTCCGGCAGTGTGACTCCATGGTTTAGAGACCAATTAGCACGGGGACCTGGACAGCATCAGATATAGCAGGGGGATAGACATTGCTAGGTTTTGCATTTTTATACAACACTGCATGCAAAGGCAAATAGAAGGACAATATCTCCTGGAGACCCTCCCCCCATAGAAGGATATGACCCTGAGCACACAAGAGACCCAGGGGCTTCAAGAAATAGGTGGGAACCATTTAGAGAAGAGTTTTGGATTCCCAGGACAGAAAGTTGCCTTGAGCCATAAAAATCTTCATCACCTTGTGTGGCTATTGCTCTGACTGAATGATTGTAACCGGTGTGGCCGGACCTGGGAATCCGGGCTGTCAAACCAAGGCGAGGGTCCGTGCTTTGGGGCCATCTGCAGTCAAAGCACTGATTCTTTCTGACAGCTGTGAGCTGAGACTTCTGCAAATCAGGGCAAATGCCAGTCCCTGGGCAATCTTGCAATAAAAGGCAAGACACTGAAACAACAGAAGAGACTGCAGAGTAGACTGAGGCTTCTGGAGGAATTGGCTCCGCCCCAAGTTCAACTGAGAAGAGAGGCTGCTCCATTTCTGACCTTGCTGGGAACTTAGGGACCCTCCAGAGCCTAGCACCTACAGGGCTGCCCTGAGCGGGACTGTGATTTTTTTATCCTCTTTTTTTTTTTTTTTTTTTAAGCCTCAGATGGCATTTGAATAAGCAGGAGGGTTAGGAGCGAGAAGCTCTTCCTCTGTGTATGCATCAGCTGCCTACCAAGTTCATCTGATGTCTTGGGTCTTCATTTAATTTTTTTATGCCCCAGTAAGCTTAGGCTCTCAGTGAGCCACTGTGTCATAATAACAAACAAACAATTACCTCTTTTCCATGATGGTTAAGCTCAACTGTCAACCTAATGAGGCCTAGAATCCTTTGTGAGATGTTGGGCATGCCTGTGGGGATTATCTTGATTAGGTTAATTGAAGTAAGAATACCCATCCACATCCACTGTGAGTGGCACCATTCCCTGGGCTTGATTCTGGAGGAAAGGAGAAAGTGAGCTAAGCAAAAGTATCCCTCCCGCCCTTTGCCCCCCATCTCTCCTCTTTCTCCCTGCCCCCCCTCCCTCTCTCTCCTTCCTCCTTTGGATACAACGCGACAGCTGCTTCCAACTCTTGTTGCCATGGCTTCCCCCATGATGAACCAGATCCTGAAACTGTGAGCCAAAACAAACCCGTTCTTTCCCAAACCTGCTTTTGTCAGGGTATTTTATCACAGTAAGTTAGCACGGCCTCCATCAGTCACAGAATCTACCCACAACCCCACTGAATAATTCAACATGTCTGTTCTTTACTGTCTCTTGTAGAGAACAGTTTAGTTTTGTTGGTTCTCCTTGGTTGTTTCTGTCTTCAAATCATCATCATCATCTTCATCATCTTCAATCATCATTCCTTTCTTGCTTTAAGATGAACTCACTCTTCTTTTTGTACAATTTCAAGAAAGGAAATGATAATTATTGAGGCCTTTCTTGTTTCCTGACACATGCATGGTGAAGCTATTACTTTTCCTCTAAGCATATCTTTAGCTACACCTCATAATTTGTGATGTGTGCTTATTTCTATTCATTAAAATACTTTCTGATATCCCTTGTAACTTCCTTTTAAAGCTACGGTTACTTAAATGCATCTTGTTTCATATAAATATCCCATGCTTTCACACATGTTTTCCAATTTAATTCCCTTGCGAATTAACTTCTAGTTCAATCTCATTGTGATCAGAGAAGTCCTTTCTTGATGTATTGTTTCATGCCTTGTCCTTTCTTCACAGTGCACCCAATCTTTTGCCTACTCTGTCATGGCTACTATTCTCACATTTTCTTTTTGATGAAACTTCCTGAATGATTAGCTGACATTTGCTGTCTCTCTTTCATTCTCTCTCATTCATTACTGAAACAGAACTTCCTTATTTTCTCCCCCAATTTCCCCAAGCCCAGGGCTCTGGAATCTCATTAGCTCTATAAACTCTTCAAGAATTATCATTTTTTGCTTACAAATTGCCAACATCTACTTCCTTTGTTTCTAGCCAAGAGCCCTGACTGATGTCTCTCATAAGCAACAAAAATGAGCCTCCCCAACACAGGGTGCCATCAATCCTCTCCCAGTTTTAGCAGCCTATCACCATAGCAACCACATCTTTTGCTATGTGGCAGCAGATGCAGAGAGATGGTGCTTCAATGCCAAGTAAGGAAGAGGAAAGAGGGGTGGGCAGGTAACGGATTGGCTCACATTCTGGAGAGAGCCAAGTGAACTTGGAGCGAACACTGACTACTTAGTTTGACAAAGAGATGGTAAAAGATGGACTGGCCATTCGAGAGTTATAATTAATGAATTCATGGACTGGAGGCCAAGACTGTAGTGGACAAACTTAGGCATGCAGCCTTCTGTACTTTTAGATTAGAGTTTTAAGACTTGTTTTGGTGATGGAGTGAGGATGAAGGCCTAATTGGTGTGAGTAAAGGGGAGACTATGCGGCGAGGAGGGCAACGATGGATTGAGAAATAAGAGAATAAAGGTGAGAAGAGAACAGGGCAGAAGCTGCTTGGTGACTGTAGATTGTGAAACCCCTTTCATTTGCGTTCTCTGTCTTGCCTTCTCTGCCTCTCCTCTCTTTATTTACACGAAAATGTTTATTTTAACTTTACTTTTAGACCATGTATTTGTTTGCTTGTCTATGTTTGGATAGGTACACATGGATGCAGGTGCTTGTGGAAGCCAAAATAAGGTGTTATATCCCCTAAACACAAATGTGAGCCCTTCCATGTGGCCTCTCGTCCTCTACAAGAGCAGTCAGTGCTCTTAACTGCTGAGCCAGTGCTCCAGTTTCTACACAGATGCACTTTATTTTGATCAAATCCACTGCTCCCCCCCTCCCCTCCCTCCAACTCTTCCCAGGGCCCTCCTCCTAAATCTCCTCCCACAGCTATGTAGCTATGTATCTAGGTATCTAGGTATCATCTATCTCTGTATCTATCTATCTATCTATCTATCTATCTATCTATCTATCCTTCTATCCATCCAAATCTAATTAGTGCTGCCTACATACACAAGAGTAAAAGACTGTCCACTGTAGCACAAGCAACCTATCAGTAGTCCCACCCCTGGAGAAAACTGAACTTCTCTCCCCTAGCAGCCACTGGTGTCTAGACCTTCTGACTTAGCAGTGCGCCCTTGGGAGCATCCCCCCCAACTCATGCTGGAATATTGACGTAAGGAGAGGGGCCATAGCATGCTTCCCTCTTGATAAAGATGATTCTTAGGAAGAATGCAGATAATGGCAGGAAAAACTTTCTGAAGAATTGAAGAAAGAGGGATTGACTGAAGACATGGAGACTCACTCACTTAGACAAGAGCAGTGTCCCCCAAATGATGTTATTTCAGTCCCAATCTTGAGAACAGTGGTTCTCAACCTTCCTGATGCTGCAACCCTTTAATACACTTTCTCATGTTGTGGTGACCCCTACTTGTAAAATTATTTTCATTGCTACTTCATGAATATAATTTTGCTACCATTATGAATCGTAATGTAAATCTCTGTGCTTTCTGATGGTTGTAGATGACTCCTGTGAAAGGGCCCTTTGACCCCCACAAAGGGGTCACGACCACCAGGTTGAGAAGTGCTGCTCTAGAAACTGAGACTATAACTCTACTTGAGAACAAGGTGTTTGCATATATATAAAGAGGAACCCATGCTTGATTTGGGTAAGAGCCTACCACTCACCCACCCCCAACACACACACACACACACACACACACACACACACACACACGCCACACACACACACAGGCACACACACACACACACCACACACACACACAGGCACACACACACACCACACACACACACACACACAGGCACACACACAGGTACACACACATGTGCGCACACACACACACACCCACACACACAGGGGCACACACACATATGTGTGCGCACACACACACACCCCACACACACAGGGGCACACACACACCACACACACGCGCGCACACACACCACACACAGGCACACACACACCACATACACACACAGAGGCACACACACACACACACAACACACATACACACACAGGCACACACACACACACAAACACACACATACTTGATACTTGTCTTAGATCCCCGCACTTTCCCATTGCATTCCATTAAAGCCCTGCCCTTGTGGTTTTGGCCTGAGTTGAGACTAGGCTGGTACTTATCAAGAGAAGTTTGGAAGCCTCACTCTGCTTCTAGAAGTTTAGCACTTTTGGCAGTTGGATGAAAAGAATGAAATTGTCAGGCTGTGGGGCTAGGCCAGGGTGTGGCATTTGGCTGCGAGTATAGCAGAAGAAAGGGGCTCTGATAAAAGCGTCACTTGCTGTGTTGTGATGTCAAGGTAGTGTAGACAGGGGGAGAAAGGATGCTGATTGTAGAGAGAAAGTCAGAATATCAGATAATGGGACTTGCCTCCCGGTTGTGATAAGTAGGTACTAATGGCGGAGGAGAGCCATTCCCATCCAGGGCACCCTCAGCTCAGGCTGGAAGCCAGTCTGTGTTTCCCTACAGGAAGGCATCAAACTGTTCTTCATGCAGTTAGAGGCCCCAGAACGACAAAGTCCGTTTCTGTTGCATAATTCATCACGGCCTGCCCTGCTCCTAATTGTTTTCATACATCCCTTCTGATCTTGTGGCTTCAGCATCTTCACAAAGACACTATTTGCTAAAGATCAAACAGGTCTGTTTGTTCTGAGCCCTATGAGTAATAACTTAATCCAAAAATAGAGACATGTTTATTAATAGGCTACATAGTAATTTTCTGAGCCAAACAGAAGGACTTGGTAACTATGAGCCCTGAAGGCAGAAGGAGGGCTGGGGATGCTGAGGCAGCCTGGAGGATAGGAGAAAGGTGTGGGAACCAGGAGGGCTGGAAAGTAACAGGGGTTAGGAATCTTTGCAATGTGTTTACAAAATGTTCGCTTCCTTCCTTCCTTCCTTCCTTCCTTCCTTTCTTTCTTTCCTCCCTCTCCTCACATTCTCTCTCTCCCTCTTTACTTCCTTTCTTCCTTCTTGTGTTTTTCTCCTTTCCCTCCCTCTCTAACACCTCCCTCTTCCTCCCTTGTCTCCTTATTTTAGAGCTAGCAATGGGGTCTGGGTTTGGACCTTGGTAAACTTCAATGTTCTGTTCCGGTTTCCTTATCGATTAACGGTGACACGCGCGCGGCGGCTTTGGGGAGCAAATGAGATAACAAATGGAAAACGCTTGGAATGGAGACGTGTGTGTGTGTGTGTGTGTGTGTGTGTGTGTGTTTATAAAAGAAGTTTAGGGGGGTAAAGGCTGTAGAATGCTCACCTAGCAAGCAGGAAGCTCTGGAGTTGATCCCTATCACTGTATAGCTAGGACATGGTGACACGTGCATGTACTCACAGTGCCTAGGGGATAGGAGCAGGAGGATCAGGAGCTTGGAGTAATCCTTGGCTTTCAAGGCTAGTAGTGATTTCAAGGCTAGCCTGGCATACATAAGACACTATCTCAAAAATAATAAAAATTAAAATAATATGTATTTTTTATTTCACAGTGGAGATAACTAAACATTTTTTGCTAATATATCATAGAAAACATCACTTTTTGGGAAGTAAGAGAGAGTTATACATACTTAAATTTTTTTATCACAAACATTTACTTATTGTGTGTATGTATGTGTAGGGGTGCACACACAACAGCATGTGTGTGGATGTCAGAAAACAACTTGACTCAATTATTTCCTTCCACCTGTGGGGTCTGAGGATTGAACTTGGGTCATCAGGCTTGGTGGCAAGCACCTTTATCCACTGAGCATCTCGTCAGCCCTGTACAAGCTTTTAATCTTTACCTGGAAGAGAGCTGAGCACTGGTCTTTGTCTTCATTTTCCCTCCAGAGTGTGAAAAAGCAACCAATTCATACAATCCGGGTTGTGCTCAGAGTGGGGCCCCACCATCTAAATGGCAGCCAGCCAAGCTGGTTGGGCTATTTGTACTCTTTCATTCCTTACACGGCCTGTGACCTAGACCTTGCAATCGTGGATGAGAGTAGAGGAGTGGAGGGGGATGTCAGAGCAAAGCAATGCTTCTGGATAGGTCTGGGTGCTGAGGACATCTTGTCCCCATCATCAGTCTTGCAGGGAGGTGGCCACCTCAGAGTAGACCACTTAGAACTAAGTCCAAACTACAGACTACTGAACTGTGTGCCAGTGGGAAGGCACAGATGGTGACCAGAGTTTTCCTGAGGATCAACAGTTCATTTGACACACATTTCTCCACGGGGCCTTGCCAAGCAGTTGAGGCAAATGCCCCATGTCAGCAAGAACCAACATTGACAGGCACATGCCTACTATCCTGACATTCAGGAGGCTGAGGGCGGAGGCTCTTGAGTGCCAGTTCAGTCTGGATTGCATAGCAGGACACTATCTCAAAGTAAATAGACAAATAAATGACAATTTAAGTCACCACCACCTCAGAGCAACAGTTAAGGGGCCGTAGACCTTTCAAAACACCTTGAAGTTGAGTTTTCTCCCTACACCTTTAGCATACATAAACATGTTACTGTCTCTGTCTTAGTTCTCAAGATGCAGATAACTGAATGATGACGGGTGGCATAGGGCTCTGTCAGTGGACTTAGGGTGACAGTCTGCACCCCTATAAACCAATTAGGTTTGGCTATTTGTTCCCATTAAAACAGCTAAAATAATAGTGAAAAACAGAAGAAGGAGAAGAAGAAAAAGAAGAAGAAGAAGAAGAAAGAGATTTATTCAATGTGGCCACATTGGGAAGATGGAGAAAGAGAGCCAGTGACCTGACTAAAGTCTGTCTCTGGATCCTGAAGTGAGATTTGGGTGAAGTGGGGGCCAAAGTTACACACAAGTAAGCAGTCTTCATTCAAGCTGTGGTCTTGCCTATCATCGGGCCATCATTATTCTTCTGTAACGTGGTCCAAGTTCTAAATCTTTCTGGGAGAAAAGTTGCTTCTCTGAGAAGGCTTGAGGCTTTCCTCTTTTCCTAGCATGAGATTCCCAGGGGGGAATTCCAGCTTCTTGGAGTCTGTTGTTCCCACAGTCTGATCTCTAAAGTGGGAGACACAGGTGTCTCTCTGGATTATCTTTACCCTTTGGGGCTGAAGAGAGGACTTAGCAGTTAAAAGCACAAAATTATCACAGAGGATATGAGTTCAGCTCCCAGAATCCATACTGGGCAGCTCACAACCACCTGTAAGTCCTGCTCCAGTGATCTGATGCCCTCTTCTGGCCTCTGCAGGCCTCTGCACTCATGTGCACAAAACCCACACAGATACACACATAGATAGATATTTCCTGATGGTGTCCAGGAAGTCACCCTTGAGGGAACAGATGACCTGGTAGGGATCTAAGACTTCAAGGAATTGGGAGCAACAGTCAAGCCCATGTCTCAGCCATGACCCAGCCATGGTCATTAACAGACCAGACTGCCATGTCCACATGGGATCTGCTTTCTCCACATAAGGCAGAGGCATTCCCCTAATTCTAACGGTGCTTGCACATTTTCAAGATCTGCGAGTCCCTGTGTGGCCCTTCAAGGATGTAGGATGGTGGTCTGTTCTTCTCTGGGGACAAGCCCATTTAAATTGCAGTGTGGGCCTTGCCAACTTATCAGCACCCACGGAGTGATAAAAATGTCCAAATGGAGCAGAAAATATATTCAAACACCCATGATAAAGCTCCTAAACAGGCAGTTCCAGCCCCAGGCTTCTCAGCTCTCTGATTGGCCGGCAGCTTCAGTCAAAAGCCAAACGTACATTGGCAATTTGGTGGTCCCAGCCAGATTCTGTTTTTATTTCCCACTCATTCCAGCCTTGTTAAAAACCAAGTAAGGAAGCTATGGCGGGCTGCTGTCCTGTCTCTATCCTCCACCAGCAAATCATGTTTGAGTGACATAACCCAGATCTGCTCTTCAGATAATGTCTGTCCCCCATCCCTCCTGCAGGGACTACAGTGCCAAGCATCTAAGCAGAAGTCCCTGGCTGTAACAGACTGGCCAGAACAAACAGCACAGTTTAATGCCTCAGATCTGGAGGCTAGGAATCCAAGACTAAGGTACAATGAGGTTGGCTCCCTCTGAGACTGTGAGGAAGAACCTGCTCAAGGGCAGTCCTAGCTTCTGGGAGTTTGCCAGCCATCTTTGAGGGTCCCAAGGCATCCAGAAGCCTCAGCCGAGTCACTGCCTCCATCTTTGCCCCACATGCCTTATGTGTAGATGTCCCTATTGCTATGACAACACCAACTTTACTATTCTAGGGCTCACTAGTCATCTCAGTGAAGTCTCTTTCCAAATAAGGCGCCACTTTTGAGAAACAAGATGGCTAGAGCACTAACATATTTGTTTCAAGGAGTGTCCATTTTAACCACAACATCCATCCATTGTCCTCACAACAGTCACTTCTTTTGAGAATATAAACTATCCTACTCCTTCCTCAACCTCTATTGTCTCTGCTCTTGCTTGGAGATGAAACTCTGAAGCTCTTGTCCCTGGCTGGTATACAGAAGCCCATGTTCACTTGGCCCTTCCCCCTGTGCTAGCCTTCCCCATGTTCCTGGGCATATCCAAGCCCTTTCACGCCTTGCAGACAGCTCTATTCTCTTTAGAAAGCTGTCTCCTGATCCTTCTGAGGCTGCCTCCTTCCTGTAGTTTAGATCTCAGCATAAATGTCACCTCTTCAGGGGGCCACTTTGACCACCAGATCAAAGCTAGACTTCTCAGGGCACCCTGTGGCACCACTATCCCTTGCAGTTCTCTAAATGGTCCTTCTCTGGGTCTGCCATTTGTCTCTTTCCCTTTATTTGTTTTGGCTCCTGTCTTCCACCCCAGGTCTCTAGGGAGCATCAACTCTAGGTGGTCAAGGATTTGCCTCTTTTATTGCTAAGTTTCCACATAGAGAAATCCTGGGCATGCAGTTGGCACTAGGCCCATCCTAATCAAAAGAATGAATAAATAAATAGCACCCTGTGCCCCACCCCCTATATTTCTTATATCATGTGTATGTGTGAGTGTATGGGCCGGGGCAGGGGTTTATTTGTGTTGTTGGCAGAATCTTGCAAGGCAGAACTCTTTACCCACAAAAAGATGGGCATTTTGACTGATGATTGCTTGGATAAGTATTGAGAGCTGGTCTCGAGTTGTGTAGCATGCTGATGGCATCCTTAATTTAAGCTCTACCCACTGGGTTCCAGTAAAAGTCCCTCCCCCAACACAATGGGCCAATACTGGGGGCAAAACTAACACATATTCAGATCAACCCCCCACTACAGGCTCACCCAGGTCTTCCCTTTCCCATGACTTGCAAAGAACTTCCAAAGTGAGACTTCTGTCTACCAGTGAGGGCAAGGGGCTAGGAGTCTCTTCTGCAAGAGCAGAGGTCAGGAAGGTGATGACCACCAGAGAAAGACCCCTTTGGGAAGTTGTGGCCTCTGGAAGAGAAGACAAGGCTGGCTTTGTGAGGAGCCAGGCTGGACCTGGCACTCCTGTTTCAAGGGCATGGCTTAATAACTATCCCAGGGGAGTATGAAGTTTCTCAATGCGGATGGAGGACAGCTTGGTGGGGTGACCCCAGCAACAGGAACTGACTCTTTGTCTCCTCCCTCCCAGTAGGGAATTCTGGACTGAGACCAGCTTGGTGTGGACAGGGAGGGGCATGGAGTTTGGGCACTTGGCAGCCTCCACAGAGCTCTATGCAGACCCAATTAACACATTCGCTCTAATGTCCTCGTCTTTGACTCACTAATTTTCTGTTTTCCACAAAGCTTAGGCTGTGTTCTGAGCAGCTGCCACTGGCTGGGCCCCAGGGAGGCTGTGGGAAGGTGAGCAGCTGCGGGGCCTCTATGCACATCAGCTCTCTTACCCACGCACTGGCTCTCCAGTGAGTAAGTACTTAGGATGGGTCCCTTTTGGGTCCCCACGCCTGCACATATCCTTTTGGCTGACCTCATTTTCCCTTCTAGATTTTTCTTTGGGGTGGGGGAAGTCAGTGGGGAGTGACTAGTGAACACATAGAAGAAATTAATCTAGTTCTCATGAAAGACTGTTTCAGACAGTCACACCCAAGTCCTCTGAGGCCTGAGATATGTATATCCAGCCAGAGGTCTGAGGCATTATGTATTTTTGATTTAGGGATGGCTGTAAGGATAAGGATTTGGGATAGGGAGGAAAAAGGCTAGCTTCCTTCTAGCTCTTGACAGTCACAGTCTGCCTAGTTAGTTAATGAAATTCAGAAGCTAAACTATATGGCTGTGAAGCAATTTAAAATGTATCACTCCTGAAGTCTTTATGGTAGCTGTGCTCTGTAGGGCAGGTACTGTGGGGAGCTGTCGTTGGCTAGAGCAAGGATGGTCCTGGGCATATGAGATCCTTTCTAGGGCAAATTTCCTTTATAGGGATGAAGGTCAAGGGAATGTATCTGGGATTCACCAAAGCAGAGGCACAGAGGTTTATGGAATTCTGACTAAAAAGAATTCCATGAGAGCAAGAGGACCAATGCAGGGATCTCCGTGACAATGGCTGCCTGCAGGCTCTGCTGTCCCTGCCTGGGTCTCCCTGCTCTCAATGCAGAAAGACCTTGCCGCTGGGATGCTCAGCCTTAAGTTCTTTGCCTCTAACTTACCACAGTGACAGGAACTGTTGCTCTGACATGAATCTTGGGAAGGACTTTTGAGGCTATGCCGGCTTATTGACCCAGCCCTGAGATTTGACTGTGTGATTGGTAAGATTGGCTTCCGTGCACTCGTTTCCATCTTAACAATCCTATAAGGGCTTAAGCTATTACAGAAGCAAAAGTTAGGTACAGCCCCCCACCCACCCACCCTGCAGGACATGATTGATGCAAGATGGCAGCCTGTCCCCGCATCTGTCACTGGGGGAAGCCAGGCCTACTTATGAATTGGTTGTATGTGGTACTGAGAGAAAAAAAGAATCCTGGGCTGATCCTGCCCAGGTCTGTCAGTGTTGCCTTGTCTCAGAGGTGAAAGTGAGAGGACTGGACATTGCTAAAAGGCCTGTGGCTAGAGAGTCACGGAGCCTCCATAAGCCTGCTGCTTCCATAGGCACTGACCAATCCCAGTTAGAGTCACATAGCCATGGATAGGACTCCCCTAGAAGCCTTGAAAAGAGCCTGCGAGCCTCTCTTCCAGGTCTCAGCCATTTTGTATGGATGGTGGACCCCTGCATGCGGGCTGTTTCTGCAAAATAAACACTCTTTGTTTTTACATACTATTTGGGGTCTTCCTTCAGTGATTTTTTTTCAGACCCTTTAAAAAGTGGGAATATGACCCTCCCTGAGTGGCCCCTGATATACGAGGACTCTCATCTTTACATAGCATCTTTCTTCCTTACAAAGGACCACTGATGCTAAAGTGAGTGACTCGGGCAGAAAGTAGCTGGCTGTAGTGTCTGACCAGGCCAATGCTTGCTCTGATAAACACTTTACTGTTGTCAGCAAAATGTCTTAAAATGAACACATGATCTATTAAAGAACTGAACTTCACCCCCCTCCCTATATATGCCCAAGTTCTGATCCCCACCTCTTATGATGTAGCCTCTTTATGGGGAATTGGGATCACTGCAGATATAATTAACTGAGAAGACATCATTTTGGAGTAGGGTGGACCCATTCCAAGCAGGCTGGTGTCCTTATAAGAAGGGAAGCGGGGAGGGGGTGACTGTGGAAGGACAGGGACGAGAGAGGCCATGTGAGGACAGAGGCAGGGATTCGGAAATTTGCCAAATGAGCTAAAGAGCCTGGAGCCATCAGGAGTTGAAGGAGGATCTAAGCATCCTTCCCTAGAAACTTAGAGAGATGAGGCTCACACATACTTTGCTGGCAGCCTCCTGCCTCCCAGTCTGTGAGGGGATACATTTCTGTTGTTTTGAAGACACCTTGTCTGCGCTACTTTGTAACAGAGTCTGCGCTGTTTTGTGACTGTAGCTGCAGGAACTTTATATCCACCCTCAGGGCTTCTCCTCCTCAGTGGGAATCCTAGCCTTGGGATCCATCACATTAGAAAAGGAAAAAAAAAAAAAAAAAAAAAAAAAAAAAAAACAAAAAAAACCAACAACAAAAACAAAACAAAACAAAACCACTTTAATTCAGCCAGTGCTTTGCACTTAAAGGAAACATACACTCTCAACTTCTCTAGTTTGTAGAATGTTTCTGAGCCGGGGGCAGGGTGGTTTCCAGGACAACTCATGTGGGCATTCTGCTCATTTCCTAGCATAAGTGGAGAGATGTTGAAGGACTCGTGACCATTCCCAGCTTACAGCATGGCTCCGAGGTCTGCATAGCTTCTGTGATTTGAATGTAACTGGAGCGCTGGCACGGGAGACAAAGCTCCAATTACTTCTGGCAAGAGGGGCAATCAATGCTTTCCCATAGGAAGGCAAGCTGAGCTGGTCTGGTGCACAGGTGATCTTGGGCCGGGCACCCAGTTCTCCACCCTCACTCTCAGGGCCTTCCATAGCACCCCACTTCATGCACAGGCATAGACTTGCTGTTCACTTCATTCTATCACAGCCACTGAGGAGGCTCTGGCTCTTTCCTGGTTCCTGTGAGAAGATCCTGAGGAAAATATTCTAAACTGTGGCAAGTGAGGTCTAGTCTTGTCACCAGAGACTGAAGCTCTGTGTCCTAGTGGCAGATTTTTAGATCTTGGGCTATGACCATAGTCAAAGTTGGAGTTGGTAAGAAGTGACAGCTCTCATTAAAGCTTTTTGCCTAGGTGTTCCTTCGTGGAGAGAGCCGAGGAAGCCTTGAGTGATCGTGTAAGGAGTGGATGCCATCCTGAGTGAAAGTGCATTGTTGGTACAGGCATGGCTCTAGCAAGGACCAGTTCCACACATCCATGAGAAACTGGCACAACTTTCCCCAGGTGGCTCAGGCTCAGAATGGCAAAGCCTCCCTCTGATCCAAGTACAAGTGTTGACAAATGACTGGCCAGTGTGTGCAAGAACTAGCAACTGCAGCTTCTACCTCCCAGATGTTCACAGGCAGAGACTGTACCTACAACACTCCCCACCCCCACCCCCAGACTAGCTAACTCTTCCCCTGTGCTTTACAAATAAAGAGCTGGAGGTTCCATGTTGTTGTCACAGTTGGTGCCCCTCCATCAGAGTGCACATATCCCACCTAACCCCAATTTTTCTATGTCTGTGTCTCCGTCCTTTCTTCATTTCTTCATAGCTCCTAGTAGGGACACAAGCCATGCAAGGAGTTGGTACCCCAGAGAGCACATCAGTGAATGTTGTCCTTTAAGAGTAAGACTGATGGTGGTGGCAGGAAGGGCTGAAATTTCCTCTCCTAGGGTGGTACACATAGGCCATAACTTGCCAGGGCAGTTGATTTTACTCCAGAGGCCCAAGCAGCCATTTTGATAGTTTGGGTGATGCAAGACGTGTTGTGGTCTTGCTATGATCATGTGCTTTCTCTTCTCTTTTGCTCACAGAGTATGTACTTCCCAGGGAATTTTGTTTTTGTATGTGAGGGGGAAAAAAGCTTCATTTCTTCATTACTAGTTTTGAAAGTAATACATTAATTAGGCTTCTCTTAGAGACACAGAGTAAATGATATGAATGTATACAAAAAAGGATTTATCACAATGAAGTAGTGATATGGTTTCAGAGCTGGGAAAGCCAAGTACAGGTGACCAAGTGGGAGGCCCAGGGAGGCAGATGTCTGTAGTGGTTCCTTATATGACAACTTGACACAAGCTAGGGTCATTTGGGAAGAGGGACTCTCAACTGAGAAAATGCCTACATAGACTGGCCTATAGTCAAGCCCATAGGACATTTTCTTAATTAAGGATTGATGTTGGAGGTCCAAGCCCATTGTGGGTGGTGTCATCTGTGGACAGGTGGTCCTGGGTACTAGAAGAAGGCTGGCTGAGCAAACCGTGAGACAGCAAGCCAGTAATCAGTACTCTGGCATGGTCTCTGCATTAGTTCTTGCCTTTGGGTTCCTGTTCTTGCCTTCAGTGCCTGCCCTGGTTTCCCTGGATAATGCATGTCTTTGTTCTAGTGCTGTGAGGAGACACTATGACCAAGAAAATTCTTATAAAATGAAGGATTTAATTGGGGGGGGGGCTTCCTTACAGTTTTAGAGGTTTAGACTACGGTCATCATGGCTGGTAACATGACTGCCCACAAGTAAGCATGGAGCTGAAGAAGTAGCAGAGAGCTTTGTATCTCAATCCATAGGCAGAAGGAAAAAGTGAGAGACACTGGGCCTGGTGTGGACTTTAGAAACCTTAAGCCCATCCCTAATGATATACCTTTTCCAATCAGATCCCACATCTCGATCCTTCCCAAACAGTTCCACTAACTGGAAACCATTCAAATGTGTACACCTATGGGGCCCATAAATCAAACACCAAATTGCTTTTGGTCACTGTGTTTTATCACACAGTGGAAACCCAACTGTGACAGTATTGTGGCCAAGCCCATGGCAGCTGTCAGGAGGTAAATTCTCCTCCCCTTAGAGATCTCAGATATGCCTCAGAAGGCCTTTACCTGATGGTACAAGGCCCAACACATCATGGGACAAGTCATCTACAAGTGTCTACTAAAACATCTTAACAGCAGGATCTATGTAGTTTGACCAAACAACTGGGCATCATAGCCTAGCCATATGGGACATGAAACCAGAGATACTGAAGTATATTGCAGTAAAATGGGATGTTTTCTTCTACTTGGTCTTAAACATCGGGTTTTGCTTATTGTTTGGATGAATTTTTGCCATCTTGTGAAAACCATAGCTCATAGATTTCACACACAAGTGTTGATCATTATCATTACAAGAAGTAGACTGCAGACATGGTCGTTAGGGCAACAGTAACATTTGCACCTTTAAAGGGTCATCATGTGCCTGTTAGCTCATTTTCTCTCTCTGTTTAATCTTTTGAGACAGGCTGTTGCTGGACTTAAACTCACAATTCTCTTACCTCAGCTTCCAGTTGTGATTTCAGGCATGTGTCACCACACCTGCCTAAGAGTTTCTTAAAAGATCTGTTAAAAGACACTCAGTGTAGTGCACTATCACGCAGCAAATCATTTAGCAGTCCTAAAGCTTGGTGTTTACTGACATATTAACTTCCAAAGACTTCTGTAGTCTTCAGACATTTATAGATGAGTAATATTGGGCCCAAAATAAATCTGAGAATTTTCAACCAAAAAGATGTGACAAAGCTCTTGATGGTCCCAGTGTGGTATGGAATGTAAATTCATTATCTCCCCATTCCTCCATCCATCTACCCGATAATCCACTCATCCATCCACCTATCAATATACCCAACTTTAATCTCGCTATCCATCCATCATTCCACCTACCCACTGGGTTGCAATTTAGGAAGACATTTGTAACTTTGGGAGCAGGTTATGAACTTTACAAATGTGGGACCAGAGGCATGGAAGCTAGTTTGATTGGCTTGACACATCTGCAACATGAGACATCCCTGCCCAGCCCTGGGTCTATGCCTGCTCTGAAAGTCCCTGGCGATGCCAAGCAATGAATCTGGGATTCCACAAGCCTGCTTCCCTTGGACTGTATACTGGGGGCCCATTGCTACTAAGGAATCTAATTAGTATGGGATGTATAAATTGGCATAAAGACATCTAGGGCCTTTGAAAAGAAGACAAGTTCCCAACCTTTTGGGCATCCATCTGGATGAACTTTGGGGACCAGGGCTGGTCTGCTGGTAGTGAGGCTTCCTACAACACTCCCCACCATAGCTTACCTCCCACTTCTTGGCTTCCTGTGTCTGAGGCACCTCCTGGGATCAAGCCCTAGCTTGATACTGTTCTTGGATGTCTCACCTATAAAATGAGGAAGATGTTCATGACCACACACACACACCACAAGACTGCTGCGATGACTCAGTGAGATAATCTGTGTATAGTATGCCACATAACAAACAGCAGGTAAGTAAATATAGCTAGTGTTGGGCCCTTCCCACTGCATACACCTGCACACTTCTAACTCAACACTTTTCACATAGAATAACTATCTGTACATAATTTCTTTTTAAACTTCTGAGAGTGTAAGAATCCTGAGGGTAGGGCATTTCTCTTCATCATCTTGTGTACCTAGTATTTAGTATGGTCCTTGTGGATACTGACTAAGTCCTCAATGAATATTTGAAGAATAGAAATATGAAAGAACTAATTGATAAATGGATGGATGGATGTGTAGGTAGGTAGGTAGATGGTACCAATCAATATATACAACTTTAATCTTGCTATCCATCCAGTTATTCATCCATACATCCTTGGACAAAGGAGGAGACAACCTTATGTAAGCCCAGGATAGAGGCCTGTATCACAGCCTTTCCTCACTGTCCTAGAAGAAGCCAGCCCTTTGATGCCTTGCTTTCAGTCTTGGCCTCCTGAGCTGATACAATGAGCATTCATTTTTGAAGCCACCCCACCTGTGATGCTATGTTATGCCAGTCCTGGCTGATGGAGACATACGTCTACATCTAGGTGTGAATGCCTAGAGTCTGTCTTCCCTCTCATCTGTCCTGTACAATAATCATGGCTGCAGGGCAGCCACATTTAATTGCTCATGAGAGAAGAAATGTAGAGACTGCACAGTGTTCTTGGGCAGGGAAGAGAAGGTGCCTCTGCTATGGAGCTGGAAAGGAAGGTGGTAGATGGGACCAGTACAGTGAGGCCATGTGCCATCATACTGTGATGAGAGCAGCCAGTTATGTAGCTCCCCAGAGCCTGGTGTCCTGCATTGCTCCCTCCATGTGGAGCCTCTGCTTTGGCTGAGTCTCAGCACCCCAGGAGGACTTGGAAAGTGCAGTTCTGGCTCCACCAGGCAATGCCCTCAGGTCCTGGAGGGCAGGGCTGAAACTATTCAGTAAAGCAAGGCCCTGAAAGGGATGGATGTGGCCTGCTTGAACAAGGACCAGCATTCTCCAGAATGAAATCCAATGCAGAAGCACCAAGATCCGAGGAGAACTCCATCTGCTAGAGCTATTTCTGGAATCCTAAGACTCTGTTCATTTACTTAATCGCTAATTTGATATTTTAAAACCTTGTCCTGGTTCTTTTTCTCCAATAATAAAACATTGCCACTCTCTGTGTACTCTGAAATTCTGTTCGGGGCTAATTAACATAACTTACTTAATATGAATCTAGATGGTAATGGAATAAATCAAATCTGTGAGCATGCTATGTTGGAAATGAGCTCCACTTCAGCCCAAAGGAAGGAGAATTCTGAATTCTGTGAGGCCTGGAGGATGGCCGACGTCACAGTGCCCAGATAACAGTCACCTCCATGACAACCTGCTGTGGTGGTTGTTCCTGCTTGTCAACCCAACTACCTCTGGAATGAACTAACATCCTAAAGTGGAGGGCATACCTGTGGGGGATTATTTTTATTTTTATTCATTATTATTATTTTAACCTAATTTGAAGTAGGTAGATCCACCTCTAACCAGACCTTTGATGCAGGAAGACAGGAGCATTTAATCCAGATCTTGAGGCAGGAAAACACACCTTTAATCTGAGCCGTGCCTTCTGCTGGAAGCAGAATGTGGAAGAAGTCAACTTTTGCTCTTTGCCTGTTTTCTCTCACCTCACTAGCGAGTACAAGCCTTCTCTGACATTAGAGCCCACTTCTTCAGCATTCCAGCATCTACTGAAGACCAGCTGAGACATCCAGGCTCATGGACTAAGCAACCACTGGAATCTTCCATTCATAGCCAGATATTGTTGGATTAGCTGGGCTGCAGCCTGTAAGTCATTTTAATAACTCCTCTTCATATGTATATGTATGTACGTGTATGTATGTATGTATGTGTATATATACACACACGTGTGTGTGTGTGTGTGTGTGTGTGTGTGTGTGTGTGTGTGTATATTCAGCCTATAGGTTTTGTTACTCCAGAGAACACTGGCCAATGCACCCGGAGAACAGCTAACTTCATGAGACAGACGTGAACAGTCTCTGAACCACGAAGGTACATCCACCCGCACCCACTGCTGTTTTCTTTCTAAGTGGAAGCCATGTCTCAGAAGTTGGAATTGCTCTTCAGGGACCCCCAAACTGATCATCGTCTTGGGCTAAGGTGGAAAGCAATCAGTAAAAATTCAGTAGTGAATATTTGGGATAAAGGGGAGGAAAGATTGGGCAAAGATAGTTATGGCCAAGCACAGGGAAACTTGGCAAAGAGTGGGTTGTGACTCCATGTGAGAGAGCCTGAGGTTTCATGTCCCACGTAAAACTCTGTTGTGGTGTTACTTGCTGGCTGTTTAGACTGATACTGAGTCTTTTTAATTGTTTGAGGGTGGAGTCTCTGGTGTCCATACTTTGACATCAGTTGCCTTTCTGTTGTTTTTTTGACTGAGCTTCTGCCAAGTACATTTTTGGAATTTTTTTTAAGGTTTTGCTATGGAGAAGCTGATTATGTGTCTTCATGGAGAAGATTATTTTTCAGTTCCAGGGTCACTTTTCATATGTCTTTCCTGGGAATCATGGAACACATGGTGTTTCTACAGTTCATTTGATCTAACTGTCCTAAACATTATCCTCATCTCAGAGCATGTATTTCCCTCCCTCTGTTTAATGTTCCTACGTGAGACTCCGTATACAATTATTTCAGTTAAACTTTTTAAAATGTGCTTTATCACTGCTTCAAGTTTATAAAGAGACAAAGACAGTTCCCGTGTGTGAGGAAGTTAGAAAAAAAAATAGTAAAAATAGACTTAATTTGGGAAAAAAAAAAAAGCGCCTAACCATCACAAGGGCCTGCAAACAGTATGAACCAGGTCTAGCAATGCGAGCATCTGTGGGAGACAGAGAAAAATGAAGAGTCTGGCAGTCTGAGGACCTGAGAACGGGGTAGCCTGTAAGACAGCCCAGAGCACACCATTAGGCTGGGGATCCCAGTGTGCCTAGAGTGGACCACACTCAAAATTCCCCCACCATTGTGGGAAAGGTCCGATTTCTTGGTGAGGCTTCATAGACTCAATTTTCTTAACCAATATTTTTTATTACAACTTATTAGCTGAGTGTACGCCACTTATAACCCGACTAATCAAACCAATAGGAAATGGGGAATTAAGGAACACAATAACAAAACCGTAAGGATATCAGTTCTGAGGAGCGATTCTCCTGGTGTAATCAGCAGGATTTCTTCTGCTGGAACCTGAAGTAACCAGAACTCGGAACCTCAGCAGGAGCCAGAACCTCAAAATCTTCCCTCTAGCACTTCTCTCTAGGAGCATCTTGAAGTGCAGTGATGAACAGCCAAAACTACCCAAAGTCTCCAACAAGCCCCGCCTACAGTTTTCGGCTCATTTACATATATCTCCTTCCCAGAGTCTGTTAATGGGATCTTTTCAGCTGGCAACAATCAAGCTCCTGCACAAGGTGGTTGGTCTTTTAGTGGTTTAACTTCACCTGTTCTCTCACAAGACTGTTCCAATCCCACACTTGGGATCCTAAAAAACAGGTTTATCTCTCCTTCAAGGCTGAAAGGGGTGCTACAGTCTGGTCTTTGTGAATGATTAACGTTGGCTGGTCTGAGCTCTTTCCAGAGAGACCCACAAGGAGTATATATTGGAAGAGCAGTGTTATGTCGTGAAGCCAGACTGTTCTGAGGGCCGAGCTATCAGCTGTGGAGCCCTTAGTATGTGGATCCTAGATTGTAGACATGGGTTGTAGAGACTGGTAATTTCCACTGGTGATTCAGGCTGTGACTTCTCTGTCTCTGGTCTGTACCCTGTGAGGGGTCTTTCCCATATGTTCCTGACGCCACAGGTGGAGCAGTTCCTACCACCGTGCCTTTTCTACTCTGGTGTTCGATGACCCTCAGAAACTGTGAGTAAAGGTAAATATTTTCTCCTTTACATTGTTTCTGTCAAGAATTTGGTCCCATGACACAAAAGTAACTAATAGGGAGCATAGGTGCTCAGAAACAGAGTCTGTGCTGTGAAGGTCTGAGGGGCACTAATTATTTTGGACTACTTAATTTGGTGGAGGAAATTTTAAGACACAGTATAGTCTCCAGGTTGCTGCATGGTTGTAATTGGCTGGTCTGAACCAAATTTACAGTGAGCCGCCAGGGTCCATAAGCAGAGGGGAAAGATTTGGAAAAGGCACAGTTTGGTGAGGAAAGGGGCGTGGCTTAGTTAATGCTGCCGACAAAGCAGGTGCTAAGACTAAGCTTTGAGACAGCGGGCTTATACACAGAGGCAATATGAGAGGCGCCTAGAGGACAAGACCTCACCCATCCAATGTTCCAGGCTATAAACATGCAACCTCATTTGAAATATTTTCATTTGATAAGGCAGCACCTAAAAAGAGAAAGTTCCCAGGGCACCCTGCTCAAGCATTTTCTCAGATTCAGTCAGGCAAGGGCTTGGAGGCCACTTGGAGCGATATAGTCTTTGAATTGTGGAATCACCCGTGTAGTTCTGCCTTCCTGGACATGCAGATGCAAGAGAGATGGGACTGCAGAGGCTCATGTCAAGATTTCAGAAAGGCTATGAAGTCAGGTAATGTATACCAGTGTGAGGTCCCGTGTGCAGCACTCCAGGCAGGGTGACTCAGCTGTAAAAAGAGATTCCTACATTATAGCAGAAGCCCAAAAATGTGAGAAAGTTCAGGAATGTGTGATATCTGCTAAGGAAATCTGTGCGCGATGAGCTGAGCCAGCCCAAGAGAGAGGTTATATGTGCATTAAATGGCAGAGCCATAGGAACAGAGCTAAAAGCGTGCTGGAGCTCACATCGGGCCGCCACGTGCTCTGGGTGACAGCATGGAGCTACAGGGCTTAACATTTGCCCTGCTGGGTTTTCATCTTGCTGTGATTATATCTGTCTTTGCTTGTGCCATTTCTCTGGAATGGAATGTGTTTTTTCCCATGTCATTGAAAGTACTCAACTTTCTTTTTGATTTTTCATGGGATCTTAGATTGCATTGACTCTGGACTTTTGAACAATGTGGAAAAGGTTAAGACTATGGTGACTCTTAAAGGTAGACGAAATGCATCTTGCACTATGACATGGCCATATCCCTTGCTGGCCAGGTACAGAATGCTATAGCTGACTATGGATTGTCCCCCTTGGGTCTGTGTATGGAGTGTGTGGTCCCCTGCTCCCGGTGCTGTTTTGAAAGTGGTGGTAACCTTACTTAGGAGTTGGTGTAGACAGAATCTCTTGTGTACTGTGTGGAAGCATCACCTGTCAATAAAAAGCTGACAGTCTATTAACTGAGGCAGGAAATAGGAGGTGAGAGTTCTGGAAGAGAGAGAGAGACAGACACAGAGACACAGAGGCACAGAGAGAGACAGAGACAGAGATAGAGACAGAGACAGAGACAGAGAGAAATGAAGTCTGGGAAAGAGCAATAGGAGAGATTTTCCTAGGACTCAGGAAGAGGGACACGTGAGACTGAGTAGAGGTAACCAGCCATGTGGTACACATAGAATAGAATAAATGGGTAAAATGAGTCATGAAGTAGTTGGGGAACAAGCCAAAGCTTATGGCCTAGGCACTTATTCACAAATAATAAATCTCAGATTTGTTATTTTGATAACTTGAGTCTGGGAGGAACAGCCTGAAGTAGAGTTGGGGCGTCCAGCAGATAGAGATGGGTCACAGTCCGTGAGCCTTTGAAGATGGTGTCCATGCCTGGTTTTGTTCCTTCATCCTTTGCCTCCTGTTGTACCGTGTGACTACTTTGCAGCGTACTTCTCCATTGCCGTGGATATACCACCCCTGCTGCCACGCCTTCCTCTGCTGTAACAGACTGTGATTGTTTTGAAAGTGCAAGCCAAAGGAAGTCATTCTTCCTTTAGGCTCATTCTGTCAGGTATTGGGCCACAGCAGCGCAATACTGCTGAGGTAAAACACCATCACCAAAAGCAACTTAAGGAGGAACGAGTTTATTTTGCTTACAGTTCTAGGGGGGATAAGGGACTATCATGGTGGAGAAGCAAGCAGCAGGCATGGCATCTACAGCAGGAAGCTGAGAGCGCTGTAGCCAGTGAGCTAGAATTAGGGCAAGGCTTTAAACTCTCCAAGCCCACCCTCTGTGATATACTTTCTCCAGCAAGGCCACGGCTGCCTCCTAAGTCTCCCCAAGTAGTCCCACCAACTGGGAAACAAGCATTCAAATACCCAAGACTATGACAAAGATAACTTAGATGAAAGCAAAGCAAGAAAACAAAGCTAGAAAAATCCCAGAAAGCAAACGTACATGTGTGTGTGTGTGTGTGTGTGTGTGTGTGTGTGTGTGTGCGCGTGCGTGCACTCATGTGTGCCTCTGTGTGTATGTGTGTGTGTGTTTATTTCTATGGGTTAGATATGGTTTGAATATGTTCCCCAAAGTCTCCATGATGGTGGAGGAACCCTCAAAGGTGGGACCTACAGGAAATGATTAGGTCATTGGTTTAATGTAGTTCTGAGGGGACCTTGCCTGGCTCCCAGGAGAGTGATTTGTTCTAAAAGACAGCAAGCCTATTCTCATCATGTCTCTTTTTTCTTGACTCAGTGTACCATCTCTCCCTCTTACACCTCACTCGCACTGCCATGGTGCTATCTGCCATACAGTAGTGTAGCCAGAGACCTTCACAAAACCAAGCAGAATGGGGCACAGTGCTTTTGGGTCTCCAGGGCTATGAGCGAATTGAACCTCCTTTCTTCATACAGTCGCAGCCGTCGGGTACCCTTTTATGGCAGTATAAAGTAGACCAGGAATGGGGGGTGGGGGGGGGAGTACTATATAAAACTTCAAAGCTTCAGGTTAGCTGAATTCACACAAGGATGAGCAATAGAAAAATCACCCAAACTAAATTTTATAGGTAGTTTCTATAGTAACCTCTGTGAATAAGCAGCAGAATAGCATCCCTAGAAAAGCATGCTAAAAATAAAGAGATCAAAGCTAGGAGGTGCCTTTCCAAAGAGGAGCTCAAACATGTAAATAGTTATACACAATACAAATGAGGGAAACTCCGAATGGGATGGCAGAACTCATGAATAGGAAATAAGAAAAAAAAAATGCATCTCACCAGAACTCAGGCTCGAAGGAAAATAATAGCAAATGAACAGGAGTCAGAGGCTGCGAGAAAGGGCAGGCAGGCAAGGGGACTTTTACATAAGCATGAAGTGGAGGGGGAGAGAAAGCGCTCGGGTGGCGGGGGTTGGGGGAGGGGAAGGGGGGAACAAGGCAAATGCTTATCATAGGTAAAGAGGACCCAAAATACAGATCGTAGCAGCATCCGAAAAAGATAGCTGGGAACCCACCTCTGAAAATCACACTTCAAAAGAGATTTAAAACAGCCGTTGAAAGGACTGATTATATGGTTAAGACTGTCCACATGGAGAACCCAACCAAGGTGTTCAAATAAAACCAGTGGACTTCACACAAAAAAGGAGGCACCATTCTTGATATAGCAGGCAGGAAGAGCACCTGACTTAAGAAGGAGGGAAACTGCAGTGTCAGCACAATTCTGACCGTACTGCTTTGTTCCCAAAGGTAAATGGAGTGAGTGACACGTTTAATATATTCAGGAGAGAGATGGAAATGCGGACTTTACACCCAATAAAACTGGCTGTCATGTGCAAAAGGGCACGAGAAACTGTCTTCACTATGGAGCTTTGAGACGTCTTGAGAGATTGTCCTGAGACAGTGCCCACTAAGTAGCTTTCTGCTCACTTAAGTGACCAGCCATAGGACCTCAGCAAGCTGCAGAATGTAAGCTCGGTGGAGGGGGGGGCGGGGGGATGTGAGGAGAGCAAGCCTGCCATGTGACTATTCAGGTACAACCCAAGGGGCACAGGGGAACGCTGTGCGGGTAGCAGATTGCTGCATGACCTCAGCACTTGAGTTCAGATCTCAGCATCCATATAAAAGCATCAGTGGGTGTGGTGGCCCATCTGCAGTGGGGGTTGGGCGATGCTCTGTGCACACACCACCCAGCCAGGGACTGTTTGCCCGATCATCACTGGCCTGACTAGGTCTGGTAATCCTAGACCTTAATAGTTGTCCATTAATTGTTGTTCTGGGCAGGCGTTAACTTAGCTGCTAATTAAATTGTGTGAGTTTTTTTTTTTTTCTTCTTCTTCTTCTTTTTTTCTGTTCCCAAGTTATACAAGCTTATCGTTCACCATGGATCTCATTTATTGCCTCCAGAGTGTCAAATCTTGTCACAGCTGTCAAAACATAGCTGCAGTTTTTCTTGGTTTCCACATATCTAACTGCTGGTCTGAGAGGATCTGGGATACCCTCCTTCCTGAAGTGGGTGGAGCCTTTTCATCAGCTATGAGTCTGTTGCCATTTGATGCAAGTGTACATAATATGGGACAATGCCATGTGTGTGTTCCTGGGGAGGATGGGGGTCATAGGATTAGCCAAAGTCTGTGAGACAGTCTTTCCCAAGTCTTGCTGTTCTTAGCTGATCATCTGCAAGCGTTGTCATTTACCATCCTCTGAATTTTAACCCTAACACTTCTTTTCAGAATAACATGGGGTATGATCTCAGGCCTTTGCTCTTACTGGACACTCTAAGGTTTTTTTATTCATGTTTTTTAATTTTATATGAATGTGTGTATACATGTGTGGCATATGCATGCTTGTGCATCTGTGTATATAGATATGTGACAGGGCCAGAGGTCAATGTTGGATGTCTTCCACTGCGTTCTACACCTTACTTTTTGAGGCAGAGTCTCTCACCGAACCTGGGGTTCATGTTTTGGTAATACTGGCTGACCAATGAGCCCTGGCATCCACCTGTCCTCACCTCCACAGCTCTGTCGTCACAGACGCACGCCTCCGTGCCCGGCTTTTACACGGGCGCTAAGGATCTGAACTCGGGTCCTCACGGGTACACAGCGAGCATCTTACCCACTGAGCCATCTCCCTAGCTCCGCCACATTCTGTCTCTTGGCCCAGGTGGCATTTTTCAGGTTCATTTTATGATCCGCTGAGTCGCAAAATTGCATGGAGCGGGCTCTTCTTGTGTTTTATCTTATAGCGACAGGCAGAACACTGATGTTGATGGACTAAATACCAAAGCGTTCTCTAAAGGACTTGACCTGTTCGGCATTTGCACACCCACAGTGGCTTTGGTGAGACAGGTGCATGCTGCTAGGCACACTCCTGGGACAATGGGCTAATCCTTTTAAGCCCGTGCCAGTTATGTATCCTTGGTCTCTACAAACATCCATCTCATTATGCGCCATGTGCACAACAACATTAATGCACAATTCATTCAGAAACTCCATGAGAAAGTGATTGTGTGTAAGTTCTGCGTGAGCCACAGAGCACACTGTGGATCTTTCCAAGGAAAGGGTGCTTGCAACAGTAATTAGTTTTTGGCACATTACTCATTCTGGCACAGCCCTTTTTCTGGCCTTTTACTAATAACTGATATATGTGACAGGTATATTGCCGCTCTTAAATCAGGGTGGTAGAGCAAGCAGCAGGAATGAAGCCCTGCCTAGTTACATGCTAAAAGGGAGTTAACGTTGATGGGAACACATTTTCCTGTCTGCCACGCCTGCCTATGGCATTTTGATCTTCCCTTTACAGTCTATAGAATGTTCATTTTGTTCTGGGCTGAGACCAAGAACTTGAATTTGTCCCTTTGAATAACAAACAATAACGATGACAAGGAGTGCAGCCACTGCTTTTGGAGAGCAAATAGCCGGTCAAGGGCGCACACACACACACACACACACACACACACACACACACACACACACACACACACAAATCCCAGTAAATAAGAAAAGCACACAGCACAGTCAAATGATGGAAATGGTGAAAATGATGGGAAGCAGGAACCACAGACTAGGGCTGGGGTCCAGAGATCAGAGGTCAGAGTGGGCTTCAATTTTAGATGAGGTGGGAGTGCCTTCAGAAACATCCTCTTCCGCCCAGAGCAGCACCATTCCTGTCTTTTGAATCTCTCTTTTCCTTCCTTCCTCTCTTCTCCTCCTTCTTTTGATGTGCATGTATATATGTCTCTGTGTGTGTGTGTGTGTGTGTGTGTGTGTGTGTGTGTGTTGCACGTTTCATGTCAGATGTCTTTCTCAATCATTTCCCACCCTATTTTTGAGACCCGGTCTTTTACTGAACATGGAAGTCCCTAATTCAGTTAGACCAGCAGTTCTCAGTCAGATATCCTCTATATCAGATATTTACCTTACAATTTGTAAAAAAGAAAAAAAAAAATGCTAAATGACAGTTATGAAACAGCAAGAAAATACTTTTATGGTTGGAGGTCACCACAACATGAGGAACTGTATCAAAGGGTCGCAGCGTTACGAAGGTTGGGAACCACCGAGTTAGACAGACTGGCAGCAATCCTCCTGCTCCCGAAAAGGCACCTCTGGCCTTTCTTGTCTCTAGGCTCCAGGAGATGAATGTCAGGCCCGCATTCCTGCACAACAGTCACTTTGCCCACCGACTCTTCTCTATACCCACCGAAGCTCTTGGCTTTTCCCTTTGGCACACCCGTTTCCCCATCCTTTCGGGATTTTTCTAACTTCAGCCATTGCCAGTATTCTTTGGATAGATTGTGGATTGCAGACTCCATACTCGTAGGCTTTCACTTGAGTACTCAGACACCCACGCACTCACGCATGCGTGAAACCTCACTGATCTTTGCGTGGCGCTGTCTCCTCCAAATGGAAGCCTTCAGTCGTAGAGAAAAGCTCGTGAAACACATTGGGCTTGGGAAGCTTAGAAAGTTACACATCTCAGAAGCCACCTCCCCAGGCTTGTGTAAGCAGTCACCTTTGCAGAGAAAGGAGGCTTTTCCATGGAGTGGCCAGCAACTGGGTGGTGGAGGGTAGGGGGTGGGCTCCAGGAATGCAGGTTCTGTAAATGGTCGCCCTTTGAGTCACCTGCGCTCTTATAAGTGACCTCAATAAACTCAACCACTCACTAATCTAGACTTGGTGGAATCATCTTCTGATCGCTGCTTGATGTAGGAGGGTCCAGCCCACTATGTAGGCTACCTACCTACCACTACCTACCTGGGCTGTGTGAGAAGAGTTGCCAAACGTGAGCTGAGACAAGTCAGTAGGCAGTGGTCCTTCCTGGTGTCGGGTTCAGTCTCTGTCTCCAGAAGCCTGCCGCTAAGATAGACTGTACCCTGTAAGTCGAACAACCCTTTCCTCTCCTAAGTTGCTTTTGGCATGGTGTTTATCACACAGGAAAGCAAAGTAGGGCATTCAGTGTGTACAGTTTTAATGATTATTTTTACCAATTTTATATAAAAATAAAGTATGCTCTTTATATAATTCAATTCAGTAAAGATAGCTCAAGAAAGCTTCTAAGATAACACAGTTTTGTGAAGTTAAACAAGAATTTTAAATGTTAAGGTAATTTTATTTATTTTTTAATGTGAGACACATATTTAGTACACATTGGTTCAAAATCCCGAAGTTGCTAAAGGGCTTAAAGTAAAGAGGACATCTTCCCCATCCCCCACCCCCGCCCCTCCCAGGCTCTCTTCTCAAGAGAATGGAGCTCAGGTTCTTGTGTGCCTTCGGGGCAAGCTACGCATATACAACAGTCACATAATGTAATATGCATTCATAAACAAATGCATAATGGAGTTGTTCCTGGTGCCCACAAGGTGAGAAGAGCATCGTTGCTGGGCATCTATTTCATGTCAAAGGAATGTATAATTCATAAAAGAGAGAGGGAAAAATACCCAAGAAGACACAAGGCCAGTGCTGTGAGCAGCATGTCAAAATCTCATTGGTATTCATTGTATTTAGAACATAGTCACACTGGTTTTTTGCTTTTAACATTTTTAGTTATGATTGTTTATAAGCCCGGGTAACATAGAAAAAGTGTGGCGCCTTAAACATATTTTTTCTTGTTCTTGACTTGGGAAGCTCACAGTGAATCCGGGTAGCAATGATAGTTTTGCTGGTAGCTTTGATGTCTACCGGTGCTGGCTGCTCCTCCTGTGTGACTGTGCAGGGAACCCAGCTCATCTTCCAATACTGGTGCCATGATCTTGCTTTCCACAGGAGGAAGACCACACTGGCCACAGAAGTCTCTTGTCTAGAGCTCGCAGCAAGAGAAGTGGCAGAACTTGTTGGTTCTAGATTCTGAAGTGGTTATGGTTTTATTTCTGGAGCTGCGCCTGGTGCCATGGGGGCTTACAATGTAAAGGGGCTTACTTGGGATGCCTCACTCCGATATGCCGCTCTGAGCTGAACAAAGCCTATGGGCTTCAGGCAAGAGGCACTTTGCAAAGTGAGAGCCCGAGGGTCTGGTTCTCAGGGAGCTGTTTGCTCCTAAGTTTTCTACTTGCTTTCCTTTCTCCCTCATTTCTGCTATAATACCCAGCAAATCCACCTTGAATGTTTGGAAAGTCACATTCAATCCCCATATGATTTGGCATCAGGAAGTTCAATCATTATAGTAAGAAAATGGAGATAGGTAAGAGCTTTAGGGTAATGGAGGGTAGAGGATAGAAAAGATGGCTTACACTGATAGGTTGTTTTCAATTGGTTGGCAGTGTTCGGAGTGAGACTAAGTATCACATAGGATGATTCATTACCAGTGATACTGTAATGTGTGGTTTTTTTCTTCTATATACAAGGTACAAGACTCAGCTCCCCAAATCACAAAATTAACATTAATGCATCAAGACACAAATCCTCGAGAACACTGACTGTGCCAACCGTGTCCTTCACAGGTCAGGGTGTGGTCAGGGTCACCTAGTGTATTGAGTCGTCTGATTTCCCTGTTGGTTTCACCCTGTTCCATTTGCTCAGTCAGAAACCGACACCCTCGCACCGTGTCAGTGGGAGTTTGCTTCTCTGTGTTGTTCCTCTGATTCCTGCATTCGGCGTTTTTCTAGCTTTGTTGCTAGCTACATACATCTGCTGCGTCACACTGCCGGCATTGCGTGTACGCTTGTACGTCCAGAGGTGTGTGCCTACTTACTCGCTGTGATGCTTAGGTTGGTTTTGTTTTCTCAACTCAACATAAACTTGTATCATCTGAGAAGAAGGAGCCTTAATGAGGGATTGCCTCTGTCAGATTGGCCCGTAGGGAGGGCTGGGGGACATTTTCTTGCTTAATCTTGGGTAGGTGGCCCTGGGTTCAAGAAGAAATCACACTGAGCGAGCCATGAGAGCAAGCCAGCGGACAGCAGTCCTCTGTGGTCTCTTGCCCCAGCTTCCACGCCTTGCCCCCACCGCTCCCCCGCCCTCCCATGGTGGAAACTGTAAGGCAAGTAACACTCCCCTCCCCTCATGCTGTATTGGCCTTGTTATTTCTCACAGCGGCAGAGAAACGAACCAGGACACCTGCCTCATGGTTAATGTTACCAATTAAAGGTCATTTTTATTTGGTATTTTCTTGGCAAATATTTTTGGGTTTTGTATTTGCATGTTCTGTCTATTTTTGAATAAAAATAAAAATAGTATCTTACTCTGTAATGCAGGCTGGCCTCAAACTCAAATTCCTCCTTCTGCAGTGTTGGGAGTCACTGTACCAGTCAGGCTTATACAGTGTCTCCCAATGTCTGTCTGTCAGTCTGTCTGTCTGTCTGTCTGTCTGGCGTTTCCTTGTGGCTGAACCCAGAGATGCATTTTTTAGCAATATGCAATAACACCACTGAAGTGAGGCTGTAGCCTTTCTTAGTGCATCCTACCTGGAAGCATGTGTGGGCAGTGGGACACCATCACTGGGTATGCTAGTCATTTTATCACTTCAGATGGTACCTATGACCTCTCTGTCGCCCAACAGATAAACACAAGCTATTGATTAGTAGATGATTCATAAGTACCCCAGAGAGAGAGAACTTGGGACTATGAAAACACTATCACCAATCAGAATTCACCTCCAGAATTAGCATCTGCTGGTGACTTTCATCTGAGTCATTGTCACTGTGTTGGTTGCTGTTGGCATTTTATTCTCACCACTTCAGCTCACTGTCTTTTTGAAAGTCATCTGCTCTTCTGTCTTTGTCTTTGTCGTACTGAAAACTGCACTAAGCTGTATTAATAGCCATTCTACTGAACAGAAGAACTTCTTAGCATTTGCTAATGATCAAATTTTACCAATGAACTATTATGAATTAATGACTAATTGATGTACATTTCTATTTTTCTCAGTTATAATCCAACATTATCATTAATGTTTTCTTTGGATGCTCTGTCACTCTGGAGTAGTGGAAGCCTTTGCAGGTTTGTACCTGTGGTTTTTTTTTTTAAAGATCTACTTTATTTTTATTTATATATGTGAGTATGAGCATGTGAGTGCAGACGTCCACAGAGGCCAGAAGAGGGCGATAGATCCCCTAGGGGTGGAGTCATCTCTCCAGTCCCTTGTGTTATTCTGATGGTCCTGCCTTCCTTGGGTAAGCACTGCCATGTTTTTTTGTTTTTTGTACTGTATCTCGACTTTACTTTGTATTTTCTTTGTTTGGTTTTTTCATTAATGGGATGAGAATGCTAAAAACTCTCACTAACCTAGTGGGTATTTGTTTTTGTAGTTGAGCTAATTTCCAGGCTGTTTTTTTAAAAGCCTGGTCGATAGGTGCATCCCATCTGCATTCTATGTGGTGCTGTTAGTATTATGTGTAGCCTCTTCTGTTCAGAGGCACTTTTATACATATTTGACTTATGACTGACAAGTTTATCTGTTACTAATTGTGGGCTATGTTTTTGTTTAATATTTTTCTGGCATACATTTTTCAAATTATTACTTTTAATCTCCTTGTTTCTGTGTAATTTAGTATGTCTGTTGTAAATAAGGGTAGTTGGATTTGTTTTCTTTTTTTTTTAATCTGAGATTTCAAACAAAAAAAAAAAAAAAGTTTTTCAAAGTGAGGGATGGTGGTACATGCCTTTAATCCCACTGCTCAGGGAGGCATAAGCAGGTTGATCTCTGTGAGTTCAAGACCATCCTGGTCTACAGAATGTGTTCCAGAAAATCCAGGGCTACATAGAGAAAACCTGTCTCTAAATACAAAAAGAAACAACAGACAAACATCTGAGATGTCTAGATCCAGAAGTTGGCAGCTGGTTACCTAGGGCACCTATCTCCTTTAGGCTGTGTAGGTGTTGATATATTTGGGGTTATGCTGCTGTGTTTGAGCTTTCTGTATACCCTGGCTTCTGTTCTCCTCTCTTTCCCCTGTCATTGGGTTATTCTTTAGTAGTCTTTATATTTCAGCTCCCACTTCTTCTAGTCTGCTCATTATATATTCAATGTCCCTTTAATTTGTGATTTCTCTAGAAACGAGCTATAATATGAAATTCCACCATTTAAAATCTTAAACACTCAAAGGCCTTGTATAGCTCCAAGGAGTCTTCTCAGGTGATATATTGTACATATTAGATTTATATTAAGAAAAAAAAAGCTTCCAAGAGATTACTATCATACAGTCAATCTTTGTTTAGACTTGCCTGCATCTTTTGATGTCTTTGCTTGCAATTGCTTTGTAATTCCATCAGTGACGAAGAGCACCCCTCTTCCTGGAGTACATGCTTGGTAATCCTGTTAGGGAAGTCGGGTTCTCATTTTTGATTTTCTGAAAATGACCCTCCTCTGCTGTGAAAACTATCTTTCTTTATCTCCCAGGATATATAATTTTATTTGACTCTTATTTTCTCCCAGTTTATTAGAACTATCACTCTACTGCCTCCTGGTTTTCTTTATTACTCTCTAAAAATCTGTCACTCTAATCTGTTGTCGCTTTGAAAGTCATCTGCCTTTATTTCTTTGTCTTTGGTGTACTGAAAACTGCATGGTGATCTGTCACATTGTGGGTTTCTTTTTATTTATCTTGGCTTGAAATCCATTGAGCAATTATATCTCGAGTATTATAAACATTGTCTCGTTTTCCCCTGAGGAGCTGTGAACAGCTTCACATTGCACCTTCCCTATGTATGCATTTGTCCTCCCATCACCTTGTCTAATGCAGGGTTTCTTATGCTGGAAATATCTTTCAATCTATCTTTTAGCTCACTACTTTTTTATTTTGCTGTGTTTAATTTTTAATTTGAATTATTATATATTTGTGTCAAGAATTTTGTATTTGTCTTCTAGATCTTCTTGCTCATGACTTTGGCCTTTGATATGGAACTCTTAAATTTTCTCTTACTCCCTAAAATCACTTGATTCTCTGTGGTGGATAGCTAGCTGAATAACTGGTCTCTGTAGCTCATTCTGCTTCCTCTGGGTCACTTTGTTTCTGGGCTTTGTGTCTTGTGTTCTCTCTCTCTCTCTCTCTCTCTCTCTCTCTCTCTCTCTCTCTCTCTCTCTCTCTCTGTGTGTGTGTGTGTGTGTGTGTGTGTGTGTGTGTGTTCTGAGTCAATGAGCACTGACGTTGTAGCTCTCTCAAGTTTAACCAGTGTCCTTAGAGTGGATGCTGCCTCTTATAACCCCCTTCTACATCCCTGAACATGTCATATTCATGGACAACACAACCTAAGTGGTTCAAAAGAACAGCAAAATTTTATTTTCTAAGTTCTGATAGAAACCTAAAATTCAGGTGTTGGCAAGGCTGTTCTCTCTCTTTCTCTCTCTGACATATCCAGGAAAGAATCCTTCCTGGCCTTTCCCAATTGTTGGAGACTGTCCATCCTCTTCGTTCTTGGCTGTGGTAGCATCACTCCAGTGTCCAGATCCCACTTTTCCTCCATGTCTGTTTCTCCACCCACCCATCTTCTCTTTTCTAATAATGAGGCCAATCGCTGTGCCCATATGACCCCATTTGAACTCACTAATATCTTCAAAGTCTGCATTTCTATGGAAAGTCATCTTTATAGGTTCTTGGTTTACATGAGTTCTTAGAGGCTGCCTTTTAACACAATGTATATCCCTAATTTTTTCCAGTCTATCAGTAAATGTTCTTAAAGGTTTTATTTTATTCAGGACTTGCTTATTTCAGCTGGAGGGTGAGAATCCCAGGATCCACCCAGTCATACTTCGGAATATATGTCTACACATTTGTTGGTTGTTGAGATGCTAAGAGTTGTGACAACAGGGTCTATATTTGTCCTGTTTGGCTTCATGTCCTCGGTTCTGAGTCCTGTGGAGGGAGTGATTGTCATTAACTGATGTCAAAATAACAAATAATAAGTAACTTACAGAAATCAAGAGACAAAGTAATTACAAATTGGACTGAGGGTTACTTGGGAGCCCCATTCCAGCACCCCAGCGTAAAACCTGCAGCAGATGGTGTCTCAGCCAACCTGCCTATATCCTTCTCTTTCACCTCTTTTCTGCAGTAGACAATTATCATTCAAAATCCGAAACGATCTCCCCTCAACAAGAGGTAACAACCGCGCATCTTTGTGTTAAAACATTAAGTGTTTCACATGTTTTCTCATGGAATTCTCACCAACAAGCCTATGAAATATTTACTACTGTTACCACAAGTCATGATCATGATCACAGCATTATCATCATATCACCACTTTTGTCATCATTATTACCATCATCATCATCATCACCACCAGCACCAGCACCACCACCATCATCATCATCACCACCACCACCACTGCCACCACTATTGCCATCAACAGCACCACCGTCACCACCACTACCACCATCATCATCATCACTGCCACAGCCATTACCATCAATAACAACACTGTCTCCACCACTGCCACCACTACCACCATCATCACCATTACCTTTTTGATAAGGAAATGAAGCCTCAGAAAGGATACGTGCTTTGCCCAGACTGAGATGCCCAAAGCCAGAATCAGAACTCCATTAACTTAGCTCCAAGAAAAGGGCAATATCCTTAATTCATACATTGTTCTTTCTTGGCCAAACCTCTTCTTTGCCAGTCCCTCACTCCTTCCTCCTCACCCTCTGCTGCCTAAGTTCCTACACCCAACATGCTGTTCTTTTGTGAAAAACTTTTCAGTGTTCACTATGTGTCCTAGATGCTGTCATGGGAAACAGGAAAGACCTGGCAATGAAGTTCATTAAGATATGTTGGATAGATCTGGAGTTCACTGGAAATGTGTCACAGTCAAGTCAAGTTCCCCTCCTGAGACTTTTTTAAGGGTGAAGAATATGGCCTGTGCTCTTCCCTGTGTCCACATCATCCTCCTGGCTAGGCAAAACCAGGTGCTTAGCTATTTCCCTTTGGCCTCAGCCTTGGCTGAGAACTTGGCACACAATGGGTCTTGTCTCTAAGGCAGCGGTTCTCAGCCTTCCTAATGCTGCGACCCTTTGGTACAGTTCCTCATGTTGTGGTGGCTCCAGCTACAAAATTATTTCATTGTGACTTCCTAAGTGCAATTTTGCTTCTGTTATGAATCACAATGTAACTGTCTGATATGCAGGATATGTGACCTCTGTGATACGCACTCCCACCACTAGCAAATAAAGAGTCCCTTTCCCTATATTCTCAGCAGGATTTGTTGTCATTTCCTTTCTCAACAGTAGCAGGTCAGGGTGAGGTGGGATACCAGAGAAGCTTTAATCTGTATTTCCCAGGTGGTAAGGACGTTGACCATTTCCTCAAATGTTTATTGACCATTTGTATTTCTCCGCTGAAAACTGACTGTTCATTGGCTCATGTGTTAATTGGATGATTTGGGGCTTAGGTGTTCACTTTTTGAAGTTGCCACCATTAACCCCTGTCTGGTATGTATTTTCTCCCATTCTGCTGCTTTCTCTTCGTGCTGCTCGTTGTTCCTTTTACTACACAGAAGCTTTTTCATTTCCCTAATACACTTGTCAATTCTTAGTATGTCCTGAGCTATTTGAATTCCTTCCAGGAAGTTCTTAGCCATGCACATACCCATGAAGTGTTTACGCGATGCTTCCCCTTGGCAGTTTCAATGTTTCGGGTCTTACGTTAAGGTCTTTGATCCATTTCGAATTAGTTTTTGTGCAGAGTGAGAGATGCGGGTCTAGCTTCTTTTACACATGGAATCCCAGTTTTCCCAGCACTGTTTATTAAAGATGCTTTAAAAAAAAAGAAGGACGCTTTTGACACCTTTCAAAACTTAGGTGGCTGTGGCCATATACCTTTATTACTGGCTTTTCTTTCCTCGCCACTTGTTCCATGTGTTTGTTTTTGTGCTAGTACCATGCAGTCTTTGTTACTACAGTTCTGAGATATAATATGAGGCCAGAATCATTCTAGATATTCAGAGTATTTTATGACTCCTTGTGAATTTTAGTAGGTTTTTTTGGGGGGTTCCATAAAGAATATGATTGGAAAAACAAGAATATGACTGAAAAAAATCAGAGCAAACTTTGATATATTTTCATATTCTAAACTGGGTATTGACACTAAATGCTACAGCATAGCATTTACATTTTATTTATTACTGTGCATCATGTGTTCACGTGCACATATATGTACATGTGACAGCATGCATGTGTAGGTCATTGAACAACCTTGAATACTGGTCCTTGCCTTCCTCCTTGAAGCAGGGTCTCTCTTGTTGCTTGCCGCTACAGTGCATACCTTAGGGTCTCCCAACCCACCACAGGAGAGTCGGCATTACAGGCACATAGCACTGCATCCAAGTCTTATGTGGGTTTCAGAGATATAAATGCAGTTTAACAGATTTGAGTGGCAAGTGCTTTTATCCACTGAGCTTTTATCTCCGTGACCCAACATTTAATGCTTTGAAATTGTCTTTCATCTGACAGTTTTTTTCAATACCTATAAACAAATGACTCACATGACTGAAACAGAGCTACATAGTTACAACAGTGTGTTCTAAATCTTCTCTGAAATGCTTTCTTTCTGTCGGTCATTAATGTTGACAAAATAGTCCTCAAATTTATTTAATTATTACTTTTGTTCTAGTTTTTAAAAATAATCTTACAAATCATGTCTCACTATTATGTTTAAAATTAGAAAATAATATACACAGCCTTGTGTGGGAAAGGCATCTCACTTGAAATAAATGAATCTTAGAACAGCAGTTCTCGACCTGCAGGTCTGATGATTTATCTGCTAATGGTCATCAAGGAGTTATATGACTTGGCTGTGATAAATAGTTCAGTAGTAAACATGGATGTGTAAGGTGTGTGTGTGTGTGTGTGTGTGTGTGTGTGTGTGTGTGTGTGTGGCCAAATTGTGCAATTGTTCTACTTTTATGTTTGAGGAAGACTCACACCAACTTCCATATCGCACGCCCTTGTTTGTATGTGTGTGTGCATGTGTGCGTGCATGTGTGTGTGTGTGTATGTGTGTGTGTGTGTGCTGAAAGCAAAAAGGAGCCAGTGAGAAGGGAGGAAGAAGAGATCTAAAGGGATCAGAGAGGAAGGGAAAGTCTAGAGAGCATAATAGAATACATAGGATATGAAATCAAAAGGAGCTATCACGGGAGAAGCAGGGGAGAAGGGAGATGATGTGGGAGAGAGAATGAAGGACAGAATCTAAGTGTGTGTGTGTGTGTGTGTGTGTGTGTGTGTGTGTAGAAATGCCCTAATAAAACACAGTTCTTTGCTTGCTAATTTTAAAAAAAAAAATCTGTTTTGAAAGCAGAGGTACTATTGTTTGACATTTGCCAGTCTACCGGCTCTGTTCTCTTGGGGTGGTCAAAGACTATTGGTGGGATTAGCTGATGCTAGGGTCCTATTGATTCTGAGTGCTGTATCATTATGTGGATGACTTCAAGAAGGGAAGCATGGAGATCTAGATCGATGGGGAAATGGACCACTCCAAGTTATGTATTCCTCTCACACATGGAATGGCTGGGTGGATGGCCAGTGGTGGTGCAGCCAACCAAAGCAGGCTTGAAACCTACGAAAACTGTCCCAGCACCAAAGATACACTTGGATAATTTGAACGTGGCAAGTGATGGTGTGGGGGGTGTGCAAATGACGCAGAAGGGTAATGATGGGAAGTTGAGGATGAAGTCACCCACTTTGAGAAAGTCTCCTCCACGTTCTCTGTCAGGAGACGGAGGTTGCAGAAGCTTCCTTTGCGGAGGTTGGTTCTACATTGTCATAACTATTCTAGCTTTAAAAATCGCCCTTGGCTGGGACCATGGAGAGTGAAGCAGCACCGCTGTCTCTGCTTGTTCACAGCTTGGACAAGAAGGTCAATGTTAAAAGAGTGACACTGATCTTTGACGATGGAAATAGTCTTTTGATGTGTCCGTTCTCCCTTCAAAAGACAGATTCTTTTCTGCCAAGCTTCCGCCTGAAAATCTAGAGTGAAGAATCTGAGCAATGTCATTACCAAGCACAAGTATAAGCTGGACTAGAAGGCATTCCATTACCACGGGATCTGCATGACAGTCACCTCCATGAGTAAGAGTGAGTTCTCCGTGATGGGGATTCTATACAGGCATCAGTGAGTTAAAGAACTGGATGTTTTTTTCTCCACTGGTCCTCTGACTGTTGCTTCAAAATGGCAAGCTGGGTGACAGATGTCACTCTGGTGAGATGCTCTTCACGGGTAAGGCCATGTTGCCATCCTTCAGTGGCAGGTGAAGGATCTAAACACACGAAACTGTCTAGATGGTCATTTTATCTGGGGACCGATCTTGAAACAGGCAGGATTTTCCTCGTGGACGTTCTGTTCCCAGGAAGGGAATTGACTCTGTTAAGAGCCAATACTTTCCGATCGGATGGGACACACACATAGCAGGGCTCGCCTTGCCTGGCTCTAACACAGCACAATCAAACACTCAGGTTCATGAAAGGGAAGAGCACTGACCATTGGCATCCTGCCTGGGACCCATGACCTTTCAGACAGCGATGTAAAGGACTACAACAAGGCCAATGGCAAGCTGACTGGTTCTGCAGGTTACACTGACTTCTGCACAATATATCAAAAGAGCAAGCCTGTGACTATGAAGGGCAGAGCATGACTCTGAGAGAGGAAGACACTGAGCTCAGGGGTCATGAATCCAAATGACCCAAGGCTAGAGATGAGATGTGGAGACCAGCTGCCTTTCAACAATGCACTTAGCTCCTGTATTTTTTGGTAATCAGTCCAGCATGGAAGGTGGGAAAGCCCATGACCAGAGCTATGAAATCATCAACTGGCTGGACAAGAGGCATTCTATCCAGAAGGAGAACTTCCCGAAAGCAAAGAGGATGCTGCCAAGCCAAGGTCGCTAGCGTGACCCAGGGCATTGTTATACCAAGACTCTGACCCAGGGATTTAGAGGGCTGAGCTCATGTGCTCTAGAGCCATCATCAAGGTTGATGGTTACACTTTGAAATAGCTGCCCGCACATATAAAGGAGGAATTTATAGCCGTGCCTCTGTCAGTATCTCAGCTGCTGTCCACCTTCCCTGGGAAAACAGAAAAAAAGCCAAAAGCTTTTCATACCCAGCTCTGAGAAAATGTAGAAAACACAACTCATATTCTCAAGAGGAAATATTGATTAAAAAAAAAAAACAATGTATTTAAATCATAGTTTCCCCTCCTCCAATTCCTCCTAGATCCTTCCCACGTGCTCACCACCCCCCAAGTCCACATTCTTTCTCTTTCTCATTAGAAGACAAACAGCCATCTAAAACCAAAATTAAATAAAAACAAACAAACCAGAATGAGACAAAATACACAAACAACCTCCCCCCAAAAAAAGAGCCAAGAAAAAACAGAAGAAGCACAGACAGGCACAGAGGCACACATTTGCTCACAGAAATCTCATAAATAAACACAAGCTGAAACCATAATATGTAAGCCAAACAACCGTAAGGTTAAAAAAAAAAGCTCAGACAAAGCATTATGAGACAAAACAAAACACAAAAACAAACAAACAAAAAACCTCTTCAAAAATGTCACTGAGTTTGTATTATGTTGGCCATCTACTGCTGGGCAGGGGACGACCTGCCCTTAAGTGTGGTCTGTATAACAGTGAGAGTCCTTTTAAAAAAAAAAACTCATTTTTCCATTGTGATTGGTTATCACTTGGAGATAGTTTATGGGTCAGGATGGGGGCTTGTGTTTTCTTCCCTTCTCAGCACTGAGGTCCTGTCTGGACCCTGTGCACACCCTGTGTATGCTGCCACAGTCCCTGTAAGTTCATTGGTGAGTCAGCCCTTGTGTCTACAAGACCGTGTTTCCTTGGGGTGGGTCTTCCATCCTCACAGGCTCCTCCAGTCTTCCTGCCTCCTCTTCCACAGAGTTCTCTGAGCCCTGAGGAAAGGAATTTGATTTTTAAATGACTGACTAAAGCCAAAACATGTAAGAATAGCACTGGGGAAGGTAAAACAGGAGGACCAGGAATTCCCAGGCATCCTTGTTTACATAGCAAGCTTGAGGCTAGCCTGGGACAGGTTTTAAAAATTCAAATTAAAAAACAATTAATTAAAAAAGGAAGACAAAATAATATAAAGCCATCAGCTTAGGAAAGGAAGACATGAGTCTCTCTCTCTTTCTTCTTGAGCCTTAACACAAACACAGTATCTGTCATTTTATTGGTGTCGCAAGTTATTAACCTGCCAGGACAGATGCAAGAGTCACAGCCCTGGGCATGAAGGAGAAAGCGTGGATTGCATAATTCTTATCACCAGGCCCCGTGTCATGAGAAGACTTACTCTTAGAGGGTAAAATTCAGAGAAGAATTTATCCTGCAGAGCCTTCTAAAAGGAACATTAAGCAAGCTAATGATGGGAAGACTCTGTGAAGTTTTACAGAAAATTCAGGAGCAATTTTCATGGAAGTAGTTCTTAAAGGAATCTCGAGAAAATCTGGTACACAGGTCATGGGACCATGATGCCTGACTTGAAATCAACAATCACATCCTGGAAGCCACCGGGTACAGTGTGAAACCAACTCCATGGAGATCTCATGTCTGTTTGAGCTTAAGGATGTAGACAAAGAGGCAGAACAACTGAATAACAAAATCTCATCATTGAAGGGATACAAGCCATCTAGAACATTCTGTGGAACCTCCACTTCCCATTCTTGTCATTGATTTTTAACTCTGTGCTTGGTTCATTGTTTTTGTGAAGTTGGGGGCGGGGGTTGGGTTTTTTTTTTATCACATGCATGGTTAGTTCCATCAAAAATCATACTAGAATTTTAACTTTTTATCTGAGTAAAATGTGCCTAAGATTTAAAGAGTCAAAGCACAAGAGAAGGGGACTCGCCTAGAAAGCTCAGTGTGGGCCCATCAGTTTCCAGTGCATTCAAGAGACACATTTAAGCCACAGCACAGTCACTTAGAAACATGGGACACCAGAGACAAATAAGTCAGCTGTCTCTCAGACATTTGAATGCTTGGTCCTCAGTTGGTGGAACAGTTTGGGGTGGTTCAGGAGGTGTGGCCTTGCTGGAGGATGTACACCATGGGGGAGGGCTTTGAGCATATACCCTACTTTCAGTTCCTGTCTCTGATTTTTGCTTGAGATTGATGCTTGCTCGGCTGCCTGCTCCTGCCACCATGGCTGCTGCTTAATGCCACGCATCTTGAGGGATGCTTATCCCTCTAGAACTGTAAGCCCTAACAAAGTCTTACATAAATTGCTTTGATCATGGTGTCTGTCACAGCAACAGAAGAGTAACCAATACAAACGCTGAAACATTTAGCTTTTGGTAGTGCAGATGACGATGAAGGAGAGGGGCACGGACTCCACACTCAGGCTCCCTACAAGGACTCCCTCTTTTGTCTCCAAGCCCCTCCCTGTGTCTGGGATGACCTCCAATGGGACATCTAGGTCGGTGCTCATTGCTACAGACTGAGCATGCGTGGGCCCCACAAGCGAGCAGTGAGTGGTCCGTGTGCTGTTTCTTTCCTGAGCTCGGGACAGCTCAGCACCACTGTCCCCAGCTGGATGCTGAGAGAAATGAAAGTCATAATAATAAGTGAAAGATATAGGTGGGGACGGAGTCAGACATCCTTCTAGACCAGCGGTTCTCAACCCATGGGCTGTGACCGCTTGCACAAATTTCTATCTCCAAAAATATTTACGTTATGATTCATAACAGAAGCAAAATTACAGCTACGAAGTAGCAAGAACAATAATTTTATGCCTGGGGGTCACCACAACATAAGGAACTGTGTTAAAGGGTCACAGCATCAGGACCACTGTTTGAAAGAGTCCCTGCTAGTGCAGTTGTGAGATTTAGAAGCGCACAATTATAAAGCAATCTTTGGGTCCCAGATGAGAAGGCAGGAGAAGGTTTAAGAGCCTTAGATTTTGTGTTTTGGATAGGTAATAATATTGTGTCATTTAAAATATCCCTAGAAAATTGTGTCTCTCTTGCGCATAAGTCAACCTTCCACAGCTCGGGTTCTAGTTCCCAGTCTTTCCTCAGCACATATTTACCGTGTACCGTATCTGTGGGCATGGCTTTCTTTGCACAGGGTCCCCTAGGATGCAGCTAACTAACTAACTCATCAGCTGGCTGAGTTCGAATCCCAGGCCATGAGTCTCAACCTTCTTATCGCTATGCCCACTTAATTACAGTTCCTCATGTTGTGCAGTGACCCCACCCATAAACTTATTTTCTTTGCTGCTACAGAAACACATAGTGGTCTGCGAGTGTCAAGTAATTACTGTCTGCACGCCTGCAGAGTAAGTGGTGTGCTGAGTCCCTGCTGCTCTCCGGCAATATGATTTTTGCCTTGCCCTTGAACCAGGCAGTCTGTGCATCAGCCCTTTCATAGCTGTGCAGTGGATGTATCCATTTGTGAGACCTTGGGAGCAGAAATTTTAAGATTCAGATCTGGTGAAGCCAGACGTGTTTTTCTCTGTCATGTGCTGGGAGCTTCTGTGCCGTTTAATGGTATTTATTCATGGGACTGTGGTGTATGAGGGAGGCAGACAGGCTGTGAGAAGGTGCAGTTTGGCCCTCTCTAGGTGGAGATGTCTGAGGCAGTGACCTGGGTGACAAGGGCCCTTAATGGAGCACATGGAGACTTGGAAAGAGTGATGCCAGTCTCTATTTCCTGTCCTGGAGGAGCCCCAGGGAAGCTGGTCAGGTGATCCTAGTGGCCTATTCCCACACAGGGAGCAACCTTGCTGCAGGGGAGTCAGGACCCCCGAGGCTGCTTCTTGTGGGCAGTGTTAGCAGGATGAGGGCTGAAGAATCTGTAAGTGTACGTCCACAGACAGACGATATCCTTGGTGTAGACACAAATTAGTGGCCTAGGAGATTAAGTGAGAAAGAAATCCCAAGGACCAGAATAACATCTTTAACGATGCAAACTGTCTGGGGTTGTGATGCATGCCTTTAATCTCAGCACTTAGGAGGCAGAGGCAGGTGGATCTCTGTGAATTCAGAACCAGCCTGGTCTGCATAGCAAGTTCCAGGACAGCCAGGGCTATACCGAAGAAAACCCTGTCCAAAAGAGAAAAGAAAAAGTCAGATGCTTAGTGACATTAATGCTATAAAAAAAAAAAAAAAAAAAAAAAAAAGACAACAGCTCAAGATAAGCAGACTGAGTCAGGAAAGCAGTCTGCTTCGTCCCAGTAGGCCTCACAGAAGACACATCCGCTTGGCTGAACAGCCAAAAAGGTCATGGTGGAAGGGAGGATCCTGAAGGCCCTCTCCTGGGGCTTTAAATTCTCCACACTGGTCAGCTACTGGCTGCTGCTCTCCTGAGGCAGAGGGTGTGGCTGTGCTTGGTGCCTGCCTGTCTCAGCTGCCCAGCAATAGGTTCTCCTGGGAGGTCTGGTTCAACGATGAGTGAGGAAGTGCTGGGTTTTAGTGCATTTGATGGTTTCTGGCTGTGATGGTGACTGAGGTTTACCAGTCACACGGAAGCCATAATTCTCTGTTTCGTGAAAAGATCTCTTTCTTTTTATTTTTATTTTTTCTTATTTAATTAATTTATTCAGATTACAACTCAATTGTTATCCCATCACTTGTATTCTCCCGTTCCGCCCTCCTTCCCGCTTTCACCCTATTCCCCTCCCCTAGGTCTAAGACCAAGGGGGACCTCCTCCCTCTCTATATGATCATAGGCTATCAAGTCTCATCTTGGTAGCCTGCTTATTCTTTCTCTGAGAGCCACCAGGCCTCCCCACCAAGGGGAGGTGGTCAAATATGGGGCAGCAGAGTTCATGTCAGAGTCAGTCCCCGCTCTTTGCATAACTGTGGAGAATGTCCTGACCATTGGGTAGATCAGAGTAGTAAAAAGATTTCTTTATCTTAGCGTATCAGAGTTTTGTCTCCCTGTGTGCGTATATACCATATTCACACAGTGCCCTTAGTGACTATAAGAAAGGGTCCAGATCTCCTAGAACTGAAGTTACAGACAATTGTGAGCCACCACATGGGTGCTGGAAACTGAACTCGGGTCCTCTACAAGAGCAGCCAGTGCTCTTAATCACTGAGCTGTTTCTTCGCCAACCCCCACCCCCACCCATATTTATCTTTTTGTTTGTTTGTTTTTCAAGACAGGGTTTCTCTGTGTAGTCGTAGCTGTCCTGGACTTGCTTTGAGACCAGGCTGGCCTCGAACTCACAGAGATCCGCCTGCCTCTGCCTCCCCAAGTGCTAGGATTAAAGATGTGTGCCACCACCACCTCTGTGTCTGTGTCTGTGTGTGTCTCTCTCCTTCTCTCTGTCTCTCTGTCTCTGTCTCTCTGTCTCTCTCTCTGTCTCTCTCTTTCTCTCTCTCTCTCTGTCTCTCTCCCTCTCTCCCTCTTTCTCTCCCTCCCTCCCTCTCTCCTTCCCTCCTATTTGTGTATATTCATTCGTATCTGAGTCTGAGTGGCATGTGGAGGTCAGAAAACCTGCAGCAGTTCATTCTCTTCTCCTCCCGTGTTTGTCCTGAGGATCAAACTCAGATCATCAGGCTTGGCAGCCAATGTGTTCCCCCACTGAGCCATTTCTCTGGCCCCATTCATTGATTTTTTTTTTAAATGATAAGCCAATGTCAGAGTGCTGAATTAGACTTGATTTGGTCAGAATATATTATTCTATTTATGCATGATGGAATTCAATTTGCTAGCATTTTGCTCAGGATTTTGCATTTATATTCATGAAAGAAATTGACTGGCAATTCTTCTTTCTTGTGCAGCCCTTGTCAGCTTTCCATAAAGTTCTTCTGTCTTGTGAAGTGAATTAGAAAGATAGTTACATGGCATGAAAACAAAGCTTACGGAGCGTTATCTCCCCTTAAAACATTTGAGCCAATTTGGACCTGGACCTATGGGACTGTTTGACACTGAGATTCAATGTCTTTAACAGGCATAAAAACACTCCTGCTTTCATGAGATTTCCTAAAATTTGTAGATAATTTCCTTCATATTATCTTATAACTTATTTCATTCTCTGTATCAGTAATCTGTGCCTTCTCCATTCTTGAGCAAAGGTTTATGGGCTTACTAATTTTTTCAGGTATTTTCCCCCAGAGGATCAACTTTTCTTTTAGGCTGACCCCTCCATTGAATGGGTGCATTAAAACCTTTATTCTGACTTTACCGTCTTCTGTGCTTCCATTTTCTTTGGAGCTGGTTTCCTTTTGAGCCTCTTACTTGCTCTTCGTGGCTCACTTACGCTTTAGTATTTCTCTCTCTCGTGTATAAATTTAGCATTACAAATTTCCAAGTGTGCTTTTATTTAAAGACCATGGATTTCGACGTGCTGTCTTTCCACTGTGGTTTACGTCTAACTACTAGCTACATTGCCCTGCAACCTCTTCTTGATGCGTGATGTCGAGAAGGGCCTTCAGAAGTAAAGAGGGTCATTTTCAAACATCGTGGTTTTTCAAATTTGATTTGGGGGTGGGGTGGCTGGAGAGACGGCTCAATAGTGAAGAGTGCTTGCTGTTCTTCCAGAGGGCCTGAATTCAGTTCCCTGCACCCACGCTTAGCTGCTCACAACTGCCTATATCTCCCATTCTAGGAGCCCTAACAGCCCTTCTGCCCTCCGTCAATACCCTCACACCCACCCAGATGGGGCACACACTCACACAGAGAAACACATATGCACACGGATACAATTTCATTTTAAACTTAATTCCACTGTGATAATGGGAACATAATTCTGAACAAAACTAAAATTTGTCAAGACTTTGCTCATTTGTAGCCTGGTACATATTCCATTTTGATGGACTTAGCCTATATAAGAAAGCAAGCTGAGCAAGCGCCTGCACAAGCCAGCGGTCAGTGTTCCCCCATGGTTTCTACTGTACTTCCTTGGCTGTGAGCAAGTTCCTTGGTCATAGATAAAGCTGTGTGGAATAGCAAGCAGGCCTCCTCCAGACAAGCACCTGGTTGAATTCCTACCCTGACTTCCATCAGGGATGAGATGTAACCTATAAAATGAAAGCATCCCTTTCCTCTCCTATGCTGATTTTGGTCTGAGTGTTTTATCCCCGCAACGGAAAGGAAAACTAGAACAATCAGCAATCCTGATATCTTTTAGTTTCAGGCTCCCTTTATAGCAGTAAAAACCATTGTGACTCCAAATTTGGTGACCAGGCTGTCAATATATATTTCTTTTTCAAATCTCTTTTTGAGGTCTGGCTTCATAAAAAGGCAATTGGGTTCTTGTTTCTGCTTATGTATCCAATCCATTCTGATATGCTTAGAGTGAGATGTGTGATGAAGACAGCTGCATACAAGTTTGTCTTGGAGGAGGGAGGAGTGCTTCGGCATGTGTTGCACATAGGATGGTTTTCTTTGGTGCAGAGAAACTCAGCAAGTGATGGCTCATCTAGACTGGCTGTGATGTAGAGTCTAAAGACAGAGCAATGGGTATTTTGTATTGTTATATTAAGATCCATGACAGGGGCTGGAGAGATGGCTTAGAAGTTAAGAGCACTGACTGCTTTTCCAGAGGATCCAGGTTCAACTTCCAGCAACCACATGGCAGCTCACCACTGTCTCTAACTCCAGTTCCAGAGGATCCAACATCCTCCCATAGACATATATGCAGGCAAAATACCAATGTCCATGAAATAAAAATTAAGTAAGTTAATCATTTTTTTAAAAAAAATCTGTGACTCTCTGGAATAGAATGCTTGGAATAGAACTAAATCCATGCCTGATTTTATGCCATGCCCTCTCCTGGTAGACAATACCAGACACTGATTTATGGAGTTCTTGCCAATGTAGCCACATCTGATTATACAGTGTCAGAAACCATACTCAGATTATCACCAGCCATGGAAAAATCAGAGTGGCAACACTCAACAGATTCAAGGATCCCTAAATTCCAACTTGTGCGTTAAACTAAAATCTCATCATGGACAACATAGATTTTGGATATGTTTCCTAGAGAAGACAGGCTTGTGCACACTTCAGGAACACTTGCCAATTCAAGACTAAGTGGCCGTGTCAGTTGTTTTTTCAAGTAATGACACTGTCCCATGGGAAGAGAAAGAAGCAAGGAAAGAAAAAGGAGGCCAGTTAGCTTGTGGTTTAAAATGAATAGTGCGATTGCTTTTCTTGAGCCAGCATGGAATTCCAGTTGTCCAGCAGTGTTGTACCCTGCGTTTCATTGTGTCACAGAGAACATTGAGAAGCTGTGGCCTGATGGCTGAATGGTCCTTCAGCGACATCAAGGATTTTCTTGGTGACATTGGTTGACCTCCTGGTTCACTTCTGAGCATTTGGTGGGGATGGACACAGCGATCACTTCTGGTTCCTCTACTCCCCATTGTCACCTTGGTGACACCAGACAAGTGTTCACACAGACGAATGACATCTTGTATAGTCTCTGGAAGCCCCAGGGATCTGGGGACCGCCCTTCGAGGAACTGTGTCAAGAGAAGGAAGAGCCTCTTCTGGGTTCTAGGTGGCTGCCTAGGGCAATGGAAGGAGCTGGCTTGTCATGAAGGTCAAAGGCCAGAGACATACTTCTCAGCAATATAGCCCTCCAGATTTTCAGCCATGCTCAGCCACTTTGGGACAATGGCGACGAGCTGTTTCTAGCTGCACACTGTGATCATGTCAGAGAGAGACAGCCTTTGTCTCCAGGCTGCAGTAAAGCATTGGCTCTGGTACCTGAACTTCACTGGGCCTCCTGTAAGAGTTTCCCAGAGTGGATGTAGCCATATCCCATGCCTGCGGAGCTTCATGATCAGAAATAGTGTCCAACAATTCTGGAGGCTGGTGAGTGGGCTCAGGTGCTGGAGCCAGGCTGGTTTCCGCTAAGGGACCTGAGGCAGATAATTCCAGGTGGTGTCTGCTGACCCATAGCATCCCCTTGGCTTACAGAAGGATCATCAAATCTCCGCCTTCATCCCTGCTCCTTGTCTCCACATGGCACTTTGGCCTGTGTCCAAATTTCCACTGTTAAAAAAAAAAAAAAAAACTTTATTCATACAAATATAATTTGAATATCAAGTATATCCTCTCCTAATTTTCCCATTCTTATAAGGACAGCTGTCATATCACAGAAGGGTGCACCCTCACTAGTTACATTTGCAGCAACCCTACTTCCAAGCAAGCTCATACATCCTGAGGCACTGGAAGTTAGGACTTCCATATGTGAATCTGGGACAACACAAATTTACCCATAACACCTACCTAACCTTTGCTTACCTATATTAACCTCTTCTCCCAGCTTTCTCACCTCCTCTCTCTCTCTCTCTCTCTCTCTCTCTCTCTCTCTCTCTCTCTCTCTCTCTCTCTCTCTCTCTCTCTCTCCATTTCCTTCATACACAGACAATAAACTGCTAAGCATATGAAAGGCGATTTTTGTCTAGAACTCTGAAGCCAAAGAAATAGGGTGTGCTAATAGCTTTAAGTCAGGGTGGAGGCGGAGCAATGATGTACTAATTTAGGACTTAATCAAGAAGGGCCCATCTTATGTGCGAGACTGGAACCTAAGAGAAGGGGCCTTTAGGCAGGTGGCTGACTGCTCAAGAGCAGGACCAGTTCCATTTCCTTTAGAGACAGCCAAGTTGTGAGGCTGCAAGCTGTGAGGAGAGAAGCAATCGCTGAGGCCCCAACTAACACTGACATTTTATTTTTACCAGAGTAGCAGTCCCAGGAGGGATGCAAGCAGGGCATGCCATGGCTTGTATTTGCAAGCCTTTTCTTAAGTGTCTTTGGATGCCCTATTACGTAACTGAGTCAGAAACCAGCAGGCAGGAGCTGGGGGACCTCTTTTAGGTCACAGGCTTTTTAGGGACAGGTTCCAGCTGGAAAAGGCACTCTCCAGCCTTCCCCTATGAGCCTGGTTGAAATATGCAAAGTCCTGGTGCTTCCTGTATTATGAGAAGCGAGTCTGCATCTCCACAGTCATGTCCCATTTGAAGCATTCTGAGTGGAAGGCAATGAATTTTCCAGCCCAGACTTTCATTGCCTTTCTTCCCTAAATTGGCTTCCTGCAGGGGAAAAAAAAAAAAAATGGGTCACATGTAGAAAATGGGCTCCTGTCAAATGGGGACGCTGGGTGGATTCTTCAGCCAGCTGATGCATCTGAGAAGCTGTTGGCTGGAGGCGGACTGATGCCTACATGGGGCTGCACCCGCAGTCTGACCTCTGTGGCCCAGTGGCATCGGCAAACACATTACCTTCAGTCACTGTTGTACGTTATAGGATGGGTTTATGGCTTTGTGACTCAAAGGACTGCAATCTTATGCAGTGCCGTCACCTCGTGCCTCCTGGAAGGAGCGAGTGATGATTGTCCATCATTCATTTCCTTTAGGTCATGGCTTGGAGATGATAAGTAATGAGGAAACCCTGGCAGCGGAAAGGGATGTGTGTTCCCGCCATCTATCCAAACATGCTGAGCACCTAATAGCTGTGCCAGCCGGCGGATTTCATCCGCTCTGCCTTCCCAGGACCTAGGAATGTCTCAAAATTTATAAAATAGACCCCTCCAGTAGCAACAGAATATGGGCCATGTATGTGACTGTGAACGTTCTGATTGACACATAGGGAAAGGGGGGGGGGGTCAGGTTTGGTTAGCTTGAATAACACATTATATTTAATCTCGTTTATTCAGAACATCAGTATTTCACAATAAAACTAATATGAGCCGTTGTTGACTGGATTTTTACACTATTTAGTGTATCTTTCAAAGATCCATTACGTTCTTTCTACTCCAGCATACCTCACATGCATTTCATAGGCTGAGCAAGCATGTGAGGGCTCATGGCCACCATGTTGGGGCGTGCAGCTCTGGAGTGAGTGAACGCAGGGCCTCTGCTTCCTGTGTCTTGTGTGGAAGAAAACAGAAGCAGAGACTTAGCAACTAGCACAGCTATATTAGGGGCGGGGCAGGGGGTAGGGGGATGTGGTGGACTTTTAGAGCCAAGCCAGACAGTGTCTATGTGTGCGTTAAGTGTTCATGTGTACATGTAAGAAAGGAAGTGGGTGAGAGAGGTGTGGGTGAGGGAGGGAAAGTCACAAACACAGAAAGAAGAGTAACAAGTAGGGGGGCGGTGGCAGAGAGACATAGAGAGGAAAAGAGGAAGGGAGGAAAGCAAAGATTCTCTCTCTCTCTGTCCTTTGTGCCTCTGAGCTGATAATTTTCCTCATCCATTAAAGTTAGAGGGTTGTGTGTGTGTGTGTGTGTGTGTGTCCTGACATCTTAATTTGCACTGTGTATGTATACATGTATATGCACACATGCACATTTAATCTAAAGAGAATAATCCCGTATCTGTATCTCTGGAGCTGCATTCTGAGGGGCACAAGGCTCTTCCCCAGGAGCTACCATCTGCATTCTGGCACTATGGACTGGAGAAGGAAGGAAGATGGCTTAACTGTAGATGGAAGGCACGTGTTTGCCATGTCCTGTACTCAGCTGATGTCGGTGTTGGCAGCCAGAGTGGGCCCCAGTTTACAGTGGACAAACTAGACAACGGGCCTCAGGCCATGCTCCACCAAGGCACTGCATTTGGTGAAATGGCTGACTTCTCAGCCCTGTCCTGTGCAGTCACTGTCCTAGCCGAGTGGCAGAATGTGTCTGCGCTCCCCTGGTTTTATCAACCAGCTCCCTTTTAAACGTGGCAGTTCGTATTTGAGAGCATTTTAGCTTCTTGCTTTTATGAAAACAGAAGTATACCTGTCACTTTAGGTCTCATATAAAGATCAGCATGAGGTTAGATTTTCCTGGCACGTCCTTTTAGAATCTTTGACCATCATCCTTGTTCCAGGCAGCCTCGTGTTGACAGTACTATCTATACTGCTATAGCCCTTCCTTAAGTCGGGAAACTCTAAGTCAGGAGTCTTTTCAGGCCCATTTAAGGAACACTTGACTGCATAAACCACACTTTGCCTGCTTGCATCCAAGGATCCAGAAAATTCTATTTAGCAAAGTTCTATATATTACCACTCGGGTGCTCCTAAGAACTTCCAAATCCTATTTAGTTGCTCATTTCTTCCTGGCTTCGGATCATTTGAGCACCACTTTCATTCACCCCGCAGCAGACTGCTCAGAGCCCTTTATAGATTTCATGGTTGTATAGTCAGCTTGTGAGGCAGGCAGAGGTGCTGAGAAGGGTCAGGATTGGTTTCCTTTCTGTTGCTGTGAGAAAACGCCCCGACAAAAACCAACGTAAGGAAGAAAGGGTTTCTTTTAGCTCAGGGTTCAATGCTACACATCATGTCCACAGTCAAGAGAGAAAACACCAATGCTAACACTCAACTAGAGCCTCCGTTTTTCTACAGCCCAGGAGTCTAGTCAGGGAACGGCCCTGCATACAGCTAAGATGGGTCTTCTCACCTGAACTAACACTGTTGACAAAGGCCAAGGACATCTTATGCATGCATGGACACTGGGCCCCATGCTAGACACTCACTTCCCTGCCTCCACTTCTACTATGGGTGACCAGAGCCTGCATTTCTGAGGACAGCCTCTTTCTTGTTCAATTGATGCCTTCTGATTGCTGTAGGTGAGGCCAAGTTACTGCGCCTACAACTTCTGTCCTTTGGTGACAAATTTGCGCTTCCAGAGTCCCAACAAGGCCTGTCCTTGGCAGCCATGCTCCTGCCAGCCCTTCTCTCTCTTGCTCAGACATCCACATTCTTGCATTTATCTGTGGTACGTCCTCCCTTGTGTGTCTTCAGTTCACGTGTGGCTGTGTTCCAGGTCACAGATGCTTCAGGCTTTTGAGCAGCACGGGTGGTCTGCCCTGCTGCATAGGGTGGCCTTGGCATCAGATGAGCCTTTTCGGAGCACTCCTTACTGAGCGTTCGCCAAGACGCTGCTGCTGTTTCGAGCCCTCGCTCAAGTCCCCTGGAGATGTCTGCACATCACATTTGACTTCCGGCAGAACTCCAAACCTCCCCACAGCTGCTTCCCACCCTCTACCCAGAACTGCCTGTGGAGGCTCCCTTCTCTTGAGTGACATAACCTCCTCTTATTGATGTGGTGGGCTTAATGGAACACTCAGATTTCTGCCTCCTAAAGCCTTTGACAGCTGTCACCAGCCACCTCCTGACGCCTGTGTCCATAATCTGGTTTGCTTTAGAACTCACATCTCCCCCTCACAATGAATCCTTTATATGTGAAATTTTCTCTCTGTCTGTCTCTGTGTCTCTGTGTCTCTGTGTTTCTGTGTCTGTCTCTGTGTGTCTCTCTGTCTGTCTGTCTGTCTGTCTCTCTCTCTCTCTCTCTCTCTCTCTCTCTCTCTCTCTCTCTCTCTCTCTCACTGTCCCTCTTTCTCCCTCTCCCTCTTCCTGGTTCTCCCATTGGATTCTGGGTGTCTCTAAGTGATGGGGTTTTCATTCCAAGCAGCTGCTTCTCCCTTCCTAACATTCCAGAGGGGCTCCCTAAGAAGTCAAGAAGAGCTGCTGTTATTGAGTCAATTTGGCTTTAAATAAAAAGTGTCTCCCTCATTACATTGTCAATTAATCAACATTGCAGTTCAGGATATATTACCATTCCTAGAGAAAGTCTCTAGAACATCTCAAGGATCCTTACTCACCCACAGCAGTGCTTTAAAAAAAAAAAGAATGTCAGAGGAGCCTTCTAGCGTCACTCTTTGAAGCATTCTTTGCCTCTTTCTACTCCAGGGCAGGAACGATGGCTGTGTGTTAAGATTTTTTTTTTTTTTTTCGAGACAGGGTTTCTCTGTGTAGCTTTGGCCGTCCTGGACTCACTTTGTAGACCAGGCTGGCCTCGAACTCACAGCGATCCGCCTGCCTCTGCCTCCCGAGCGCTGGGATTAAAGGCGTGCGCCACCACGCCCGGCTGTGTTAAGATTTAAACTCATTGTTAAAACGAGTCCAGGAACACTGTGCTGGGAGAATTAAACTCTCAATGGCCTCAGAACCACTGGACTTCACAACCATTCTTTGCATGCCACAGGTTAAGCTAAGATTCTCTGAGGGTCCGACTATAGCCGCATAGAATCATGATCACCCTCATGTTCACTCGCTAACGCAGACAATATTGATGGAGCCCTGCTGGGTACCAGAAACTTGGACGCCTATGAGAACACAGCAAAGGTGGGACACACTCCACCGTCATGCAGCTCATAGCACAGGGAGCACAGAAACCCTGGCAGCTGCATGTAAGGAGACCTGCACCTGGTACGGGGGAGCACAGACACCCCAGCAGCTGTGCGTAAGGAGACCTGCACCTGGCACAGGGGACACAGACACAGCTGGGCTATGGGAACTTTAACATCAGTGTTCTTCTTAAGGAACAAGGTCAGTCTTCTCTGCCCTCTAGTCTCTGAAGTGTCACCTAGGGCTTCACACAGCTCCTGAGGAATGTCCCTGAGTAGTTTGTCTTGTTTCTTGGAATGGTATATAGAATTCTCCTCCAGTGACATTTTCCTCCAGGTCAGTGTTGTTGCAAAGCAAAAGCACTGATTTATTTTGAGCTGGACACCTTATTAAACACTTTTTGTTTGTTTGTTTGTTTTTTACTGTGTTCTAAAATTTGAGAATGGCTTTTCCACCAAGAACCATCTGTGGTACCCTCAGAACATTGTTCTCTCTCTCTCTCTCTCTCTCTCTCTCTCTCTCTCTCTCTCTCTCTCTCTCTCTCTCTCTCTCTCTCAGTTATCATGTTTATCCAGACATGTTCAGGGTAGAAAAAGAAAGTGTGCTACAAAACTCTTCTTTCCCACTCCAGGAGCAAGCCTGTTTCTCGCAGGATGCACGTTCCAAATGCACCAAAGTCCTGCTCTCTCTTGATCCCTTTATCCTTGTTCACACCGAGTGACTTCCATCCCTTCTTCAGCTACCGGGAGGGTTCTTCCTGTCCTGAGACATTTTGTTAATGCATTTAGCAGCTAGTGCTCTCAGAGGGCTAAGGAGAGGCTAAACCATGGGTCAGAAGCAAGTGGGTGTGTCTTGGTCCCACCAAAAGGAAAAAAAGATCAGAAGGGCAAGAGAAGGACATGTACCTGGACACGAGGAATGGCTAGCAGGGCTCACACCTGAGTTATAAGACGGTGGCCATGTCAAGGAAAGCCCCCGTTCTGTGTTGGGTTGACAAAAGTATCTGGCTTGGTGTCCTATGGGAAGTGATGGAGAGGTGGGATCCTTGGCTCACTGTCCACGAGCACCCATCCAAGCACCCGTCCACGAGGGCTCAAAACAGGGCAAAGAGAGGCAGGGAAAGGGGAACACAGGGTAGTTTGGAGGTACTCAGCTTGTTCTAGGCTGTGCAGTTGGTCTTTGTGTTAAGTTCAAACAGATCTCCCAGGGGCGGGGCCCAGATGGCATGAAGGTGAGATTAATAACAATCACAGTGGCCGATCTGTGATCTCAGGCTTTGAGATATATGACCCTGGTGGTGTGGGGGAAGCAAACCCTCACTCCGCAATGATAAATTCAACAGCCTCAAAGTTTGCAGAAAGGGGTGCTGGCACCGAGAAAAGGCAAATATGCCTGGAATGCTGGTTTGGTGGGAGGCAGTGGTTTTTTTTAACGTCCCTGATCATGAAAAATTTTGCCCTTTTCCCTCAAAGGCTGTTTCTCAAGAGAGTTGCAGGAGCTGGAGAGATGGCTCCCTGGTTAGGAGCACCGGTTACTCTTGCACATGACCAGAGTTTAATTCCCAGCACCCACACAGTAGCTCACAGCCACCTGTAACTCCAGATGTAGGAGAGTTACTTCTGAATTCCATTGGGCCTGTGGTACACAGACATGCATGCAGGCAAAACACATATGCTTCTAGCCTATCCCCTTCTCCCAACTCCCCACACTTTAGTTGAGGACACAAAGCCTTACCTAATCTTAGGGCTTGAGACTACTCCCTCTTCCGGTCAAGGATTCAGTCATGCAGCAAGCACACACACTTGCAGAATTGAGACAGGCAGGTACCAGTGAGCAGCTGGAGGACAGAGGGGCCACCACCTCCTCCTCCCGCTGCATCTCTGTGGCTCTCTAATGAACTCTGAGTGTGCCTCATACTGAAACTGGACCATCATGATGATCTCTTACTGCGGCAGGAGCTTGAGGCAGCTGGTCAATTTGCATCCGAAGTCAGGAAGGAGAGCTGGAGCTGGTACTCTGCTCATGGTTAACTTGTCATTCAGTCTAGGAACCCCCAGCTCACAGGATGGTGCTGCCCACAGTCAGGGCAGGGCATCCTCCCTCAGTTAGACTTCTTTGGAAACATCCTCACAAATACACCCAGAGGTGTGTCTCCCAGGGGGATTGCGAATTCTGCCCACTTGACAGCGAAGACAAAGTTGTCAGTGTTCAATGAGTATTTGTTGAAACAACAGAATCCTTTAGTTTTTTTTTTTTTTTTTTTCAGAGCTGAGGAGCGAACCCAGGGCCTTGCGCTTGCTAGGCAAGCGCTCTACCACTGAGCTAAATCCCCAACCCCTTTAGTATCTTATATATGCGTCATTTCTAATGCTCAGGCAAGTCAGAGGGGTGACCTGGTCCTGTGTGATATTTAGTTATTTATATGTTTGTTTCTTTGTGTGTGTGTGTAGAGTACAGGTGTGTGTGTATGTGTGTGTGTGTGTGTGTGTGTGTGCATCTACATGTATGTGGGTACACATTTGTGTGGATATGTGTCTGGAGGCTAGAGGTTGATGTAAGATGCCTTTCTCAACCTCTCCACCTTAAGTATCCAGGCAACGATTTCATTTGAACCAGAAGCTAGCCAGCTTGCTCAGGGTGGGGTGGGGTCTTCTGCCTTCTTACTTCTGGGATTACAGGCTGGTTACTACAGCCACACAGTCTATATGTGGTGCCGGGGAATCTGAACTCCAGTCCTCATGCTCCCACGGCCACTAGGCCATCTCCCTAGCCCTTGTCAGTCCCATTGTGATGTAAAAATTATTCTCCAGACCCTGGTGGGCACAGTAAGGCGGGTACCCAGGTTAAAAACCATGTGATAACAGGTTGAAACACGTCAAGGGGAAGACAGCTGTGAGAAGGGCCAAGCACGGTGCATGATGCCACAGGGAGACACCCTAAATGCCCAACGGCTGTGACTTTGCATCTCGTTTATGAAGCAAAACCTTTTTTTCTGAGTTTAGGAAGAGATGCACCTTTTATTTTTCTTTCTTTCTAGAAGCTGGTGGTGTGAGCAGTGGGATTTTTCACAGTTGAATGCCTCCTGGCAAAATCATGGAAATCCATAGACAGTAGCCTGTGGTCTGCCGTGTGAGCAGAGCCTCTGGATCAGATGGTGACAGGCCTCGCTGGGCACTGCTGAGCCTGACAGGAGTTCCAGTTAGTGTGTCCCACCACTCATACGAGGAGTGTGTGTGTGTGTGTGTGTGTGTGTGTGTGTGTGTGTGTGTGTCAGAGGAAAGGAGGAGCAGCTAAATTGCTCAGACTGTTTTTAAGGAAAACATTTGCAAGGCGCACGCGTGTGTACACACACACACACACACACACACACACACACACACACACACATTGAATATGTATGTGTAGATGAATAAGTACAGTAAACACAGCTAATTCCTGTGGTGGCCCATGAGAGATGTTTTCCAGCCCCCAAAAGACAATTGGATTTGCTTCTCTTGGAAATTCCCTATTGTGTTTAAGCCTCCCACTCTAAGCACAGTTATGGCTTAAAATGAAAATGCCCTCTGACCCAATAACTTCACTCCAAGGTGCATAACAAAGGTTGATCTGAAAAGACATTCCTGGCAGGGCTACTTAAGATGGAAAAATATGCAAAGTTCCCAAATGCCTAGTAAGGAGGAACGAGTCACAGCATACCAATGCCTGGGCATAGGGGTAGCAAATTAAAGAGATTTGGCACACACACAAATATTCAGAATATATTCTTAAGGGACTGAGGGGCACAAAATAATGCTATGACATTTCAGTTATAGAATGTATAAATACATGTACACGTGTTCACATATACCTAAGCACACACGTGCACATGCATCTATACACAGCCTGATTCTAAGACTGCACAACTCCTCTTCTGGGCATATATGTAATCAGGATGTAGACGGAGCACATACCTACATCCCCACATCTACTACAGAGTCAGGCACAACAGCAAGCTAAGGAAGCAACCCAAGTGTCCATCAAAGGATGGACAGATGAGGAAAGCACGGTTTATACAGCGAATGGGTGAGATGCTATGCAGGCACAAAGGGAATGTAATTCTGGGCTGGAGAGATGGCTCAGCCTTTAAAGGCTAGGCTCACAACCAAAAATATAAGGAATATAATTCTAACAGCAGTAACAGTATAGGGGAGAACGCTCGAAGGACAAAAGAAGGGCAAACACTGCCTGTGCTCACTTGTGTGTGGAATCTAAAACAGTTGACCTCAGCGCAGCAGAGAGCAGAGGGTCAGTAACCTCGGGCTGGGGGCAGGGTGGGTATGGGGAGGTCTTGGTCAAAGGGTACAGAGATTCCATTAAATTGGAGGAATTACAGATCTGCACAGCACAGTGACTGTAATTAAAAGTGATGTAATGTATATTTCATAACTGTGAAGACAGCAGCTTTGAAATGTCTGACTTACAAAATCAGATGAGTATGTGAGGTCACAGATATGCTAATTGCTTTCCTTGCCCACCTACCCCACTCTTCCTGTTGCCCTTTACCTCCAATTCCTTCCTCACCCTCCTCTTTCTTCCCACCCACCTCTTCTTCCTCCTCTTCTTCCTTTTCCCCTCTCTCTCTCCACTCCTTCCCCTCCTCCTCATCTCACCCTTCCATCATCTTCCTCATCTTTACTCTCTCCATTCACCTCCCTTTCCTGCTTCTTTGCTCACATGGTTTTTTGGGGGGCGGGTCTACCTTTAGGGTTCCAGTGATGTCTGCCACTCTTGTCATGTGGATGACTGAACTCTGTGACTAGGTTACAGTATGTAACACATGTATGGATGAGAGTGTTCATGGAGGGCTGCCTCATCACAGTGACCATTTAAAGCTGGTTGGCATGCCCACACCCTCGGAGGGAGACCCACAGGTGGAAACACCCTCATGGTGAGCATGGGCTGGATGAACAAGTGTCAGCTCTGGAGTTCTTGACATGTTTAGACAAGTTACATTTGTCAGCAACAAACACAAGCAAAATGAAAGACCGGAAAAGCAAGTTCTTCTCATTAAACCTTTCTCTTTCTTTTCAAAGAGCGGGTCTGTTTTCCAGGGCCAACAGAATGGGGGGGGGGGGGATTTGAGTGATTCCTGAATCATTTCTTATCAATAGAGCCCAAGAAGACAGAGGAAATGGGCTGTGTGCTGCAGTCCAGTTACATGTCCCCCAAAGATTCACCCAGATGCCTGTGCAAACATGAGCACTCATGTGCACAGTGTAATGACTTCTCTGTACGAGGTGCACAGAGCTAAGTGTCGGGACACGCCTGGGAGTAGAACTATGTCATAGTTCCTTTCTCATTCCTGTGATAAGATACCCTGACAAAAGCAACATAAGGAGGAAGTGTTCATTTTGGCTCATAGTTCCAGAGGGACACAGCTCATCATGGAGTGACGATGAGGAAGGGAAGGCATGGTGGCAGGAAGAGGCAGCTGGCTGGTCACACTGCCTCTTACTCAGGAGGCAGAGAGGGAAGATCAAGTAGGGTGGGCTATAGAAGTCCAAGGCCCGCCTCCTGTGACTCACTTCCTCTAATAAGGATCCACCTCCTAAATGCTTCACAACTTCCCCCAAACAGGTCCCCATCAAGGGAGCAAATGTTCTTTGAGTCCATGAGGCTCAATCCACCTTCTTCCGGTGGAGCTTGCACACCAACAATAGGCAAAGCATCTTGGATGTTGGTTTTTACTGTTTACCATTTACTGTTGTGATACTCAGACTTAATAAAGAGAAAGCAAAGAGGGAGGCAGGAAAGTCATGGCGAGAATGGTGTTAATTCCCCAGGGACAGAGTCATATATGAATCCTGGTACAGCCAGGATGACATACGGATAGGATGTGGGAACAGGGCTGGCTCTGAGCCAGGCACTGCTTTGTCTTGCCCTCAGGTCACCACTATGCTGAGATCTTTGGATTGGGGGATCTGGGTGGACACGTATCAGGAGGCCGCCTACTCTTTATTCCTCTAGTTCTATATGAGAACACAGGGCTCAGGGGTGTTTGGTGACTTGTTATAATTACCTAGGTCCTAGTGACTCCCCAGTCTCCGCATCTTCTTGCTTGAACAGGCTTCTCCAATTATTTCACACTGAAATCTCATCATGGCCAAAGCCATTTGGGGCCAGGCAGAAAGCCGTTTCCTCCCTCGAAAGTTGGATTCTTAGCAGAATGTTCTCTCAAAATGCAGCACAATTTTTCTTGAAGATGGAGAGATCGTATATATGGGGCGGAGCCTACAGCTACCTTTCAAAGCTATGCAGACAGACATGACACTGTGGGAGGAGACTGTCCGAGCCAGAAGATGGCCAGAAAATGGTTGAGAGATGCCATCTTCTAGGCAAGACATGGCCATTGAAACCATAGACAGCCTCAGATGCCTGCTTTGGGTCTGCAAAAGTATGAGCCCATCAACAGTACACGAGTGTGGAGGAGGGACTTGGGCCCCACTTCCCACCGCTGAACTATTCCTAGGGATTAATTCCAAAGAGAGTTACTGCCTTCAGTTGTGTGCCTGCTGGTGACTCCATCAAGCTCCAATGATGGTCCCAATCTAACTGTCACCCAGACGGCTCTGGCAAAACAAACAGGGGCTCACAACAAACCCAAAGTCATGAATTCAGGAAAGTGACAGGTAGGGAGGAAGAGGGTTGAGAGGAGTGGGAAGGGGCAGGGACAGTGAGGAAGTACCCAGAAAGCACTGTAAACATGTGTAACGTCAAAGAACTAACATAAAATAATAACAACAGTAATAAAACAACTTTAGGAAAGAGAGGTAAAACATAAATTCCTTTCTTCTTCCTATTCTTTTGGATTACATTTATTGGATAGAATGTATCTTAGGGACAGACTTACCAAAAGACACTCTTCTAGTCATCTGTGACATTTTATGAACTGACAGGCAATGCTCTACTTAACAGGCCTTCTTACAGGCCTCTGTCTCAAATAGAGGGTAAAGCCAACAGCTCTGTGTGTGTGTGTTTGTGTGTGTGTATGCCAGAGAACAATCTCAGATGTCATTCTTCAGGTGCCACCACCTTTTCTGAGACAGGAGTCTCTCGATGACCTGGATCTTGCCGAGTGGTCTGGGCGAGCTGGCCAGCAAGGCCCTGACATCCTCCTGTCTCTACCTCCCTAATGCTGGTATTACAAGCACCTGTCACCATACTTGGCTTTTTAATGCAGTTTCTGGGAATCAAACTCAGGTCCTCATGGTTGCCTGGCAAGTGCTTTATTGACAGAGCTCTCCTCTGTCCCATCATCATTCTTTATCCTTGTCCCAACAGGATGCTCAGGTCCTCTTCCATCCTCAGTGTTAAGCTGGTTAGGCTGTGCAGTGAAGGCAGGAGACTGTGCTGGAAGGATCTTGCCCAGTGTCTGCAGACACGGAACAGAGAGAACCTGGTGCTCTCAGGTGGTTATGGCAACCTCCCCTCCTCCCAGGCCCTCTACCGCCCCTGACTCTCTCAGCTTTCCTTTTTCTACCTCCCTTCCCTCCTCCCTCTCAGGAGGAGCAGCTTACCCTCCTGGGAGCCAGGAACCACCCACATGCAGGCCCCAGGGATACAGCTGCCCTCACCACCCTCATAGAAAGAAGCCCAGACAAACACCCACCCAGCCCCTCTGTAACCTAATTGATGTCTGTCATCTCTCCTTCCTTGCCTCTGGCACTCCTTCCTCCCAGCTGTGTCTAGATACAACCCTTGTGTACCAGTCTCTGCTGAGTGACTGGAACCAGCGTGAGAACAAAGTCATCTTCTAGTGCAGGTTAACCTCACCCCAGTTGGCAGCCCCAAAAGCCATCTGAAGAACTCAGTACATGGCAAGAACCTGCAAAAAGATAGTTGGTATTAGGGGGTGTGTTCTTGGGGAAGTGTTCAAGTGGAGGCCAAGTTCTCTGAGGAGACTGTAGTTTAGGCTGGTTGCCTGAACACTCTGTGAGGAAGCCTCTCCTGTGAACCAGGAAGTGAACCGGCACCAGACTCCAGCTCTGGTTACACGTCCTTCTTACTCTTCTAGCCTCCAGAACTGTACGAGTAAACTTTGGCTGCTTATGGGCAACCAGCGTGTAGCCTTTTGTTATAGCAGCTCAAAAAGTCAGTGTGTAAATGATTGTCAAGATAATAAGAAGGACTGTCGTTAGCTGACTCTGCAAATAGTATGTGTGAGCAGCCAGCATTTAATCCACGTGCGACCCAGGCGCTGGTGAGACCCTCAGCCTCATGACATCACCCTTTCATTTATTTGAGCTTTTTGGCTAACTGTTTCTTTCTGTTGAAATGTCTCCTACCCAGTGTCTGCAATATCTTTCCAAAGCCACAGGCATGGGATAGTACCATGGGTACTATCATGGGCATGGGTGGGTGCCAGAGAAAGACTTGCATGTGGGGCCTGTGGCATGGCCAGGACAATTCTGGGGGGATAGTCAGTTATTGCTTGGAATCAGCTAAAGGAACATGAGGCCTGAACCAAGGTAGCTACTCCAGAGTCTGCAGTCCAAGGTGGAGAGGGAGGCACGGTGGACTGGGCTCATGGCTGGGTGGTGTTCTGTATGCGGCTTCTAGAGTTCTCCCAGGGTGACCAGGTCAGGGGTCCTTTGGGGGCACATACCCCAGCCTGTGCTGAGAAGCAATGGACAGACTCCAGGTCTCCAAGGTACAAAGGTGCTGTGATGACTTGCTATGGCTTATGACTGGGCATGGAGACATTCCTGCTGTCGCCTGGTCTTATCACTCTACACTGCGCTTCGTACAGGCCTTGGATCCTGGCCCTGTCTACATCTCTGCTCCGTGCTCCATGCGTGCTCCAGGGTGAGTGAGTGAAGGAGTGAGTGAGTGAGTGAAGGAGGGAGGGAGGGAGTGAAGGAGAGAGGGAGGGAGGGAGGGAGGGAATAAAGGAGGGAGGGATGGAGTGAAGGAGTGAATGGGGGAGGGAGGAAAGGAGTGAGTGAGTGAGTGAAGGAGTGAGTGAGGGAGGGAGGGAGGGAGTGAAGGAGTGAAGGAGAGAGGGAGGGAGGGAGGGAATAAAGGAGGGAGGGAGGGAGGGAGGGAGTGAAGGAGTGAATGGGGGAGGGAGGGAAGGAGGGAGTGTTGGCATACTTTTAACCAACTATTTTTATTTTGGATTCTTTAAATCTTTTTCTTCCTACTTCATCCCAATTCCTTCCAACACCCCAGCACCCAGTAGGGGAGAAAGAAGATTATTAGGGAGATGGGACTTAGTTGTCCTTAGTTGCTTCCTGCTGTCTAGGGTTGTCGGCTCTTTGGGGCAAATCCAATCCCTGGTTCAGGATATGTTCAGGATATCTCCGACTTCTCGATTTCTCCTCACACGCATCAACAGCATGCAGGAACAGCAAGGGGGGAGGGGGGAGCCCCAGTCTCTCTTTGGAGCTGGGTTTTGTCCTCACAGACAAAGACTACACCCCACACCAGGTAGTTCACAGCTGACAAACCTCATGTGCCCTCTCAGGAGGCAACTATCAGCTGTGGACAAACTGGAGCAGCCCACATATCCCACAGCTGGGATTAAAACAAAAACATGTTTACATATAACCCAAAACCTCCACAAAAAGGGAGTGAGGGAGGGGGGAGGGAAGGGGTGAAGGAGTATGTGAAGGAGTGAGTAAGTGAAAGAGGGAGTGAACCCCCTCTTTCTTGGAGCTGATTTATATTAACACTTCTGTCAAACAGCCTTAAAAGCCTCCAGTTTCCTGTGAGGTGAAGAAACCCATCCTCCTCATCTCCAGAGGCTTGCTTACCTGCCCTCAACCTACTCTCCAGCGTCTTGCCCACTTCCACCACACACCTGTCACCACATCTGCGTCAGCATCAGCCTGTCCACCCACTGCAGCCCTGTTCTCCTATTCAAGCCTTTAGCGTCCCTCAACTTCAGCTCCAAGTGCCATTATGGCTGCTGTCTCTCCTGCTTCTAGAAGCTCGTGAGATTTGCTACTGGCACCCTGAAGTTTGTGATCTCCTCCCCACCATCACCTTCTAGCAAACAAATCCTTGCATGCCTTCCTTTTGTATTAGATCATAAGAATGCCAGTCTCTTAGCTGCTCTTGTAGTTTTCCAGGTTTTTAACTTCTAAAAGTTGCTAGAGATATGTTTATGAAATTAATGTTTGTTAGGAGGGTGAGAGTCACTGTTCAGCCTCATGGATCACCTCAGATTTGTTATTGTAAACCTGGCTTTTTATTTTTTAATTATGTGTATATGTGTGTGGTGTGTGTGGCTGTTTGCTCACACTTAAGTGCAGGTGCTGTAGAAGTCTACAAGAGAGTGTCAGATCTCCTGGAGCCAGAGACACAGGCAACTGTTGCATTCCTGATACGAGTGTCAAGAATTGAACTTGGGTCTCCTGGAGGAGTGGGAAGTGCTCTTAACCACTGAGCCATCTCTTCTCGAGCTAAACCTTCCTATGAAGGATTTTTATCAATAATTTAGTATTGGGAACTTTAGGAGGCCATCTCTGAGGAAGAACCATGGGAACAGGAGGCAAAGCCTCCCAGGTGCACGGTGCCCTTTGCTCTCGGCCGGGTCTCTGAGCTGCCTTTGTAGATGGGAAGGCGGCATAGCCTCAGCGGTGAGAAGACAGACTGCTTTCATTTATCTTGCATTATACTTCAGAGCCTAAATATAAATATTGCAGCCCTTCATCTCAGCATGATCTGGTTATGGAAACGTAATTGGAATTGTTTGAGAGATGCAGGCAGCTTCTATTTTAGTCCTGGCACAGGAAATTTGTCCTTTGTCCATTTTTTGCAGTTTTGATTTATGTGGGGTTAAAAATTCATAACACAGGAGCCAACCCCGAGCAAATATTGTTTCTTGCATGAGCCAATTCAAACAGTCTCTCTACTCAGGTTTCCTGTTCAAAGGCTCTGAAATGAGGGCTTGAGCTGCCGCAGATCTAGCTGATTGGCAGAAAAGCCATCAGTCTTTGTTGGGTGCGTGAGGAAAGGGGTCGACCCAGGTTAGGAGGGAACAGAGTGCATGGCTCTCTCTGTATCAGGTGCCTTTTGCTTACTGTCTTCTTTAATCCTCCCACGGTCCTATGATGGATCCCAATTATCTTTCTCTTTGAGAAGCAGTGGCAGAGACAGGTCTGGGACTCTGCTTGGGAAGCCTACCTGGTGGGTGAATGACCAGGCAGCCTGCACTGACCCTTGGGCAGCATGCCCAGCCTCCAGTGCGCGCATGCATGATGAATGATGAACTTGTCTACAGTTCACTGCTTTTCGCTTTGCTACCAATGCAGAGAGTCCCAGCTTGCAATCTGTTTCATTCCAAAGACTCTTAACAGAGCCAGACAACCTCATTTTCTTCCATGAAATAACAGGCTTGGGCCTCAAACTGCATGAACTTTGTTGCATTGGTGGCCTATGCTCAGAAGGCTCCATATCTTGCCATGGTAGGTACAGGCTCACTTCCTTAGCTCATGGACACTGGGTGTTTCACTTAGCTCAGTCTCACAGGGTTCTCACAGACCCTGTGGACAGCCTGCACACACACACACACACACACACACACACACACACACACACACACACACATCATTGATTATCTGGAAGAAGCATCAGAACCTGAAGTCTGATTAAATCAGTGTCATCTGCAAAAGTCCCTAGGGTGTCACAGTACCACTGTTCCAGGACTCCAAGCTCACCAGGATACCATGTGAGCTCAGAGCCTCAAGAGCAATTACTAGCTGTACACAGTCAGTTTAAAACATTCCCAAAGGTGGCCCTAAGATACTGAGATGTTAGCCATTTCAGAGAACCGGCAGCATTACAGCTAGACAGGGAGCCTAGATGCAGGAAGAGCGAAAGGATAAACACCTGATGGGTCTACTTGACACATGAGGGCTTCACACACAGGCAGTGCAGGCCTCAAGTGGATGCTGCCACACCACAGCAGGCACCATCTAAGCTCCAGGGCCTCTGGGATAAAGAGGGAGTATAGATTTCCTGTCCAATGTAGACCTGAACAGGCCCCTCCACTTCCTGCCCAAATACCCCTGAACGTGAAAACTCGCTAGCAACTTTGAAAAGAATAGACAAGATTGGACCTAGAGTTTTAGATGCCTCTGTGGGTTTGACTGAGGAACATTGGGGAGTACCCTCTGTCCCCTGTGCTCGCATCCATCCTAACCAGAAGACAGCAGGGATCCTACCACCCAAGAGTCACCTTGGAAGCCACAACCAACGTCCCCCCACTCTGACCACTATCATTTCTCTATTTCTTCAGTTTCTCTTTCTTAGCATAGCTGGGTAGCCCATGGCTGGGTGGCCATGGCTGGGTGGCCCATGGCTGGGTGGCCCATGGCTGGGTGGTCATGGCTGGGTGGCCCATGGCTGGGTGGCTCATAGCTGGGTGGCCCATGGTTAGGTGGTAATGGCTGGTGGCCCATGGCTGGGTGGCCATGGCTGGGTGGCCATGGCTGGGTAGCCCATGGCTGGGTAGACCATGGCTGGGTGGCCCATGGCTGGGTGGTCATGGCTGGGTGGCCATGGCTGGATGGCCCATGGTTGGGTGGCCCATGGCTGGGTGGTCATGGCTGGGGAAGACCATGTTCTGCTTGGCCACTGCTTTAACAAGACAATCTGCCACCGGCATGCCCGAAGGACAACTCAGTGTTGGCAGTCCTTCCCTGAGACTCCTTTCCCAGCTCACTCTCGATTGTGTTAGATTGACAAAGGCAAGCATCATGCAGAGCAATAGAGGGAATCTGCATGCCCTAGCCTCAGTCAGTGTGGCTGGAACCCAGAGTGGGCCACAGAGGACCATGGCTGAGAGGAACTGAACAGTACCGTAAGGCCCTGGCCACTGCCTTGTCACCAGGTCCCAGCTTAGTGCCTGGCTCACAGTAGCTCCTCCATGAATATCTGTAGAATAAATAAATAAGCTAGGGGAAAAATGACCACAGACAACAGCAACAAAATCTGAACAGTGTTTATTTAAATTATTACATAGAGCAAAGATTATGTATAGATCTAGGTCAATAATGCAAATCAAATTGAACTGGAAACCAAAAATAATTGTGATGGCAGGATCTTAAAGAATAAAGAATTTCACGCCTTATGTAAGAAGGAGAAAAATAAATGTCTTTGTTCTTGACTTAAACAGGAAAATGTACATTTAAATAGACACTTGAAAGCATTAAAGGTATTTAAGGGCATAGGTTTTTAAAATACTCTAGTGTACATCACACAAAAATGAAAAAGGAAGTTGCAAAAAGCAAAAGTGGAAAGCAAGGGAAAGATGGAGGGTCAGACACCTTGGTTGTGATAATACACGTGGGAGGCTTAAATTCTACCACATGACAGCAAAGACTTATGGTGGGAATCAAAAATAGACATGAAAGGAGATCTAAAATAAGACAGTACAGGTAAACGAAGTGCATTCCCTGAGCAGAAAAGAGGGATGGTGATTTTAATAGTCAGAAAATATATAGATACCAACTCAAGGAGCCCTAAAGGAGAGACGAAAGCCACAGAGGTTACAAAGGGCGACTAGGGAAAGAGTTAGTAGCCGTCATGTGTTGCTCAACACAGTCTTTGTGTTCATTTTTCAGAGGGCTCTGGGGAGATGCCAATAGGTGAAAGGCTTGCCGTGTAAGCCGTGTAAGCATAAGGCCCTGGGTTTGAGTCTCTGGGACCCATTTAAAGCTAGGCACTGTAGCATGCATCTGTCATCCCGGTGCTCATATGGAGAGATGGAAGACTGAAAGAAGAGAATCCGTAGAAGCCTGCCAAGCAGCTAGCTTGGTGTCCACGGCAGCAGACAACAAGAGGCCCTATCTCCAGCAAGGCAGAAGGTGACAATTGATGCCCAAGGCTCTGACCTCCCGACATGTACTATGGGATGCTGGTGCCTAAACTCACACATGAGTGATGTGCATGTACGTGCACACACACACACACACACACACACACACACACACACACACACACACATACACGCTACCACCAGCGGAGAGGACCCACTGTTCTATGGTAGATGGACACTAAGTGGCTGTCTCAGTTGCATGTGGTTACTCTAACACTTCAGCATGCTTTGTGGCTCAAACAATATGAATTTATTTTCTCATGGTTTGGAGGTCAGAAGCTGTTTTTGGTGTTCCAACCTCCCCCCAGCCCCCAATCCAGATCTCCCTAAATCCAGACTCCTCTGAGTCTCTGGACAGAGCTCAACTTGCCTTTCCACTCCCAGCGCTGCGGTCCTCATCTGCTTAGCTCTGACCGCTTTCTCCACCAGCCTGTAGCCCAATGCCATGCTTCAGAGGACATGCTGCCTCATCTTTTATGGCAAATCTCAATCTCCCTCCCTCTTAGAAGGCACCAGTGACTGCGTTGTTCAGGGTCATCTCCCCACTTCCATAGCTTTCAATGCATTTGTAAAGTCTCTTTTTCTGTACAAAGTAATATTCAGAGGCTCAGGGATCAGGACCTAGATACATTTGGGGCCATTACTCAGTCTACATCATGATAGTGAGGATCACAGAGATCAAGGTTGCCTGTTGGGACCAGTTATTTTCAAGTGTGCACGGAACATTTATAGAAGTTCTGTAAATTTGGTTTTATGCTCCCTCAAAGGAAAAAAATTGTTATTTACTGAAACAATATTCTCAAATTCAAAATTATAACAAGCACTCAGAAAAGATAACCCAATTACTTGGATATAGCAAATAGAACGCAAGCTTTCTGCAATCGCTTGTGAGGCTCCAAGGTCATTCCAGATTTCCCAGACCATCATAAAGAAGGAGGATTCTACCAAGTTAATGTCATCACAGATGTCTGGAGAGACCTATTTTTTCACCCCAATTCTTTCATTACCAAATTAAAAAAGAAAAGATTATATAGCAGGGCACTAAAAAGAAAATAACACTGATAAGACAGAAATAAATAAATAAGATGCCGAGGTTAGGAAATGAACAGCAATGTGACTAATTTTTAAAGAAATAAACACCTCTGCCAAGGGTGGCAAGAAGAAAGAAATACGACAGAATGGCAGGTGTGGGAAACAAGGCTCTCCATCACTGACATTATCCAATGTCGTGATGAGGTCTTTGGGGAGAGTTCAGAAAGAAAGAATGCATTCCTGGTTTGCTTCTCTGTTGCTGTGATAAACACTATAACCAGAAGCAGTTTGGAAAGGAAAGGACTTATTTGGATTACAGCTTGCAGTCTACCACGAAGGCAGCAGAGGCCATGGAGGAGTGCTGCTTACTCTTGCTCTCTATGGTATAAGCATGCTCTTATACTACTCAGGACTACCTGTCCAGAGGTAGCATTGCCCAGGGTGGACTGGGCCCTCCGGCATCAATCATTAATCAAGAAGATGCCCCACAGACTTTCCTAGAGGCCAATCTGATCAGACAATTCTTCATTCCAGGTCCCCGCTTCCCAAGTGACTCACTTGTGTCTAGTTGGCAAGAACTAGCCAGCACATCTGGTGTGACGAAGAGAAAAGCTATGTTTATAGGCAAGGTCACCACTTAACATAACTACTACAGAGTGTCTATTAAGGTAGTACTTGGCGGGGCTGGAGAGATGGCTCAGAGGTTAAGAGCCTCTGCTCTTCCAGAGGTCCTGAGTTCAGTTCCCAGCAAGAACATGGTGGCTCACAACTGTCTATAATGAGATCTGATGCCCTCTTCTGGCCTGCAGGTGTACATGCAGACAGAACTTTGTATACATAATAAATAAATCTTTAAAAAAAAAAAATAAAAAGGTAGTATTCGGAGTATCTATAGAATTCAGTGGCTGATTATGTAACTAAAACCAGGTCTTTGTATTTCCTTACATCTGTATTAGCACACAGCAGCCACAACTATTAGTACTACCACCATTACTGCCAATTTATCACCACCATCATCATAACCATCACTGTCACCTCCAGTTCCATCATGACTACCACTATGGTGATTATGGTAATCACCACCATTATGATGACCATTGGCACCACCATCATAACTGTCACTATCAACCTCTATGATTATTATCCCCATCACCACAAGCCTCACTATCACTGCTATCACAATCATCATCATCACCTCCACCATCCTCATGATCATCATTAATACTGACGCCAACTGCATCGTCATAGCCACCACTATCACCTCTATCATCATCATTATCCCCATCACCACTATCCCCTCCCCCACCATCATCATAATCACCATCATGACTCCCGTCACCATCAGGACCATCTCCATCACTATCACCACCACCATCACTATTACCTTCACTACCAAAACCACCATCAGCGCCAGAACCATCATTACTACTATCCTCATTACCATACCATTACAACTACCATAAACGTCACCTCCAGTACCATCACCACTACCGTTATCATCACTACCATCATTACCATCACCATCACCACCACCACTGTCAAAATCATCACCACCATCCATCCATCCTCCACTACTGTCACCACATTGTTACTTCCACTATCAGCATAACCATTGACACAGCATTGTCACCGTTACCATGCCCTCTGCCACGGGCCTCTAAGGTGGGAAACATGGTTCCTAGAATCCCATTCCCCTGTGTGGTTTTGGTTTACAGTTTGTCCATGATGAGTGACACGAGATTGGAAAGCAGTGCCTATAGTAGAACTGAATCATACCGAAGTAGTTAAGCCAGCCATAAAAGGGCAAAAATCACGTGCATTTGTGTTTCTTAGGTTTCATATAGCTAACATGAAATTATGAATAAGGCTGTCTAGAAGGACAAGGAAACTAGTGTATGTGTGTGTTGGGGGAGGGGATGGAGGAGCTATGTTTAATGTATAGTATATACGTCCATGGAAATATCCTTACGGAGCATAGTGCTGTGGAAGTGGGGACAGAAGCCACAGATCCTGCATATGTATTTGTCTCCTGTGCCTCCATCACCACCAGGGAGGATACCACTTGGGATATTCTCCTCCCAAGTTGGTCCCTGGTCCCAGAGAGAGAGTGAGAGACACATGGCCCAATGCTTCATGAGCCTGCAGTCAGAGGGGCCCTAGATGCCCCCCCCCATCCGTTCACACTGCACACTATTTGTGGCATGGTACTTGTGTGGTCATAGCCACCTAATGAAAGTATGCAAACTTCATCTTGCTTTTCTTACCCTCGTTTCTCATGATTTCTACTATTTCTTTTACTTGAAAAAAAAAAAAACACTCTTACTTTATTATAATATTGAGTCGTCTCGAATACTTTCTGGAACAAGGTGAAATATAAACCAGAATACTAATGAGACATTTCAGAGAATGTGGCTTTATCTCTTTTTGTTTCCATGAGTGGCTTGGGTCATTTTTAAATGGAATTGCATGACAGTTCTTAATATTAGTTTGGCATGCAGCCATTAAGGAGACATGGAGAACGAAACTCAAATGAGAATGTCAATTCCCTTAGCCCTGGAGAGAGGAGGGAGGAGCCAGAAGCCAGGCGCAGCATCCCACGTGGGCAATACATATTAAAGCTATGCAGATGAGGTAGTGATCAAACAGAGAGTGTCACTAGTGCATTTTATTTTCCTTTTTTGAAGGATCCTAGGTATAATTGTGTGTGTGTGTGTATGTGTGTGTGTGTGTGTGTGTGTGTGTGTTAGCATTGCCTCATTCCTCACCATCTTAAGAACCGCTGCAGCTAAATATCCTGAAAGAGGAAGTCTCAAAGTCATAATACGATGAAATCTTAGTAGAATTATGTTATAAATCATTACAATTATTTTTCCCCTTAAGGCCAGAGTGTTACTATGCTTTAGAATGCTTTTTATGTACCATCCTTCATCCTCAAAATCTAACATTTTACAGCCATCTGTAGGTGGAACTGGGACACTTCTAATGCTCACTGACCCGAGGAACACAGCGCCAATTGACAATGATATGAGGGAATCAATCAGCGCCTGTGCGAAGCCCCAGGGAGATCAGCTGACGTGGGAAACCATATATTTTCCACGGAGGCCTGCAAGACAGGAAAATGATGGCTTTGTTGGGCTTTACCCATGACCGACAAAGCACACAGCTGGCCTGGATGATTTATTCTCCTCAGCCTCTCTATAAGCACATGCTGCCATGCCATGAGTGCCACTGTGAAATGGCTCATTAATTCTCTGCCCATTTTGCTACATTGAAGCTGACGATGATAATTAGCCAGAAAACATGAGGAAATAACCGAGGTCCCTTAGGCCCTGGGGTGGGCAGACTTTCTAATTGTAACTGGACGATCTGAAATTCCCTTCTCTTCTACCGAGGTAACTTTGTTGCCTTCGTGTGCCTAAATTCTGAGCCGGGTCATCCAATGTGGGGGTGGTTTATGTCTTTGGTCTTTGGGGCATGTGCAATGGGGTAGGCATTTTCTTTCTTTTTAAGTCAGGGTTAGGGAAGGACTGACTTGAGGAAGCAGCAGCCTGCCCACTAGGAGGGTGAGGTGTCTGGTATATGAAGAGTCAGATACTTGAGATAATGTGGGGCTGAGAAAAGAAAGTTCTAGAACTTCACCAGTTGGCCCACTGGATAAGCCACAGAAGAAGAATGACATTATGTATGTGTAATGACCCATCCAGCTCAGTGCTTAGAGCTAAACCTGGGCGGTGAGGCTGGATCTGGGCTCCCCAAGCTGCACTTCCGTGGGCCAAGACCCTCTTCTTTCTGTCTTTCTCTCCTTCTGCTCATGAGGCCATGGCAAGGATGTGAAAGAGTGGCTAGACCCCCCCCCCCCACCTGGCCTGCCAGATACATGGCCATGCTCAATGGGCAAAAATATTTGCAATAGGGGACTGTGAAGGAGGACAGGCCCTCCTCCAATAGCCTGAAGCTTCAGGCTCTCCGAGGAACAAACCCAATCTGCAAGTCAGGTGCATGCTAGACAGCACGTGCCTGGAATCCCAGCACCTGAGAGATGGAAGCTGCATAAAAAAAAGGGTCACTCCTTTTCCAACTTAGCCTTCTCTGCATCTACTTAGTGACATGCTTACCATGTTTCATGCTTGCTGCTGGTGATTTTGTGATTAAAGTGTCCCCTCCCACAAAAGGACGCAGTGCTGCTCCTAAATGTCCAAGAGTATTCCCAACGGCAGAAGGCTGCTGTGTGGCCCACGGAGAAAGGCCCGTAGGCAGGAGGTATGATCACTTCTAAATCCCATTCCTTCTTATCTTCTTTATACTTCTCTTTCACTTGGAGCCTGGGCAGGTTCCTATGGGGGCTTATGAAGGAGAGATAAGCCTGTTTCCCAAGTGTGGGATGGTGAATGGTCTTGGGAGAGAACAGGTGAGGTTAATCCACTAGAAGACTAACCACCTCGTGCGGGAGCTTGATTGTTGCCAGCTGAAAAGATCCCATGAACAGACTCTGGGAGGAGATATATAAATGAGCCCAGAACTGGAGGCGGGGCTTTGGGAGACTTGGGATAGTTTTGGCTGTTCATTGCTGCACTTCGAGACGCTCCCAGAGAGAACAGCTCAAGGGAAGGCTTTGGGGCTCCAGCTCCTGCTGAGGTTCTGGGTTCTGGTTACTCCAGGTTCCAGCAGAAGAAATCCTGCTGATTACGCCAGGAGAATCATTCCTCGGAACTGATACCCTTACAGTTTTGTTAATCCTCTTTTTCTATTGTTTTGGTTAGTTGTGTTATAAGTGACGTATGCTCAGTTAATAAGTTGTAATAAAATAGATTGGTTAGGAAAATTGAGCCTACAGGCTTAGCTAAACCTCTTCCTTCAGACTTTCTCTCCTGCTGCTCAACAGGCCAGGGGCCAAGGATATGAAAGTGTGCCTAAGATGACCCCTCTCCCCTGGGGACATGTTCTGTGTGTGCGTAGGAAAGGTGCCTTGGAAACAGCTGGTACCCACAGAACTTTGAGACAGCTGAACCTGGGAGGTCAACACAGATTCACAGGGATCCAGATCCAAAGCTGGAGGAGGTGCAGGTCCCCTCTGGCACCTGAACAATGAGTTGTCTGGTGCTGGATAAGTGCCCTCCCTCCTGGGAAGGCAACCACTGCCAGTGATCTGTCACTGGAAGCCCTGTCCCTGCAGGATCATAAAGCCACCATTTCTAGTTACCTTTTGCTGTTTTTGTTGATGATTCATTTGATATCATTTTATCGTTCCCTGCACACGTGTCTTGTGCATAGCTGGTTCCCACAGAAACCAGAAGTGGGTGTCAGATCACCTGTAGCTGGATTACACATGGTTGTGAGCCTCTTGGTGGTACTGGAAATAGAATCTGGGTCCTCTTAACCACTGAGCCATCTCTCCAGCCCCAAGTCCAGGCATTTTTATAAGGCCCCATCTTGCTTCCTTTAGGGTAAGTTAGGATATGGAGTATGCATCCAGTTCCTTTCTTTCTCTGCTTGATTTTCTTTCTATCTGTGGCTGGTAGCTCCATAAAGAACATAACATTGTTAGCTTACGTCTCTCTCTCTCCCTCTCCCTCTCCCTCCCCGCCCCCCCCATCCCTGGGCACTGACTGGGGTTCCCTCTTTTTTCCTTCGCCTCCACCGTTCTCTTAGAGCCAGAAAGACCCTGCTCCAAGTTGTGGGGGGGGGGGGGAGAGGAGGACAAAGTGGGTCAAAGCCTACATAGAATAAATGTCTAGGACTGGTCTTATGTCACTGATCTCAACAGTGCATCTCCAAGTGAGTTGATAGACTTATTGGGTAATGTTACTATGCCTCATGATCTCAAGAGATAAAGTAAGAGGGGACAAGCGTGGGGGAGGAAAGTGTGGGGAGTGTGGAAATGAAGGAGGGTCTGTGTATAGTAAGAGTGTTTCTAAATTAAGATGACTGGATTGCTTCCAGAGTGAGAAAGATAAAGATCAAAAGCTTAAGTAAGTCGCGCACAGTCTGAGAAAGTAATATAAGGCGTATTAAAGATGATACATGTATGCAATTAAAGGTTATTCATATTTCAAAGGTCAAAGTTCATTCAAAGCTCTATTTAAATCAACGGGGGTTCTCTTAAGTTATTGATCCACTCTTAACATTTACAAGAACTAATTTTAAAGGCAAAGAGTATATGTCTAGCCAAACTAAATTGGAAAACTGAGTCTTAACCAGTGAAGACTTGTTTGGTTTTTACCCAAGCTCTATCTAAATGTTACACAGAAGTCAACAATAACAGAGTGGTTTAACTGACCCCTCTGTGTTAACTAACTGTACTTGGTGCCCTCCTTGTACAGAGGTACTAAGGGGACCAATATTTTGGCCCACATTCTCTGTACATCATTTAAAATGCCGTGAAACTCTTTTTCTTTTTCAATTCTTCTTTCATACAATACATCCTGATTGCCGTTTCCCCTTCGTCTACTCCTCCCAGTTCCCACCACCACCTCCCCTCCCCCCAGATCCACTCCTCCTCTGTTTCCCTTCAGAAAAGAGAAGGTCCCCCAGGGATGTCAACTGAACAAGTTGCATAACAAGTTACAGTAAGACTAGACACAAACTCAACAGGGTTGGATGTGGCAACTCAGTAGGAGGAAAAGGGTCCCAAGGGCAGGTGAAAGAGTCTGAGACACACCCACTTTCACTGTTAGGAGTCTCACAGAAACATGAAGCTAACAAGAGAGGTCATAGAAACCTAGAAGTTAGACTCTAACCAGTATGCATCCTGCAAAGAGGAAGATGAATGCAAAGGGACATTTCCCTGCACTTCTACAGGACAGGACATGGTCAAGAAGACCCCGACTCATCACAGCAGGGGACACAAATGGCAACAGAAAGACTAAAGAAGCCAGGGGATTCTCACCATCCCAAGCGAAAGCACCTAAGACCTGGGTTGGTCTGAATGAGAGCACGCTTTATAGGCTCATATGTTTAAATACTTAGTTCCCAGTTAGTGGAACTGTCTGGCAAGGACTAGGAGGTGTGGCCTGTTGGGAGAGGTGTGTCACAGGAGGTGGGATTCATGTTTTAAGGGCTCCATGCTCTTCCCTGTGTGTTCTCTGATTCCTGTTTGTGGGTCAGGGCGTGAGGTCTCAGCTGCTGTTCCAGCATCATGCCTGCCTACCTGCTGCCATGCTCCCTGCCACAGCGGTGATTGACTCCTTTCCCTCTGGAACTATAAGCCCCATATAAATCCTGACTATGATGTTTTACCACAGCAATAGAAAAGTGACTAAAATAGGACCAGACCCTCAACTAGCTTGGCAATTTTAAAAGATGGTTAAATTTTGCCATGTGAATGTTCTTAAACACCCAACAGGAAGGTATAACCTGCTGATCTGTGTATTGTAGTGGGAACAAGGGTTGGTTGACAAGAGGCAGTTGGTATTTTTCTTTAGTCTAAGGTGTCACCCTCCCTGGGCATTAGACAACCATTTCTTACTAATGATTCTCTTCTTGATAAGGAAAACATTACACATATATGGGGCATCATGGCTTTAGTTCAATTTCAACACTCTCCTGAGAGGTACCCTGTATTGTGATTCTAGCCACTCTAACTGTTATTGAGGTATCTGGAAGAAAAAGAAGCCCTGGGCTCAAAGAGTGGTATATCATAGCTGTGCTTTGCGGTTTTAATGGGTGAGTTTATTGAGCACGTAGCAAGCAAAACTAAAAGAGTGTGCATCAAGGAGCAGATACACAGAAGCGTCAGAGAGACAATGAAGCATCATCATCGCGTTGATGTTCACACTATCCAGCAGGAAGCAACTGCTAAAGCTACTAGGCTGGCATTACTGACTGATGTTCAAGCAGAGGGGCCCCTCTGTTCTCCTTATGCATAAGCTTTGCCCTGGTTACCTTTATATCATGGGATAATCAATGGTGACCTCTGTTGTAAATGGTCCACCTTTTAGCTGTTCTCAAAGACACACTGCCTTTACTTATAATTTGCTCTTTTTTCCCCCCTTGTTGCAGAGTCAGGGAAGCAGCCTGACCCAGCCAGGGAGTTGTGGAGGATGCTTTGAGAAAAACATGCTTGGGTCTGAAGCGGGAGAGCTAGAGCATGGCAACATGCTCGTGTAATGTATGCACATAAGGCATTTGCTCTTTTGCAAAGATGAAGACGGGAAACAGTTACATTCCCCCCTCCCTCTTAAAGACAGAAAAAGAGAAGGAATGCACTGGTGCACACTGGATAGAAGACTTGACATTGAGTCCGGTGATGACCAGCTGGTCCAAAGAGCACCTGTCTTACTTGCAACATGTATAGGTTTGCCAAGTCAGTCTGCCATTGCCTGCCGGTCTGTGGTTTGCAGTGGGAACAGGGGTTGACAAGAGGCAGAAGACAGTCTAATTGCTCTTAGAGTGTTATCAAGTTTTAAAGTGTCACCCTCTGATAGCTTTAAATTTTGTAAGGCCCTGGGCACATGGCAACCAGTACCCGTCATCAAGGATGATTAAAACAATAGAAATATCTGCCTTTACCAGGGTCTAACTTGAGATCCCCCCTACCCAGCCAGATATGTGGTGAGGAATTGTTTGAAAGCCTATACTCACAATCAGTTAATGTGTGCTTCCAAGGGGAAGCAGGCAACCTGAAAAACTTAATGAGTACCAACTCTCCTATAAAAAGATAATATTAGGATGGATATTTCCCTCTGGAGGCCACTTTTTAAGCCCCCTAATTTAAATTTAGGGCAGGCTTGAGTGCAGAAAACTATCAGGTATTCTTCTTTCAAGGTTTATAGGTCAAATGAATTATGAGTGATTATCTATACAAAAGACCAACAGAACATTTTCTGGTTTCTCTTTCCCTGACAATTTCTTCACATTTCCCATATCAGTGTCACCTACTCAAAAGAGGCACATCTGTCACCTTTTGCATGTGTTATTATTGAAAAACAAGTCTCATGTTCCTCCCACATTCAAGAGGGTTATACAAAGCGGTAGGGGTGAGGGAGGCACTATAAAGTGTAACTGTAGAGACTTAACCAAAATCTTTCAGAAGATTCTGTGTAAGTGTATCAGTTACTTTTTTGTTTCTTAATAAAACACCACAGAAGCCAGCACATAGCCATGCTACACGGTGCCTTGTGACATGGGTGGGTCCCCCAGAGGCCAGCCCTTCCTCACCCACACTCACACCTTCAGGGCAAGCTCGCCGGCACTGCTCCAGCCAGCCCACCCAGTGCTTCAGCTGGCCAGGGGCACAGCCAGCTCTCCCACTCTCATGCCCTCAAGCGCTGCCTTATGCCACCTGAGCCTGCTCTACTATGCTACCCAGTAGAGGTGATCCCAGCTGTCCTGAGTGCTGCAATTGGCGAGGGGGGTGGGGCCAGTGACTGATGTACTTCTTTTGAGTAGGTGACACTGATATGGGAAATGTGAAGGAATTGTCAGGAAAAGAGAAACCAGAAAACGTTCTGTTGGTCTTTTGTGTAGATAATCACTCATAATTCATTTGACCCACCCAGAGGCCCCCAAGGCACAATGGGAGCCACTATGATGTGCAAGTATGTGCTGGGCAGATGGGAGAGAAAGAGAAGCAGAACAATCTGAGCATCGTGAAGAGAGGTGGAACTGGAGATGCAAGGATGGAGGGAAATGGTCTGTTCTGAGTAGCCAGCCATACCATCTGAGGCCGTGGTGAAGTCCCAGCTCATGATGCTACTGAGGGACATTCTGGGTCCATGACCACGCAGCAGCAGGGGTCTCTGTAGATGGTCCATGGCTCATGTCTTTACAACTAAAGACCATGTGGTAGTCCCTGGTTTAGGCTGCTGCTTGGAATCAAGGGCTGTGCAGAGCTGGCCACACCCCTCACTGGCTCTGCCATTTGGGAGGGCTGACCCCTCCCCTCCCTGCGTGCAGCATTTAGGAGAGTGGGTCCTGCACCTTGCCTGAGATCACAGTAGAGCTGGCCCAGAGGGTGTGAGCACAGGAGAGCTGGCTCTGCCACTCATCTGTCATAAGGTGGCATGGTGTGGGGGTGGGTTTTCCCTGATAGCCCTACACCACCTGCAGCAGGCAGAAGAGCTGCTCCCACCCCTGGCCAATCGCAGCATTCAGGAAAGCTGGCCATCACCTCCACTGGGTAGCACAGTAGAGCAGGCTCAGGTGGCATATAAGGCAGCTCTGAGGGCATGAGAGTGGGAGAGCTGGCTGTGCCCCTGGCCAGCTAAAGCACTGGGTGGGCTACCTGGGGCAGTGTTGACGAGCTCACCCTGAAGGTGTGAGTGTGGGTGAGGAGGGGCTGGAAGGCTGACCAGCTAAGCTGCCCCCCAGCCCAGCTTTGAGTTGGCCGACCCCAACATCCACCCCACCTATGAACTGCTAGAGTGCATGAAGGGGCTGATCCTATAGATCCAAAGCTCTAGCATCTCCATGGCACAGGGCAACAACAGGATATCCTAGAGGAATCCCAGTGAGGATCTGGTATTGATAGTGTAGCCGAGGCCTTGAACCAGAGCAATGACTCGTTGCAATGAACATTTGCAGGCAAAGATGTGTGGACAAAAGGGTATGCTGTGGGACACACTGATACACTGCAGCTTTCATGTTGAGATATTTTGTTTATTTTTTTGTGTTTTGTTTTGTGGGGAGAGGTTGCAAGGGTAGAGGGTGGAGGCAAGTGGATGGGGAGATGAGTGGGATTTGGGTGCATGATGTGGGGGACTCACAGAGAATCAATAAAAAGTTTAAAGAGCAAAGAACAAAAACGCCACTACCAAAAACAAATTATGGAAGAAATAGACTATTTTGGTGTATGTTATAGAGGAGGCGTGCATACCGTGGGGGAAGATATGGCAATAGGCAGCTGGGGCATGAAGCTGAGAGAGTACATCTTTGACCACAAACATGAAGCTGAGAGAATGAACTGGAGATGAGCCAAGGCTATAAATTCCCAGAACCCACCCCTAGTGATGTACTCCCTCTAGCAAGGCTCTACCTTTCTAAAGGTTCCATGACGTCCCCAAACACCACCATCAAATGGGGACCAAGGATTCAAATACATGAGCATACGAGGGACACTTGTCATTCAAACCACCACAGAGTGCGTGGGGGAAGAAGAAATATCATTGACAAAAAAATGAAATAATTCAGAAATTGCTGATGTAGCAGGAATGCTAGGCTATGTGTCAGGGCACCTGAGTTCTAATCCCAGCTGTATCATCACCTGTGGGCAACTCTCTGGGCCTCACTGAACATAAAGGGTCCTGTTTGATGTTCTACCAATGACTTCTACACTGCAGGGAAAGTGCCCAGGGAGGCCCTGCTTCCTCCCAGTTCTTCCTATCAACAATCCTTCACAGGGAAATCTCAGTAGAAAGGATCTGGGAAGGCCCAGAGTCTTGGAAATAATGATTACATATTAACCTTTAGCAAGTGCTATCTCCTGCCAGGAAACTCCATCATTCTGTGCTGAGCCCACAGTCTGCACATCGCCACAACTAGATATCCAAAACCTCTGCTTTGCTCTGAATCCTACCCCAACTGCTCGGGCAGGAGGAGCAAAGATATTCTAAGACGACACATGTACACCTCCTTTGGCTACCAGACCCTTGTCCCAATGGACTCCATCAAGTCAAAAATTCCCAGGAGTCCCATGCTGATAAAAAAGGAAAAGGCTGGGAGCCTGGTCCTAACCAAAGGAGGTATTTGTCTCCTGGAATGAGATTTCACATAGTTCTGTCACCTTGTCAGACAGCCAGCGATGGGTGGGGACCATACCTGGCCCAGGACTCCTGTGGCAGTAGGTAGACCTTTTGGCTTCTATCTCAACCTGAATGTCATGTCAGGGCCCTGAAGATAGATGTGGAGTGTTGCGAGTCCTCTTCTTCCCAGTAAGGGCACATGGAATGAACAGATCCCTGCTTTTCAACATTAACGATGTCATTAGTTGGCCCGTAGAGGATGGGTGGTGAGGCCCACCTTCTTAAGGCTTCTGGGGCTCAGTGTCATACATACCCTACAAACCCTGGTTCAACCAGAACTAGAATGTGGGTGTGGGTTCTCTGGGAATTGGGAGACTGTAACTCCGAGGGTACCATCACTCTCCCCTATTACCCCAGGCAACTCACACATAGTATCCTAAAGCTACCCAAGATTCAGGAACACAGAGGGGAAGTGAGTCTGGCGGAGACTCCACAGTGCATTAGCTGTGTGGCCCGATTGGGCGCCATTTAGGAGGACCGCTCATCAACAGAGCTCTTTCTCCCGAGAACTGCTTTCAGACTACAGTCCTTTTGTTCAGGAATTGCTTTGTTTCCTTTTTACTTGAGCCCCAAAGCCATTAGGCCTCACACTCTCTGCTTTGTGTGGGCATTCAGACAGGGACTACAGATGGCTGGACAGAAGGGGCCTTGTGCTCTCAGCTGGATTTGCCCCGGGAGCTTCCTCTAATGTACAGCATCTTTCACTAACATTTGCTTTTAAAAAGCCATCTTCCCCGCACAGAGGTTCTTTCTATAGGACGACACAAATCCTGCCTCACTTGTCTTCACTGAAAGGTTATTTGTTTCAAGCCTTTCACAGGAAACACACCCCTGGCTTCTTGTTTTTAGCAGCACAGACCTTGGATTCTCTGCCAAAAAAAAAAAAAAAGATGCTCTCCTCTGGGTCTTCCCTATTGATCACTTGGGTTCTCTACCATGCTCTCCCTCCCACTCTCCTCCCCCATGACTCCTCTCTCATTTAATGTCTGTTCTCTGTAAAGCAGAGACGCTGAGTAAGATCCTCTTCAGGTTTCTCTTTTGTTCCCTAAGATGCCAGTGCCTGGAGCAGGAATGCCTAGCTGCCATCACTCCCAGCCGCCTGCCATGCTTTCAGCATTCAGATTCCCACCCACTGAGCAGAGCCCTGGGGGAAGTGCAGAATGGAAAGTTTGTATTCATAGCAAGTGCCCCAGGTGTTGCAGACCTGTAGACCTGGGAGCAAGTGGGTGTAGCAGCTTGCTTCTGCTTGCAAGGGTAAACAGCCCATTCAGAACAGCTGGGGTGGGGGTGGGGTGAGGGTGGGGGTGGGACATCTGCCGCTGCCGCCACTGCTGCTGCTGCTGCCTAAACAGCCTTGGCTTTGCTGCAGGACACAGGTGTGTGGGATTTGGCACAAGGAGAAAACATAGCAGACAACATGGAAACTAATGATCTCTGGCAACTACTTGGACTCCCTCCCCTAAAGCTTTTATCTAGGGTTTAACCCAAGTACAAGCTTAGCTTAGTTTTGCGCTGGCCACAAGCATTATGACAGCCACATATAGCAATTGCCTCTTTCCGAGACTCCATCCTTCAGCTAGTCTCCCTGCAGGACGTCAAAGCCCAGGGTTAGTTAGCGTTACTCTGGGGACCGAAAGGCGGAATTCTACTTCATTCACTTGGTCTCATCATCCGAGAACACTCACATGAAAACTTCATCAGGATAAGAACGGGCATCTCTTCTCTCTATTCTGAGGACTGATGGAGGGCCGGTGCTCATTCTACTGTGAGAAATTGAAGGAAGCTGATCTCTGCTTCTCTATCCTAAAGCTGTTTCAAACTCTCAGCACGCTGTTCTCCTAACTCAGCCAGACTGATGGAAAATGCCCTGGCATGCTTCAGTGTAGGGAAATGAAAACCGTAAAGAGATCACCAGCCGCCTGACCTTGGGATGAAACCGGAAACAGTGAGGAGCTGGGAGCACCTCAGTGGGGGCTGTGCTGTGTTCTAATAACTGCAGTGTCATTCTGGGGTCTCCTGGGAGCGTCTGGGTAGCCTGTTTCTCTGAGCAACATCCCTGGTATGCATTGGGATGAATGCTGCCCGAGCAGGACAGCACGCTCGATTTGTTTCGCAGCAGTGTCTAGCTGCTGATATGGCTTTGTTTTGTTTCTCTGCCCTCCTGAGGAATGCTGGGAACTGGGCGGAGTGCACAGGGAACAATGCAGTAATATGGATGAGATAAGCTGATTGACATGCAAAGCTCCTTTGAAGCCTCTCAAAAACAAAAACAAAAACAAAAAACCAAAGCCTTAACCTGGGAAATGAGCTTGGGATGGACTGCAGCTTCATCTTAAGAGGAACCTTTATCTCGCTTCACTTTTGCCGACAAATGAAAGAAAGGCAAAGCAACCGGAAAAGAAAACTCATCATAGCTCTAATTCTGACATCATGGGTCTGAGGGTGCTTTCTGTAGTAGCCCCCTAATCCTCCTGCAAATGGACAGCACGTTGGGTTTGGTGCTCTGAGCTGTGGGTGGTAACTTGTTGGTATCTGTGAGGAAGGAGGCACACTAGGCTGGTAGACTCCAAAAGAGCCTGATCGCAACCTCTTTCTGCTGTCCTTCAGGCTAGGGGCACCAAGAGAAGGCTGCATGCTGAGGATGCACAGAAAATTCCAGTGGTCTTAGGGCTGAGAAGGGGTGGGCCTTATGCACTGCTTTTATCTTCAAAGATTAGGCTGGAAAGACCATTTTATCCCAAGGATAGAGGTCTAATTCCACCCACATCTTGGCAAGGGAAACTCAAATAAAGTTCTAACTTTAGCCAGAGGAAGACAAAGGGTGCTTAGAGAAGCCAGGGAGCTCACACACGCGCGCGCGCGCGCGCGCGCACGCGCACACACACACACACACACACACACACACACACAAACACACACACACAGACAGAGGCAGACAGACAAGCAGGCAGGCAGGCAGGGACAGAGAGACAGAAAGAGAGAGGCAGAGACAGAGACAAAGACAGACAGAGAGACAGACAAACAGATAGACACAGAAACAGAAGTACAGAGAACCTACTTCCCTACTGGCCCTTACTATATTGACCTTGGAGCTGAGGCCTGGGGCTATATCACTCCTTTTCCCCTAGTCAGCTGTATGTGGAAGACTCTCACGGGGAGAAGGGGAAAGGGTGACTCCGGTTGTGGTCTTGTTGCCCCTGCTCTCTGGCAGGCCAGTGATGACACAAGAGCAGCATCGCTTTACTTATTATCCTGAGAAGAGGAGTGTAAGGGGCTTAGGGGAGATCTGCCCATGCCTGTGAGCAGCTCCCTAGCTCTGAATTCCCGCCTCTTTCCCCAAAAGACCCTTGGCTACCTCTTAACAGTTCTGAAGAGAGATTTTCAGTGAGCTAGCATGCACTGCTGAGGCCCACCTCTGCTCAGGTAAAAGGAAAGAAAGCTTCTTCCTGGTCCTCACAGACCTTCCACGGTAGCCCACACCAAGTGGTCCCAACACACAACAGCACAAGGTGTATAGGGAAATTCTGCACAATTAAAAGACACAACCTGATGCTGTGGTATAAAACCTGATTCTCCCCACTTCTGAAATAAACCAGCAAAGGACGCATTTCCCGCTGCAGGCTGTGTTTTCTGTCTCCTGTTGCTGAAAATATCAGGTTTCTGGGAGCCTCAAGACTGGGTGTTCCCACCTCTTGCTTCCCCAAACATCCAGAAGACCAGGGCACACAAGAAAACCCCTGTGTTGGTGCCACATCTACCGGATCTTGCTCACAAAACTTCTGCTTGATTGCTTAATTAGGCCGCTTCTAGCCAGCATATAGATCCTGTGGCAGGGGTTGACTTGGATCTCATTTGGATGTCTGCTTGGATCTTGTTTCAGCCTGGGGACAGCTCCTGGCCTCTCTGGTGGGACACCTCATTCTTTGGCATGAGAGAAAGCAAATGTTTTTTTGCTATGTCAACAGTAATGTTTCATGCTGGCCACAGTCTCTTATTCCACTGTTCCATTGTAAGAAGGCAGAATGTGAGGTTATATGCCAGTAAAATTCTATTTACAAAACAGGTGATCAACCAGATTTGATTATGAGTTGCCAGCCATCTGCTTCACATAAGGAGAGACACTTCCTGCCCCCCATTTGTATCAGGCTTTTCCCTTTTGAATGGCACCTTCCTAACATGGCCTTTGTTGGCTGATATAGGGAGGCATGGCCCAAACAACTTTGCCTATGTGAGTTTTCCCCAGGAATGGTTTTCAGTGAACACATGAGGAAGAGTTGGGAGCATTTTTGGTCATAGAAGCAGGAGATATGACCCTCAGGCCCTCTCAAGGAAGTCCTACTGATTCCTGAGAGTGGTATGAGAGAGGGTAGCAGACACACTGAGCACAGTGACAGGCCAGTTGGAAGGCAGAGCTCCCTGAATTCTTTGCCTGCAGCTGCTGCTGGGTTTGCTAATGGGTCTTGTTTCCCTGGCTCCTGAAGGCATCTGTTGAAGCTGTCCTCAACAATATTACAAAGTCCATGTCAGTGACACTGGCCAGTTTTCTGGGGGAGTGGCAGTGATGATCTCTAGGCACCAGGAGATATCAGCTGATCTGCTGAATTCAAAGCCTGTGATTCAGTCTTTACTATGTACTGTAGTGAGACCCACTTTGATCTGTGTCCCAGTGAGGGTCACTCTTGCTGTGATGAAACACCATGACCAAAAGCAAGTTGGGGAGGAAAGGGTTTATTTGGCTTAGACTTCCACTTTGTAGTCCATCACTAAATAAAGTCAGGGCAGGAACCTGGAGACAATAGCTGATGCAGAGGTCATGGAGAGGTGCTGCTTACTGGCTTACTCTTCATGGTTTGCTCAGCCTGCTTTCTTACAGAACCCAGGACCACCTGCCTGGGGGTGGGTCCTCCCAGAATAAGCTGGATCCTCCCACATTAATCACTAATTAAGAAAATGTCCTACAAATTGGATCTTATGGAGACATTTTCTTAATCGAGGCCCCCTCCTTTCAGATGACTCTCTCTTGTGTGAAGTTGACATAAAACAAGCCAGGACAGTCTGTCACGGGAGCCAGAAACTCACCCGGCACCAGCCTTTCAGAGTAGACAGACCCATGTTCTCTCATAAGGTACGCCCAGACATGTTCCTCACTAGTGAACTGCCTCAGGCTCCCTGGGCAAAGAGCACTACAGGACTTGAGGAGCAACAGGATGTTGAGTCCCTCTTTCTAGATTACAGGTTTATCATCCATATGGTGCAAGGATTAGTGGAGGACTCAGAGACTTGTCAGTCACTCTTCCCACACTATTCATGTTTGTAGTGTTTGGGAGATCTGGTCTACCTCATGGAGCACTTGACTCTTCTCCGTATAGTTCCACTCAGGGACTTTTCAGGATAGATCAATACTTCTCACATGCTTACAGCTGCACTTGGGTTGGGTGTGGCTGAAGGCAGCTTGGCTTCCCAAAGTTTTCCATCTTGGCATTTTCATTAGCCAGAGTCAGAGCTTTCCACACAGCTTCATGCCTCTGCTGAGTTCCAGGGTCAGCTAGGGTATGATAAGCAGGGTCCCTGCCAGGCCAGACATCTTTTCAGGTGGTTTTCATTGTCAGTGCTCCAAGCAGAGTAGTCAGGCAGGAAACTGATGCTTCTGATAAGGGTACCACAATAACTATCAGGAGTACCAGTCTGCCAAGTTTTCACATGTGCCAAAATCTTCTGTCCCAGCATGCACAGAGAGGCTGGGAAGAAGACAGTGAACCAGTCACAAAGCTGAGTCTGGGAAGGTACAGACTACATTGTCTTTGATGTCTTTGTTTGTTTTGTTTAATTTTTAATTATTATTTTTATTTATGTGAATGGGTGTTTTGCCTGCATGTGTGTGGGGGTGTCTGTGCATGCCTAGTGCCTACAGAGGTCAGAAGAGGGTGTCAGATGCCCTGAAACTGGAGTTACAGATAGTTGTGAGCCAATATGTGGGTGTTAGGAATTGAACCTTGGTCCTCTGCAAGAGCAGCCATCTCTCCAACCTTAGATCTTATATAAGAGCACTCTGTCAGTGACTTTGTGGCCCAGCTGCCTTGCGCTAAGCAACCCTGTATACTTGTGGTTTTATCTATTGGGGCTGTTTCCCAAAACAACTTCTATATAGGGCTTGGCAGGGCTGATTGTAACATCTGATTTTATGCAATCTAAACCAAGAAAAAAAACACACACACATATATACAGAAGTGTTTGCAATGTGGTAGCTGAAGGCAACTTGAGGTCTTTCATTTGAAAGACTTCTAAGTTTTCACTTAGAAGAATTACTGAGTTAGGTGCCCCACCTTCCACCCAGCTTGTGACTAATGAAAACTGAAACTGCCCACTCTTGCTTTCAAATGCCTCTCAACTCCCCTGTCCGTTATCTGGTAGCATCCTTGCCTATCTTGCCTTCCAGGTTTACCTTGAAACCTGTGACAGAGAGAGGTGGAGGGTGAGGGATGGAGGAGGGTGAGGGGGTGTCATTTCCCTTCAAAGATGGACAAGGACTTTAGATATCAAGGCAGGAAGGGGAAGATGGAAGCATGGGTGGGGGTGGGGAGGGCACTCAGGGAAACTGCCCAGCCCAGTTTGGCAGCTGTTCACTGCACCACCACTACCACCACCTCTGCCATAGCACCAGGGATGGCTATGACCTCCATGAACACTCCTGGGAGGTACACATGTGGGTAAGGAAGATTTTTGCCCATCATCCTATTTCTCTTTTCTTCTCCATCACATTGGAACCAGTCCTCACTCCAAGGCCTGAACTGGATTTATGTTTTCTTGAGCATGCTTAAGTCTACAGAGCAGAGTCCATGCCATCGGCTCAGAGCTCAGAGTGAGAGTCCCACTGAGGGTTACTCCCTACTCCTCCAGGACTGCGTGGGTTCCCTGTAATCAGCTTCCTCAGGTCCTGCTGAGAACACACACTGTCCTACCAACTGTGGCTGGTGTTTCTGAGGGTCTGCTTATGGTATTTTCCATTCAGCCTTCTAGCTGCTGACATCCACCCCTGAAATCTGAGTGATAATCGCATCTGTTGAAAGTTAACTGCTCAGCCCAGTGTATGACTCATTTCACCCTTGCAAATGGATCTTCTCATTTAAACCCTTTTTCAGACCATGTATCTCCTCTTAATAGAAGAGTAAATGAAGGTTTAGGAAGCTAGGTGCTTTGTTCAGGTCACAAGGCTGAGGAATGGCTGAGCTGGCACCCGAGGCCAGATATGTCTGCCTTGACATCTGAGTTCCATGAGTGGAGACCCAGGTCCTGCAACCCTGCAAAACAAGCTTGTGGGGATGCAGGCCCTGGTAAGCAACCCTGAAAAAAAACCAAACAAGCTTTTTAGTTTTATACTTGGAGAATCATAGATTTTAATGATTCTTTTAATGGCAGAATAGGGTAAATTGAAGTATTTGCTGTCTACTCTAAGTGATGACTTGTAAGCAAACAATACTCAGAATTTTGTGTTTTCCACAACACATTCTTACTTATTATGCATATGTAATATATACGTGTGCATCTGCAAATATATTATGAAGTTGGAGTGTGAAGGTCAAAGGACGACTTCTGGGGATCAGTTTTCTCCTACCATGTGTGTCCAGAGGATCAAACTCATGTCACCAGGTTGGTGGCCCCTCTACCTGCTGAGCCACCATTCTGGGCGTCCTACACACTGAAAGAGAACTTTAATGTGAATCATTAGCACAAATCAGATGCTCCAGGAAGAGTCATGTGCATCTCCCATGACCTGGTCTAGCCCTGAACCTCTGTGACTTTATTTAAGAAGCAAGGGGAAGTTTCAAGACTTTAAGAAACTAGAATCCAAGCTAAGGATTTTCACTGTGGTCTGGAGTCCACCTCTCAGCTGTGAGTAGAAGTCTTCAACCCTCACCTAAGGGAACTGTGTGCCTTTAGCTTATATAATGACTGTAATTAGTAACTTAAAATATGAACAAGGCAAAATAGTTACCGTCAATAAAAGTTAATACACATTTCCAAATAACAAAAATTAAACAATTTTATTAATGTATTTCTGTTTTATTACACTTTGTCACACGAGGCTTTTCTGACATAAACCTATCATAAATGTATATCCTCATCCACCATTCCCCATCCTCTCCCTTGGTCCCTGTTTGTCCCCTTGGACAGTTTCCCATCTTTCATGGCATCTGTACACTGTACACTGTACAGATTTTATGCATCTGTATAAAATCTATGACCCACAAATGAAAGTAAATATGATGCACATCTTTCTGAAACTAGCTTAATTCACTTAATATGATGTGCTCTGTTACACCCATTTTCCTGCAAATGGCATAGATGAAAAGGACTCCGCAGGGCATATAAACCACCTCTTTGTATGTTCATCCCTCTTTGGGTGAGCACCTCCTCAGCTGGTTGTATAACTCAGCTACTGTGAAAAGTGCTGCTGTGCAAGTGGCCCTGTGATCCATTGACTTGGAGTCTTTTAGATAAATACCTAGAAGTGTGGTACTGCTGGGTTGTATGGTAATTCCATTTTTGAGGCAGATGTGAGGTCCCAAGCACCGCCCACAAAGTGCCTGGTGGTGCTAAAGAAAGGATTCATGTGGTCTTCATGAAAGCATCTGTGTCTCAGGTATGATGGGGCCTTGCTACCTCTGGAATAAAGCTATGACTTCCCATCTTCAGTGTTGGGTTACTTTCCCTCTCTCTTCCTCTGCCTAAGATATTGCTGGCCTCAGCTCCTACTGCCTTGTCTTGATTCCTGGTGGCTCTTGTTGGGATAGTGGCTTCTGTTCCTCTTGGATCATGTCCATGGTGTGATGCCACTGGTTTGTGTACACTGAGACTGCAATTTGGGTCTGCTAGTCAGTGTTCAGGGAAAACTCTGGCATTGGCTATGATTTTAAATGGGGTGATTGATGCTGACACCTTTCAGAAACAGACCAAGGGCACCCTCTGCAACTGATCATTTGTTTGGGACTGTAGAGGATGAAAGGGCTGTGTGCAAACAGATGACAGAAGACAGTGGACAGACCAAAGATTCAAAGCAGCCATATTTTTCTCACGCAGTGTCAGCAATTGGCCCACATGTGCCTATATCATTTAGATGTTGAGGTAAGATAGCCTTCACCCTTGAAGACTTAATTTACAGAAACAAATAAAATCAACTCATCACTTATTAGAATTTTAAGAACATCGTGCTCCTGCTTATTTTGATGTGTTTTTCAGGCCTAGATGAAAATCATTCAGTTCCTTTCTGGGTTACACAGCCTACAGATACTGGTGGGTCTTTCAGACATTGGGATTTCGGTTTGAAGTTATTTCTTGCCAAGTTTTGCATATTCCCTCTGAAGTTTGGGTCTTAAATCCAGTCATGTGTTGATGTGAGTGCTTTTTTGTAACTTCTCTGTCCCTCCAAGAACTGGTATAGGTTGGCTGATACCCCAAGTTGCATGATCTGAGAAAGTCAGTTTCCTGTGCCTATTGGTAATCAATGTTTATTGATTCCTACCCCTCCTCCTTCCTGGTTATCCTGGGCCAATAATAGGTCCTTTAACCAGGTAGAAACCTATTCAATAGTAGCATCTTTAGACATAAGTTTTCTTTGGTGGAGGAGCTATGCATCACAGTGTTCAGCGGTAGTGATAATTCAACATACAAAATAATGCAGGAAGAAAACGGACTGTGGTCCATGTGAGTCTAGGCTGTTTGATGTCTTTGTCCCCTCACCCAACTTAGAAGGCTCCTGGGAGGGGTGTGTGCTGCCCACAGGCACTTTCAGCACATTGACTGCCTGCCATAGAGATGGCTCATCCACCTGTGCTTGAGACAGTGCACCTTCCAAACTCTGGGGGTGCAGGGGCAGAACTGTAGGCATTTTGCTGCCAGCTTGTAAGCATAAATGTCACATAATAGAGAGGTATTTAAAGATCTTCTAAAGATAAAACTACAATGTAAGTGCTGGAAGGAATTTGGAGTCAACTTTTTTATTGGTGCTTAAGATACAAGTTTGAATTTACACTGTCAGAGGAAGAGTTTTCAAATTACACACTTCAAGTCTCAACCCAAATTTGATTCAGTTGCTTTGGGGCAGCTCCTAGCCCATAACTACACTTTTTTAAATCTTTTAGGGGATTTTGCTGTATACGCTTAGTTCTGAATTGCCAACTGGTCAAAAATTCTCCTGTCCACAGGTGAAGATATTGGATGGCCCAGAAATTAAATGACATTCAAAAAAAAAATTGCATTAACAGATGTGGGGAATCACTGCTCACTGGGGACCCTATCAGATGATGAGTGGCCAGGCAAGGCCATCCTGCCCAGCCTTTCTCCTTCAGTCCAGGGGAGCTCACTGCAAGGGTGCAACAACCAGAATGGACTGCAGGTCATGTGTATAGCTGAACCTCACTGAGAATCCTGAGAAAGGTGGAGCCATGTGGCAAGGCACCTGTTTCCATAGATTCTTGGGTCAGAATTCAATTGGGCCCATATATAGCATGTCTAGTTGTGTGATGGTGTGTGATTGTGTGTGTGTGTGTGTGTGTGTGTGTGTGTGTGTGTGTGTGTACTGTGAAACCCATGGAGTATGTGTACATGTGCATGTATATGGGTACACAGTGGGCAGAGGAAAGTTCAGACTTCATTCTCCATCATATTCCTTTGAGGCAGAGTCTCTCTAAATTTGAAGCTCACATTTTTTCAGCTAGATTCACAGCCAGCATGCCCCAGCTATCTCCTGTCTCTAGCCCATCAGTGGTGAGCTTGCAGGCATGCACCACACCTGGCTTCTTCAAGGATGCTGGAATCCAAAGTGAGTCCCTGGGCGTGGACAACAAGTGCTTTTAATCACTGAACTGTCTCCACAGCCTCCAACTGTGTCATGTTCAACAAGGAGCTTCTGCCTTGTGTGTTTTGTTTGGGGCATCAGAGTTGTTGACAGTTTGAGAAGACACAGGCAGTGAGAACGGTTACAGAGGGGCTGGGCATGCTGCATGAACTCAACAGCGGCTGCTTTCCTTTTTGGTGTAAGTGAATCCTCCTTGCAAATGTTTTGTCTCTCCAGTGTTTTCCCTTCCATGCAATGAACATTTGAGGACTCTATTTGAGAGGCATAAAGGCAATGTGAATGCTCTCAATGATGCCTGGAATTTCATATTACCTAGGACACAGACTGATGCCTTTCAATTCGAGAGTCGATTTCTCATCCTAACTAATTTTAGTTCTCTTCATTACTTCAAGAGAAAAATCTCTTTCGAATTGCCAAAGTGAGAATCTGACCCATTTATTTTTCCAATTGCTGCCCCCAAAGCACATTGCCTTCAATTTTCTCCACCTTTACAGCTCTGGCTGGTTTTCCTTCCATCTTAATTGCCAACAAATTCTGCCAACACAGTAAAATACTGGGTGATTACAGAGATGTGCATGAGTATAGGTTGAAAGATGCTTACCTCAGAATTGTGGCTTTTTTTTTTTCTTCAAAATTTCTCAAGACCTTCATCTCTATCGGTAGTGAAAATGCAGCATCACAAGATGGTCCTGTTGGATTTGGTCTGTGCTTTATTGTTCAAGGGTCCAAACCAAAAGTGGTGAATTGAAACTTCCCTGACCTCCTTGCAATCTTGGGCTTCAAGACTGGCTCAGTGGGCAGGCTCTCCTGTCGTTGTTAACCCCACAGTACCTTCGGCATCAAGAGATCTCAAAATCCAACTTGGAGAAAGAAAGGTATACTTGAGATTTTACAAGTGAACCATTGGCCAATGTTTTAAATTAAAAATGTTTTACATGAGTCCTGCATTTACATCATTTCCACCCCCTTTACCCCTGAAATAGCCTCTGCTCTAGTGCGGTGATGAGACACCTCGATCAAGGCAACTTACAGAAGAAAGATTTAATTGGAGACTTGCTTTCAAAAGGCTAGTCTTTCAACACCATGGTGGGGAGCATGGTAGCAGGAAGAGCTTTACCATCCTGGTCATAGGCAGGAGAGAAAGAGAGAGAGAGAGAGAGAGAGAGAGGGAGAGAAGAGACAGAGATAGAAACAGAGACTGAGCCTGGTATGAGCTTTTGAAACCTCAAAACCCGCTCCAACAAGGCCACACCTCTACACTAACAAGGCCACACCTCTACACTAACAAAGGCATACCTCTACACTAACAAGGCCACACCTCTACACTAACAAAGGCCACACCTCTACACTAACAAGGCCACACCTCTATACTAACAAAGGCACACCTCAAAATCCTCCCCAAACAGTTCAACTGGGGACTCAGCATTCCAACCACTGCACAGCCCCAACTTCTCCCATGTTCTTGAACTCTCTCTCAAATGCATGAGCTCTTTTTAAATTGTGTGTGTGTGTGTGTGTGTGTGTGTGTGTGTGTGTGTGTGTAACTACATCCTGATGTCTCCATTAGTGTTGCTTGTATGTGTATATATTCAGGGCTGACCACTTGGGACTGGATAACCTATCTGAGTTCTCTCTCTCAGCAGCCATTCATTTTAATAATAAACAGTAATGAGTGTTTCTCTGGCCTCTTCCTGTTCTTGGTACCCACTATTCTGGTAATGATGTGGACTAAAGAGAGCATGTCTACTTACATCCCAGGATGCAAGCTTTCGGGATTGTATGTGTTGGTTGTGTATGTGTTTGCCTGCTTGGATGCGTGGAAATTCATTTGGATCTGCCAGTGTGTGTGGGTGTGGGTGTGCGCGTGCGTGTGTGCGTGTGTGTGTGTGTGTGTGTGTGTGTGTGTGTGTGTGTGTGTGTGTGCATGCTTGCATGTGTACATATGCAGACCAGAGGTTGATATCAGGCTTTTTTCTCATTCACACTCCACTGTATATATTGAGACAGAGTCTTTCCCTGGATATGGAGCTTGTTACTTGGCTAGTGCAGCTAGCCAGCTCATCCTGGGTACCCCTCGCATTTGCCTTCTGAGGTCTGGGGTTACAAGTGGGCTGCCATAGGCAACCCACCTTTTATATAGGTTTTGGGGATTCAAACTCTGGTCCCTTGCACGTGTGCAGCAAGTACTTTGCCTGCTGAGCCAGGGTATATACAATGCACACTGAAACCCTAACATGGCTGTTTTCTCCTGTCTTTTATATTGTACATTTTCAAGAGATTTGGGGTCTGAACAGCATTTAGAAACACACACACTCTTTCCCTCTTTTGGGTGAATATTTCCCAGGTGCTACCATGGGGATACATCACCAAGATCCTGGTCAAGTATCCATTCTTCCTCTTTCTCTTGAGCTTTCTGATAAAATGGGCAGCCATTGTTCTGAGCCATTTGAGGGCTAAGCATCTCTCCTCCACCAAGAGGCATAGCTGGGATTTCTGAAACCAAGAGCAACATCTCTACATATAATTAAGGAATAAGGAGACATAATGCTTGGTAATGAGATCATGAAAGCCACGTGCAGATTTAAGACAATAAGACCTAGCATCAGTTTAGGGAGAAGAGGATGAGGAAACCAATTACAAAGGGCAAAACAAATCCTTTTCAAAGATGAGAAGGCTCAATCCATAATGCCAGACCAGAAGGGGTTTCAAATAGAGAAATGTAATCAAAACCTGAAGCTTAGAGTATGGAGGACAGACTCGGAAGCAAGACCGCACAAAGGAGACTGGGTTAGGGAGCCAGGCCTCTGCCCCAGCTCCTGAATGTCTCTGCTGTCAGATTGATTGGGAGTGCTGTGAAGCCTGGGGTTCAGTTTGCTGGCATCAGCACGACCGATGCCCCACCCCCACCCCCAAATTGCTTGGTATATGGGACTTTGTGGCCTGTTTTCAAAAATCTCACACAATTGTCACAAAAAGTTGGTATGTGTGGTGGTTTGAAAGGGAAGACCCCCATAGACTCATGTGTTTGAATGCTTGGCCCATAAGGAGTGACACTATTTGGAGGTGTGGCCTTGTTGGAGTGAGTGTGGCTTTGTTGGAGTGGGTGTGGCCTTGTCAGAGGAAGTGTGTCAGTGTGGAGGCGGGCTTTGAGGTCTCATATTTGCTCAAGTGTGGCCACTGTAATAGTCTCTCTTTGCTGCCAACAGATAAAGGTGTAGAGCTACCGACTCTTGTCTCCAGCACCGCGTCTGCCTGCACACTGCCATGCTCCCTGCCATGATGATAATGGACTGAGCCTCTGACACTGTAACCGAGCCCCAACGAAATGTTTTCCTTTATAAGAGTTGCCATGGTCATGGTGTCTCTTCACAGCAATAAAACCCTAATTAAGGTAGCATACTACTAAAATAGACAACACCTACCCAAATACTGAAAGCAAAAAATTAAAACTCTATGTTTAATGCATGCCCAGTGATGAGATACAAAGAGACACACAGACCTGTGGGGTTAGTCAGCCTAGAACCATCTCTGTCCCTGGGAGGTGATCTGTAGGCATGTAGATGGATCTGAGAATTGCGTTCACAAATTGGTTGTATCACTCACTGTGGTAGAGATGAGGGAACAGCTCACAGATTAAAACAGCAGCAGCAGCAACAACAACAAAACCATCATTTCTTATGGTAGACTTTTTTGGTGATGTGACTGTCTTACTCCTGTTAGTATCTACAGTAAACCCATTGGTTTACCAAATTGGGCCTGGGCAGAGTGTTCCTTTGGACTGCCGTTGATACCCTCTCTGAGGTGAGCAGATCCATGCTCCACATCACCCAGGGAAAGTCCCTGCAACAGAGAGGTCCAATCAGACACATTGACACTTGACACTGATTTTAAAATTCACAGTAAATCTTGAGATTATATGTGTTTAACTTAACTATATTCGTTTTCATTGGCTAAAGTCTCATGATTGAAAAAAAACAAACTATGCTGTGAAAAAGCCGCAAAGACCTTTCATCTGCCTGGTAAACAGAGTGTCTTTTTCATTAACTTTTAGCTGATTCTAAATACATCATAATCTCATCAATTTACCCTTCAAGTTTTAGCCAATTGCACTACGTTATATAGTGCCCCCCCCCACACCCCCACTGAGGGCAAAGGCTTGTTATTTTTCTCCAAAGCCAAGGATTGGCATAACAGCCCAAAGATGAAAACTACTTGGCATTAGAAACACTCCCAGGACCAGCTTGCTGCATTTAATTAACACCAGCTGTTCCCCAAGGAAGGACAGGAAAGCTTTACCTCACTGAGCTCTTCTGTCCACTCTCCTTTCCACACATGAGGCGCAACAGGTCCTTTATTGGAGTTTAAAACCCTTGTAAAGGTCAAATATGTGCAGCTCATCACATTTCTATGCCTAGAATCTCCAGTTTATGATGCAGCTTCCAGAGCCAGTGTGCCTGAACACTTCCCCCAAACCCATCCTCCAGCCCTTGGGTTTTGATTTGACAAGGAGGACTGAGGCTGGGGTTTCTTTTGAAGCTGATCTTCTGAGGTTTAGCTAATTCTCAGCCCCCTCCGTGAGACCATCTGTTCAGGATGAGCTCCTGTGGATTTTTAGTCTAGTCAAGGTGATCTTACATCGCAAGAATAACTCTAAAGATACTTTAAATGGACATCTTTCCTCTGAATTCCTGGACCCACTGTTACTTGGGTTTTCTCCCACTTTGCACCGTTGAACGAAGAGATGGCTGGACAACATGTGGAAAGAATAACAGAAGGAAAACAAAGAGTCTGGTAAAAATGGTTCAGCATTTAAAGGCACTTGCAGCCAAGCCTGATGACCCAAGTTCAATACCTGGGACCAGCACAGTGGAAGGAGAGAACCGCTCCTGGAGGTTGCCCTCTGACCTCCACAGGCATGCTGTGGCACACAGTCCCCACAAATAAATACATGTACTTTTAATTGAGGGAACTGTGGAGGAATTCTTCCCTGTCCACTGAAAGGTTTAGTGCTGTCATTGGGGCCATCTGGTGCCTCTTGTTCTTTTCCCCTGCCCTCACTTCTGGGTGAATTCATTCTTCATGGTAGAAGGGTGTTGGCCTCTCTATTTCCCTTTGGGCTTGCACATTGGGACTCAAAATTCTTTTACTGGTCTAGCTGGAGTCATATGTCCTTTTAGTACTAGAGAGAGAAGATCTCAATAGAAATGAGACAGCCAAATGTCAAAAACACTTAATTAAAATTTTATCTTACCGTGTGTGTGTGTGTGTGTGTGTGTGTGTGTGTGCACGCGCGCGCGTTACACTATATACCCCAGAACGGCCTTGAACTTATGATCCTCCTGCCTCAGCCTAACTAGTCTAGGATTACCATTAGAGGCATGCCTTTCCACACCCAGTGGGACACACATCTAAATTTAAGGTGCTCAAAGTTTGTGGAGGCCCAGGTGACAAGGGGGCCTGCTGCTGGGTGGCTCTGGAGGAGTCCCATTCTAGAGCTACACCCTTTCCCTGTTTTAGGATGAGACTGTCACAGCTGGTCTCTTGCCTTTATAGATAAGGCTGTGACAGGCTGTGGTTAAGCCTGCCATACAGACAGCTTGAGATTCTTTAGGTGGATTCAGAGGTGAATTGAAATTGTTAATTTCGAGCCACCCAGGCAATTCATTCTGGCTGGCACTTTTTGTTTTGTTCTGGAGCTTGTTGACAGATGAGGAAAATGAATGGGGAAGAAGGAAGTAGAAAGAAGAGCAGCAGGAGGCTTTCTTCCAACCACCCCCTCCTCAGTGCCAGAGCTGCTCTCTCCCATGAGGTGACAGTCTGGTGGATGCTCTCAGGCTAAGCTGATTGTTTTTCAAATGTGGATGTGTGCATGTGTGTGCATGCATGCATATGTGTGTAAGTGTAGTAAAATGTATATAGGTTTCTGCCTGTATGCAGGTGTGTATATAGGCTCATATGGAAGCCAGAGATTGATGCCAAGTGTCCTCCTCAGCTGTCTTCCACCTTGTTTTCAGTACAGGATTTCTCACTGAATGTGGAGATTATCTATTTGGCTAGAGTAGCTGTTTAATGAAGGATGCCCCTCTCTCCTCCTCCCTAGTGCTAGGATTATAGGCACACCCCACCATGCTCAGCTTTTTTTTTTTTTTTAATAGACACTGGGGATCCAAACTTGTGTTCTCACACTTGTGTGGCTTTGCGGGGAGGATCGCCCCTGTAAATGCCACAGCTGAAAGAGTAACAACCTGTGTGAGGCAAGAAGGAAATCCAGTTCAACACAATTTCGTTAACTGGTGCTGGTTCAAACGTCTAGAGTCTGACACAGGGCAGTAGTTTTATTGTTGTTGTTTTATTTTTAGGCATGTAAGTACAGAACAATTTTGGGAAAAAATTTTTTCTGGTACCAATTATCTCAATCCCATGTGTACAATAAATCTTAAGACATAACTACATCAAAACTTTTGCAAAGTACATGTGCCCTCTTCCATAAGGATGGTTCTGTAGCTTAACAACCTAGGGAGAATCAGGTGTGGTCTCCATCACACAAATAGCATGAAGATCACCAAGCTACAAAGTATACATGACATCTCTCCTTAGGATGCGTTCTGTTGACTGAGAAACAATGCTCAGGATAAAGGCCTAGGGAGGAAGAGTCTGGGATACACATAATAGTCTGACAGATTCAGATGTGGCTGGCCTTACAGATAGCACAGATCACCAAGCTATTAACAACATCCACTCCCAGCCTTCTAGGTGGAAAGCAGGTATCCATCCCTCATGTTGAAGAGCCAGGACAATGGGCTTAACATTCCTGTTTTCCCTAGTGTTTATGTGTGAGAACAGGACCTCATGCCCTGTACAGTGTGACAAGGACTGTATTGGATAAAGCATCTCCATGGCTTCTAAATGGAACTTTTAAAACAAGGTTCTCGCCAAACACCCACCCTGGGGATCAGAGTGATTGTATTTGCTTCTGTTGCCCCTGCCAAGCACAACAGAAGCCCCGGCTATGGTGTATGGGAGGCTTGAATGGCAGAGAGAAGGTCAGGCGGGGACCTGGAGATGCCACTGTGGCACATTTCCTAAACCCTTTTCATTGCTTGATCTGTATCACATTTGGAACGGAAGGAACTGAAAACATGAAAAGGTACAAGCAGAAGCGCCAACAGAAGTCTGTTCTGTTAGCCAAGGACCAGCCCATGACAGACATGCCGGCAAAGAACTTAGATGGTTCTACACCAACAAACTCTGCCCGGAGGAGGGGGGATAACACCTCTGCCAGCTCCTCCATCAGCAGAGGCAGAGTGAGAAGCCTGTGAGGCAGGGGTCTAGTGTCCACTAGAGAGCCTTCAATAACATTCTGCCCATAAGTAAAAAGATCCTCTTTCCCCTCCCATGAGCACTGTGTCCAAGGCAGGTGGTCAGCATTGACCAGTCCTTAGGAAGTCACTGCCCTGTGTCAGTGGAGACTCCAGGGCAGCTATGACAGGGTGGCGATGTCTGTCTAGTAAGAGAGGTGTGGCCAGAGGCCTGTGGGCTGCTGGGGCCTCATCTTGCCCCTAGGAACCTGCAGCCCTTCTGGCGCTTGCCCATTTGCTCATGTGGGAACTGCTAAAATCTGAAGTTTAAAAGATACTGCATCTCGGAATACATCATCATAAATAGAAAGTCACTCCTGCCATCAAGGACCAGAAAGACAGTAAAGGAAGTGAGAATAGGTAATTAACAGATGCCAAAAGCGAGATGGCAGCCTGTGGACATGATGACACCCGAGCAGGGGCAGCACCACATGCCAGCAAGGGTGCCGAGAGTCTGGATCCCTCACACACTGCTGCTGGAGTGCAAAGTGGTACAACAGCTCTGGGGAAACAATTTGACAGCTTCCGTCAAAACGGAAATCAGCCAACACATGACCCTACCTCTGACTCCCGGGAATTCATCCAACAGAAAGGTCTCACAGAATGCTGAACAGAAGCGGCCTAGCAGCTTGCTTCATAAGAGTCTCAGACAGGAAAGAACCCAGATGTCCTTTAGTGAGAAGATGTCTATTGATGTATTGAGTCTCGTTACCTGGTGAGAATGCGTCTCAACTCAGAACAGGCACCCTCCCTACATCTGTCGCCTTCACCTCTGTGGAGATGGCACAGGATGAAGCTATGATCAAAGCTCTTAGTAGCTGTACTTTCTTGGATATGCCACTCCTGCCGTTTGTTCCTTTTAACATAGTATGTATATTCATAAAAATGCACATAACTTCACCTACCTTCCATATTAAAAAAAAATACTTGCTTTTACTTATGTGTCTTATCTGTATGTGTGTGCTTCTGTGTATGTCTACGTGCTCACAGAGACCAGAAGAGGCCATGAGCTGGAATTACGGGTGGTTATAAGCAGCCAGTGTGGGTACTGGGAGCTGACGTCAGAGCTGAGCTCCAACCCCACCATACTTTCTATAAAGACAGAATGAGGAAGGCATGGTGACCTGGATGGTGCTCACAGCCATTGTGTTAGTTACTTCTCTCATTGCTGTGACCGTATCTTCAACAGAAACAATATAAGGATAAAAGATTAATTTTGACTCCTTCCTGGCGTCGACAGCATGTCAGGGCTCACGGAGGCAGGGCCATGAGACCAGGAATTGGCTGAGGCTCATCTCGGCATGCAAGGGTGCAGAGAGCAGGAGATCCTTGCCTACATCTGGCTTCGTCCACTTCCCTTCTTCTGCCCAGTCTGGGCTCGCAGCTCGTGGGATGACGCCACCCTCTTTTAGGGATGGTCTCCCACGTGACCATCTTAGCTATGCTTCAGACCCGACACAGAGAATGGATGGTTATCATGGAAAGAAAATAAGATCAGCAGAAATAAATCATCCAGAAAGTCTACGTGGGGGACATCATATTTTTTGCTCTCTTTTCTTCCTCAGGACTTTTTTTCGGTTAATCAGTCATTTTAAAACTGTTTTTCTTTTATTCTTTTCTATCGGTGTCTTAGCTACATATCCATTATTCCTTTATTGGCTACTAGATATTATCCATCGACCCTTTGCTTAATGTGTAAATGAATATTTCATCACTCTCTGGACAATATAGTTCACAATACTTTAAATCTGTTTATCCACTTACCTTTGAGGTAGTATCATGTGTTTTTATCTTTCTTCCTTTCTTTTTGTCAGGGTTCAGTCAAACCCTGGTCTTAAAGCATACTGGGCAAACTCTTTCCCACTGGCCTGTGTCTGGACCATATGTTTTGGCTTTGTATTTGAAACCTATGACAGATTTTTTTTTTTTTTTTTTTTTTTTTAATGCCAGTGATGTTTTAAAATCCACCCCCACCCTTGCCCACATCATTGATTACCCTTGTTTTACAATGCATCCATCTAGGGTCACTTTCCTTCTGCCTCCCTTTTAGGGTCTGCCTGTTGACAATGTACTCTATCACTCTTTGTCTCAAAATGTTTTTATTTCACCATCATTTTGGAGGACTGTGTTTGCAATGTGTGGGATTCTACATTGCTTGTTAGTTGTTTTCCTTGGCACTCCAGGGTCTTTGGATTCCTCCTGCTGGGGTTGAGAATAGAGCTGCCAGTTCTCTTCTCTGTTGTCATAGACAAAATGATGACAAAGATCTTCTCCAGTGTAAGCAATTTCTTTAAATCTTATCTCTCATACACACAACTAATGTTCTCTGTGCATCCTAAATCTGAGGAAAAAACGTTAGCTGATCTTCAAATTAAAATAAGGAGTCTAAACTAACTCATTAATCACAGAAGATGAAAGACACATAGTCCTTACACTAGTAACCCACACCCTTTTACATATCGTGTATGTACTAAATTAGCTATTATATAACGGTTCAGGTTCTGTTTATTTAAACCACTTCCTGTTTAATCCTAAAACCCTCTGGAGTGTGAGGATCTCTGCCCAGGCACAGTTAAGAGCCTACTGATTGAAGTTACCAAATTCTAAATATAACTGAAGTTGACAATGAATAAAAATAAAAAGATGAGGTGAGCTGCATCCGCTCTCTGGGACTCACGGGGTCTTTGGTTTGAAGGTCTGTGACAATCAATTGTTAAAAGAGAAGAAGAAAACAATAGGGGTAGGGGCTGACCTGAAAGTGCCTGTAGATGACAGGAAAAAGGCAGTTGGACCTTGGGGTTCCGTGTAGATTTATTTGCAGGCACATACACAGGTAAGGCGAGAATCCTCTCTCTGGGGACATGCGAGGAACCTCTTTGCTGAATGCCTGTGAAATGGAGCGTGTGGTACAAAATGGTGAGAGATTCCTCCAGCTATGTCGCGTGGCCTTTCTGCTTGCCTTCTGGTTCTGTCTCTTTGTGTGTCTGGCTCCTTGTGAGCCCTCAAAGGGAAGCGTCAAGTAGAAAGGGACTTTGAGCTCAGGGCTGGAGAATCTGGGTGGGTAAGGAAAGCAGGTCTTGGGACATAGAGGAGACCTGTCACCTAAGAGCTTGCTTCCCACCACCCAAGAACCATCCCAGCCTCATTGGACAAGTCGCATCATTCTGAGCCTGCTTCTTAGAATTGTTTAAATGGAAAAAAAGAAAAAGAAAAAGAAAAGAAAAAAGTCCCACAGAGTGGTTGTGAAGCATGAACAAGGTGATGACATGAAGGACATCACCCGAAATTCCAGGCTCATCTTTTGACTCTTACAGTACATATCCACTGGATTAATAGGTTTGGAAGTGGCAGCCATTGACTTGCAGATGACCCTCACTCCCTGCTGGGCTGGTAATCAGCTTGCCCTGGAATTGCTTTGGCAGTCCCTGCTAGAGCCCTTGACATCAGCAGGGGACGCTTAATGGAGTCTGGCCTATTATATATTCCATGCTTAATGCTTACCCGGAAGGAGGAAGGAGGGGAGAGTGGTGTGTATTCTTTAGTGGCTTCCCAAAGCTATTTCCAGTTCTCTTAGGGAGCTGGGCTCTATCACTTGGCCGCTCCCACTTTACCTTATCAGTCTTGCTTTACTACCCTTGTCCATATCCTGGTCTCCTCTTGACCCAGGACCTACAGCTTCAGCCTTTCCTCACCTTTCACCTCCTGTAGGAGCCCTGCAAGAACAGTTTAGTTTATTCATAATGCTCAGCAAGCCCAGCCTTGGCCTTTGCCTCCATGATTTAGCTAATAATGACATCTCAGGTCTCCCTGATGCTGCTTTCTTGATCTTTCTTTCTTTCTTTTTTTGTTTTTTGTTTTTTTTGGGGTTTTTGTTTTTTTGTTTTTGTTTTGTTTTGTTTTTTGAAATAGGGTTTCTCTGTGCAGCCTTGAATACTGACTATCCAGGCTGGCCTCGAACTCATGGTGATCCACCTGCTTCTGCCTCCCAAATACTGTGATTAAAGGCATGTGCCACCACTGCCCAGCTACTTTCTTGATCTTATTAGGTATTTCTGGATTGCTTTGACCAAAATACCCAACAGATACAGTCTAAAAAAGGGAAGAATTTATTTTGGCTTGTGGTTTCAGAATTTTCCATCTAGCATGGCAAAGAGAGCATGCCAAGGTTCATGGTAGCAGGGTCACATGATGGACTAGGAAGTAAAGAACAATCAGAACCAGAGGCCACGCTCAACATCACTTCCTACAGGTCTGACAGTCTCTCAAAATGCCAGCTATTGAGAAATAAACACCCAAAATATGAGTCTGGTTTCAGAGTCAAGCTATAATATCTTGCCTCTGGCCTTCAAAGGCTTATGGTCATCTCATAAGGCAAAATTCATTTGATCTGGCTTAAAAATCCCCCAATTTCAACTTTGTTCAAACGTATAAATTATCTTCTGAAATTCCAGTCTACCAACTTTGCTTTGGGCTTCTACAGAAATCAAAAAGAAAGGCACATACTTCTGATACTTCTAATGCACCACTGTGTCATATAAACACCCTTATTCCAAAAGGGAGGAACAGGAAGATTCCAACAGAGACTGAACACAAGCCAGACTGAAGCCCAGCAGGGCAGATACTTAATCTAGAATGTCCATCATCTGGAGTACACATTGCCATGATGTAAGGGTTTTTTTTTTTTGTTTTTGGTTTTTTTTGGTTTTTTGGGGGGGGAGAGGGAGGGGTTCAAGACAGGGTTTCTCTGTATAGCCTTAGCTGTCCTAGACTCGCTTTGTAGACCAGGCTGTGGTCGAACTCACAGTGATCCGCCTGCCTCTGCCTCTGCATGCTGGCATTAAAGGCGTGGGCTACCATACACGACTATGGTGTAAGTTTTGACAGGCTTTGAAAGTTTACATCTTTGGCCTAGCTACCTGCAGCACACGAGGCCTCTTGCCAGTGCTAACTTCACTGACAGCCTAAGCTCCCCCAGGCGCTGCTAATCCTGCAATTCACCGGGAAAAGCAACTCTTCCATTTTGGGCCAAATTTAAAGCAATAATTTATTAAATACTAAATACTGACCAAGAGATGGACTTTGGACAGTACCATTCCCCTGAGAATGGCCTCAAGCCATGTGTTGCAGAGACTGATATGGCCAAACTTATAGGCCACTGTACTTTCGCGTGAGGTTTTGTTATTTCCCAAGAACTACAATTCCCAGCATTCCAGGAAGTTACCCAGTTCCTGGGCAGGTGGGACTTACAAGTTAATTTTGGGCATTATAGTACATGTTCCACATTTGTGGCATCTCCAACATCCTGGGGGCCTCCACTGCAATTTAGGCTTCCCCCTCAAAGCTTTATAATTAGTCAACTGTAGAACACTTTGCGAGGGAATCAATCCAACCTTATTACATGTTGCCTGGCCTCCTAAGCTTTTCTTTAAAACTTTGCTGCAAGCCTCCATATCCCTCTAACTCTTGCATCTCACATACCTGCAGAAACAGCAGCATGTGAGATACACTAAACTGCTCTGCTCACAACTCAGTGACTCGCTGGGTGTTGGGGGCCTGGAGAGATGACTTGACAGTTAAGAGCAATTGCTGCTCTTGTAGAAGACCTAGATTTAGTTCCTAGCACCCACAGGATGGTTCACACCATCCCAAACTCTGGTTCCAGGCCATCTGAGGCCCTCTTTTTGACCTCTCCAGGTACCAGGTATGTGTATGGTGCACATACATAACACACTCAGACACATAAAATAAAAGGGGAACGTGGAAAAACACCTCCCTGGGCAGCTATGTTGGGTATGATACCTTAGCAGCCTTCTAAATGAAAATTTTTTTAATGTCCTGGAGCCTTCAGTGGGTGTAGTTTAACCCGCGGGGTACATTTCTCATCCTACTGCCAAATTCACGCCTCCATGTTAATGAGAGTAGCGGAAGCCACTTTGTTTGCAATTTGCAAGCTACTTTTCCTGACCCAGCCTCTTTCCACCTTTCTGCTCCACCATTTGCTCCTTATCCTTATCTCAAAGCTAGTGAGAAGCAGCCAGCAATACCCACAAGGCCAGCGGTAGGAGGGCCCGGCCCACTGTGGGTGGCACCATTCCCCGGGCAGGCGATCCTGAGTTGTATGACGGAGCATGAGCCTTGCAGTGAGCCAACAAGCAGTAGTCCTCCGTGGTTTCTGCCTTCAGGCTTCTGTGTTGAGTTCCTGAGGCAATGTCAGCCAAATAAGCCCTTTCACTCCCTTAAGCTACTTTTGGTCAAAGTGTTTTACCACAGCAACAGAAAGCTGATTAGAACAATGTGCTTTTCTTCTTCTTCTTCTTTCCTTTCCTTCCACTTTCTTCCTTTTCTGAGATAACCACTTATTCTCATCACATCAGCCATTGCCTCTGTTGCAATGATCAAATGTGCCGTTGTCTTAATGACCAGGTTCGTTGAACGGCTACTCTACAGGGCTTCAGTGGATAAAAGAAATGAGGCTCGAGTTACACGAAAGATGCCGGGCATGGGAAATGGTAAGGCAGATATGAAAAGAACAAACACACAGGCCAAAGAAACTGCCCCTGCACGCGCTCAACAGCCTTTAAAAAACTAACGCTCAGACCGACTGAAGGACAGGTGCCATCTCCATACAGCAGGCCCAGCAACAACAAAGTGCCTTGTCTGTTGCTTCAGGTGAAATGGAATAACCGGAAAAATCTTTTGACTTGGAAATGAAAGAACGAATGGAAGTCTAAAAATCGATGACAAATCAAAAGCAGGAGAAATTAAATGAGCGTAAACTGTGGGGGAAATGAATGGGGCCAAAAGGTCATTGCCAGTTGCTAAAGGATGTAAGCTTTACGGTGACAGTTGAGATCGTAAATTATTGTTACTCTGAATAGCATCACATCGAAATTAAAGGTCAAATTGCTAGGAAATCAAGAAGCAGTCGATTGGAGACTTAATGGCCGTGCTGGACTGCTCTGCTGTAGGGCAGAGCTACAGAAAGGAGAGCTTTCTGTGTCCGTATGTAGAAGCTAATGAGGACAAGCATGCTGCTGTCTTTAGCTCTTTACTTACAGGGGGCCGGATCAAGACACACGCAGTCTCCCATCTGCTGTTGATGGGCCCGTTTACAACATTTCAACTCAATGATGGTGTGAATGTGACCTGTGCTTGTTCCTGGAGTTTGTAATTTGGGTCTTTTCCAGGGCCAGAGGTAAGGCAGATTGGGCTTTCCCTGTAGAACTGGACAGAGACATCAGGTTGCAGCTGGTGAATTCCATAAAACAACTCACAGTGAACGCCCCAGCATGCTGCGCTGCTGGCCGTGGCCTTCTGTGGCCTGAGTGTATGGGATGCAGTTTTTCCATGCGCCTGGTTTTCAATACAGCAGGTTTGCTGGGATGGAAGGCCATCATCAGTCAAGGAGCATCTGTTGGGCAGACTCGCCGGAGGAATTTCTTCCACAGGCTTGACCTTGGATTATTTGCTCAAAGCCTACTTGGTGTGTGGTGGGACAGTAGAGGCTGGAGAGAGCTCTAGGGCCCTTGGGTTGGCTTGGTGAATAAAGGTTGACTTGTCTGTCAAACCGGGTGACTTGTCAACCCCATGGGACCCGCGTAAACGTGGAAGGAGAGAACCGACTCCACAGAATTGTCCTCTGATCTCCACGGATGCACGTCATGCCACATAGGCACCTCACGTGCATCCTGCACACATATGCACCCAATAATATTAAAACTGATTATTAAAAGATTAGCATGTGGAATTAGCCAGCTGGCAGAGGACTGAAAACTCACACCGAGAAAAGCCCACACAGTACACACACATAAGAGACGGCGTGTGCTGTGTGGTTGACTTATAAACGGTTGATCATAGAACTCCTGGCCCAGTGCTTCCACGTGGCTACCCTTCCGTCCCCAGTCACTAGCCTACTCCTGTTTCCAGAAGTGCTTCCCCTTTTCTTAATAAACTGTCTCTATTTCTATTCAGGTTTGTGCTCCTGGTACAATCCTTTATCTTAGGATACAAGAACCTATAGCCATCAGCAGGAGCCCCCGAGACCCAAATACATTGCCTAGCACAGCTTCTCTGACCTGTCTTCCACAGTAAACTATATGGACCGAAACAGAGTGGGTGACTGAAGACTGCTCAACACATAAAGAGCCACCCCACCCATTGGCCATTAAGCTCTCCAAACATTACACTGTTGGAGGTTAGAGTGTTTTTAGAAATATCAATGGTAAATGCTTATGAATCTGGGTGTATTGTTACCCAGGCAATGATACTAATGAGGAATGTCACAAGGTCACCAGAAGAAAAAAAAAATCCCTGGGAAAACTTTAATTCAAAAGTAATTGTTTTCACCTCTCTCACATTGAGTTCACGCCTTTGTACATAACATCAAAGCACTGGTATTTCTTAACGGGGCTGTGGGAGACTGGGAAAGTCAATTATTGCTGAGGGACAAGAGGGAGAGCAGGAGTGAATTTTAGCATCTCAGGCATGCTCTGTTGGAGGTGACCTGCATTGTCATCCTGCCCAACCTCTCATTAGTGGCTTCAGCCCTTCTGTAGCATTCCTGCAAAGAGAGCCGTGTGGCGTTGGTGAGCAAACCCTTTCCATTCAATGCTGTCTGTTCTAATCTTTGTAGTGCTGACTTCTGGCCACTCTATATTCCTATTCTGTTCTTTCTGCTTAGAAGTTTTAGCAATATAAAAAGCTCCCTTCCACAAGCGAGAAGCAGACACAACAGCATCCATTTGAACAGGAAAATAGAAGTTCTTTGCTTAAACTGTAATACACTGCCCCCAAAGGAGTCCACAGAAGGCAAGTGCAAAGGAGTAGCTTTCCACTGAGGGTGAATAGGGAATGACTCTGGAGTTGTGGAGGTCAGAGCTGGCCTGGGCTTGGCAGTCCTAACAAGCTAGGGACATCCTCACTACATCAATTAAAAGTCAAATAGTGCTGGCAAATAGATAAAGGAGATTTGTTCAATGTGGTCACCTGGGGAAGAATAAATAATAAGCTGCAGTGAACACCCATGAGTCCATCTTCAGGGACCTGAAAGGAGGTTTAGGTTTAAAGAAAGAACAAGAGGTATGCAGTCCTAAGCAGTTGCGGTCAAGGTGTGTTTCCACTCACCACCATTGTCAAACCTGGCTCCTAGTTGTTTTCTTCTTCCAACATGAAAATATCAGGGGAATTCTGATTTGGGGGAGCAGGATAGGATGGGAATGGGGGGTGGTGGTCATTGTTTCAATAGTCTGATAGCCTAAAGGCATGGCATGAGTGTCTCTTCAGGACATTTTCATTCCTTCATGGTGCTTTCTAGGAGAAGCCCAACTTAATATAGAGGCTGAAAATTAGACCCCATAGACAAGGGTACCACTGCTATAGAAGCTATAGGAGCACACAACCGGTGGGGTGGAAGAGACCTGGGTGGGGGTTGGGAGCGTGTTGCTGATGCTGGTCTCTAGAAACAGTCGTCACTGGTGGAAGTAATTGTGGGAAGGAACTTCTCCATGAAGAAAAATGCAGTCCACCTGTGACACTTGGAGTCAAGGTGACATCGGGTCACTTTAGCACTCTCTGTTGAGGCAGCCTAGCATTGCAATTGGGAAGGAACATGCAGTTTTCATCTAGTACCACCAAGCAAAGCAAAACAGGGTGAGGCTGTGTGTAATAGAAGTTTTGGTCTCTTTGTAAACTCAGTTATATCATATAAATGTTTTTGTTTTTAATCCCAAGTGTGGCATTTTAGTTGGGGCTTCAGTTTGTCCACAGATGATAATTGCCTCTGGTGGGCAGTGGTCTTTGCTAGTTGGTAACAGCCTTCCTCATGTAGCACAGAGAGGGATGTGATCTAGGACTCTGAGGAGGATAAATAGGAGAGCCTGGGGAGAGATTGTGTGACATTTGGTGGTGGTGTATGGGGAGTAGCAGTTTGGAGAAACAAGGAACAGATGGTGTGGTAGATAGAGAGAAATATTTCAACACAGCAGCTTGGAGGGGACTGCTTGCTGTATTATTTGTTGAAAGAGATTGGTTTTGCCCCCAAAAGAACCCAACTGAACAGCCTGGAGAAGTAGAGGGGTCTCACCCCTCTCTCTACTAACATTCTCTCTCATACCCAGGGTTAAGGGGTTCGTGGAAAAGAGGTAGAGGCTTCAATACTCCAAATAAAATAGAGTTTTAAAAAGGAGCATCAACAGATGTGGACCCAAGAGGTAGTATGCCTCATGCAACAATATTCCTTTACAACATAAAGAAAACCAACATTTGTTTGTTTGTTTGTTTGTTTTGAGTTGCCCATGTTCTTTCTCTTCTTTTTCTTTACATTCTTCAAAAGTCACCTTTTCATGGATGCCCCTAATCCAAACTATTTTCAGCCGTCCAATGCTTAGCTCTGGACTCTCATTGGTCTCTCATTGACTCAAGTCATTCCATGTAGTGCTATTCTGTTCCCATCTGACCCCTTTCTAACCATATGCGCTTGCATAGTATATTGACTCCCACCATGGTTGAAGCAATGAAGCAACCTACTACAGACTAGAACTTTAAAATTGTGAGCCCCAAGTATTTCTTTTTCTATATAAACTGACTACCTCAGGTATTTTGCTATAGTGATAGAAACATGACTAGAACACCACATTTATCCATTTTCTAGAACTTAATTATGCCTCAAGACTCTTTGCTGCCATGCCTGAGAGGTATGTTTTGTATCCATCCCTCACTCCAGCCCCCAAATGTTCACTTTAAAGCAAGAATTCAAAAGAAGGGATTTTAGGAGTAGCTCTGATAGACAAGTGTTCCCATTTTCAGTTTGAATGCTTAATCGGAATTTCATGTTTCCTACAACCTGACTTGACACCAAGTCAGAAATTTGCCAGAGAGTTGCCCAGTCCTTCTGTCTCACACTTGACCCCAGCAGGATGCCTAGCTGGCCCAGATGCTGTCACAGCAATTCCACCACAGCCTCTTCCTTACACACTCACCTTGATGCACACTTGTGGGATAGACCTCATTGGCTGTGGGACTCCACATTCCTCTCATTGCTTCTCACGGAATTGATGGTCATGCCCGAGATGTGGATAGGGTCCTGTATTTACCCTTGGGCATGCCTAGGGCTCTGATGTGTCTGTCTTCTCTACGAGAGTCAGAACTATTGTGGAAAAAGAAGTCAGTATGTCTCTCTGTTAATGGGAAGGCTGTGAGTCTCCAAAAGTGGGCTCCTAGGAAGAGATTTGCTCAGAGATTTCACTAACAGTGAAAAAGGTGAGCAGTCTGGGGTGCCTGGGAGGAGATGAACTGCTTGCCTCTGTTTTGATTCCCCATGCCTGCCTGTGTATTTCCATCCCCAGGGGGAAGTTTTTTAGTTCATAGGTTTTTAAAGTTTAAGATTCTACTTAAATTGGAATGTGTTTGTTTGTGGAAGACGTTAAAGGTCTACCAGTTCTGTCTTTAACACTCCAGTACATAACTTGAACCTTAGGCCAGAAGCAAGTATCATGAGGAAAGGAGCCGACTGGACATAAAAGGGCATCCTTGTAACTGGTGAGGCCAGTGCAAAGCTCAGCAGCATGGTTCAGTCTCCTTTTATTAGACCAGAGTCTGGGAGACTTTAACCTTGGACTGGAGTCCTAAGGAAAGTTTCTAATTTCTCAATAATCTAATTTTAGGACAAATACCATGTGCTGAAAATAGGGCCGGAAGCAAAGAGCTTTCCTCTAAAAAAAAAAAAAAAAAAAAAAGCCCTGAATTGAGTGGTTTTTATTAGAAAAGACAGTGTAAGGTGATACAGCATGCTCTAATCCACGAAAGGAGGATATTTGAAACTAGAGTGTTTCTTTTGGAATTTATAATGGGCACCTTAAACACTGTGCCAAGCCCATTCTTTGTCCCATTGAAAGCTGGTGCCAACAATAGTGACAATGGGACATGAATTCAGGGCTTCTGGGTGGACAGTGGGAAAGGGGCATCCAGGCCCACGGTGCTGACATGTTTATTAGAGTCTTCAGCATCACCAGAGCACTGACGGCTCATGATGGAACATGTGTAGACTCGGTACATGAAGCCTAGGGAGAATCCAAGAAATAAACACATCTGCAAGACATTGGGCCCTGGTTGCTCCTCTGCACTGGAATGCTTCAGAACTGGTGGGAAATGCAAGTCATGAATTATGCACATATGGTAATTATGAAAGCAGCATAGACTGGGGCTCATCTAGAAGCATCGTGGTATTAGATTAGAGGTTATTATAGTTCCAAGAAGCCATGGAACTCAGAAGCTAAGGATACGGCCTTTAAGATGACTCTCAAAAGCATTCTAGAACTTTCAAGTTCCCTCCACACTTCTGTGGCCATCTCCTGTCTAAAAAACAGACCTGTGGCCAGCCTCTCTCCACTCCGTGGTATGTTGACCTTTGCCAGAGTCTTAGGTTACTCTTAAGCATCCTGAAGGCAAGACCGTTTTTTCATCTCACTGAAATTATTGGGGTGGCTAGGGGACTGGATTTTCCCTGTGAAGGCCCTGGCTACACATCTCAACAAAAACACTTATACTTTTACACAAGCCCAGGGTTTCTCCTGGTTTCTGTTGGCTCCTTTGCAATGGAGGACACCAGGGCAAAGCCTTCTTCCTCTTATCCAAGTGAGAAGTGCGCTGCTTCCCTTGGACGTAAAAGTCATTCCACAAAATTCTTTTTTTCTGGAAACAGATCCTCATTTGGGATGCCCCTCCCTCAGCCTGTCAGATGAACCGTACCACTGCAAAAAGAAGCTAGGCAATTGTTGTAATGTGCGGAAACGTGGCTGCCGTGTGCACCGTGCCATCGCTGGGGACCAACACTTGCTCTTTATCTCTGCCAGGTTTCCATGCTGCGTGGCTAGGTACCCTGCAGAGCCACTGGACTCCAGCCCTCCCCCTTTGTCAGGCTTTGCCCCTCTGCCTCAGCCTTCACTTGGAAAGCGCTTGTTAACCTAGGTGTATTCATTACTTTCTAGTGACCGAACACTTGACAGGAAGACCTTAAGAGAGAAATTATTTTTCTCACAGTTTCAGAGGTATCAGTCCATCATGGGAGCTGTGGGCCCCCAGGTTAGAGGTGGAGGGAGGGTACAGTTGACTGCCAGGAAGCAGGAATCCTACCAGCAGGGAGTTCAGTCTCTGAGCGTGGAGACCTGGTCTCAGAACGCAGAATACAAAACCTGTGCTGTGACATTCTGGATAAAGAATGAGGACTGTTGGCAATCAGATTTTGGGTAGTGGAGCAGCCTTGGTTTGCAGCCTTAGATGACTCTTCTAGTGTTAATAGTCTTCACCAAGATCACCAAATGCAAAGATGAAAGTGGTAGTTATAGTAGCTCATACCACTAGGGTATGCTGAAGAGGTAGAGGCAGGGGGATTACCACTTTGAAGTCAGCCTGGGCTGAATCACTGGCCTGTGGATATGGGTTAGTAGTTAACCACTCTTGCAGCTCTTGCAGGGGGCCCTAAGTTGGTTCCCAATACCACTGTAGGGCAGCCAACAACTGACTAATGCCAGCTCCAGGTGATTCGAGCCCTCTTCCAGCCTCTGTGAAGAGGCTGTGCATGTGCACACATGTGCCCAAACCCACACACCTAATTTAAAACAGGCACCTAATTTAAAACAGTCCATTAAATGTTTTACAAAAAAAAGAAAGGATATGGGTATGTTCTATGTTGTGTAATAGTTAACGGTGAGACACAGATTCCATCATGCAGGCACAATAGATATAAATAGTCTTGAAGCAGAGCATGTCTGAATTAAAACACTTAGGGACGGGTTTGGAGTAGTTACATCGGCTTTCAGTATAATCTAATTTTTATGTTTGTGTCATCACAATGATGGCTATATTTAACCAACAACCTGCCAGATCCCCACGAAGTTGACAAATTCATCTCCTGAGCTACTTGCTGGGTGCTGGTCTGACAGGCTCCCAGGCCACCGGTGCTGGAATGAATCATTGTGACTTAAGCTGTAGGCTCAAGTCTTGGGACGTCTTGATTTCATTGATGAAGACTTTGAGGATATGCTGGCTAGTACACTTCATTCTAGTATGAAGATGGACTAGAATTAGAACTAACTTGTTAGCACAGTTCATTAAATGTGGGGGATCAGGGTGCAGCCTGGTAGGAGAATGCTCACTGAGCACTCACGAGGTCAGCTCAGGAAAATAAAACACGCGAGGCCTATGTAACCCCATTTCTGAAAAGGAACTCCATTTTAAAGAGAAAATGGCCTGGGCACGAACTCCAGTTTCAAAAGGCCCACAAGAACGTGCTTCGATCAACTCAACTCTGATAATGTTTAACCATCACCCCTAGCAACGGACAGCCCAATCAAGACTTTCCAGGACATCTGGCCCCTAAAGGAAGATAAGGTTGCTTAGCTACTGGTTTGAAAATGCCCCTAACTCCTCACCAGAGTCACGTTAGCCTCCTTGGGCACTCTGACCGGAGAGTCACCGTAGCCCCTTCCTTGGGCACTGGCCAAGTAGAAAGTCCCCTTTCTGGGGAGTGAGTTTAAAAGAGGCCTGCACGGTCCCCTTGGGGCCATCGCCATTTTGTTTTACCGGTTGACCCTAGCATGCCGGAATAAAGGCTCTTTGATTTTACATACTACCTCGAACTCATGGTGGCCTTTTGGGGGTCTCGGGATCTAGGCATAACAAATAGTTATGGCAGAAACTTTACCTCAAGTTGCCCAGTGAGAAATTTTTAAAAGTTAATGAATATATTATAAGATTCTACTTTGACAGGTATTGTAGCTCTAAGTTTTAAACCTGAATGAGTGTTGGGGTTTTTGGATGTTTTCATTATTCCCTCCTGAGAAAGCGCTAGAAGAAGCAACTGCTCACCAAGGAAAACAGGTCTCTCAGTTAGAACCCAGACCCCTCCACTTTCAGAATCCTTCCCAGGGGCGCCAAATGCACACACGGCTTTCCAAGGAAGAGGCAAGCAAAATTTGAGAGTCGCTTCGTGGAATCCTAGAACTGGAACCCAGTTTAGTCCTCCGGACTTGAGGTGTCTTGGGATTCCAGACAATGCCAGGGCGGCCTGCGGGCTGTCAATGCTGCCATTTAAACCCAACTGTGGGAATAAAGCAGGGCTTGAAGAAGCCCTCTTTGTTATGAGTTTGCATTGTTACCTCAGGACAACTCCGGCATCTTCCTCCTCCTCACCAGATTTCACCACAGCCTTGCCTCTGAGGCCAAAGGAAGCATCCCAGCTGAAGGGCACTGAACTTCAGCACAGTAGTGGCCTCTTCAGCAGTGTGCAGAGGAGGGGGTGGGGCTGGCTATGAATCTCAATCTCTAGCCTGGGGTGCTTGCATTAAACCCATTGTTTATTCATGAGATTTTTTTTTAATAAAATTATAAAGTACATCCTTTGCCTTAGGCAGGGTACACTATGCACATTTACAAAGCAGAGAATCTCCTGTCTCAAATTCTTAGATAACTTAGAAATACCATTCTTGGTGGATAGCACTGTTCTTGAAGTCACCTGAATTTTTTCAGCCCTATAAAGATCTGCAGGTGCCTGCAGACTTCCCATCCAGGAAGCCCAATGCCCTCTATGTGTGTGTAGGAGGGGGTGGGGGGGAGGGAATGTCCCCTTTCCTGATTACAAAATTTTGCCTCGAAATGGCTTTCAAACTTTCAAACCCAAGTATCTTATCTTCAGCAATCCCAGGAGTGCCAGCCAGGCAGCTCTGAACTATGTGTAACCACAAATGCTGGTTCAAACCTCTGAATATACTTCCTTTACAACACAAAGCCCAGCTGTATCTCTGGACAATTAACAGTGTGCTCCAGACTAAAACATTGTGATGATTTGTGAGTGTCAATTATGGGAGCACTCAGGGGAACAGCCTGTTAAGACACCCCACCTCACCCCTGTCATCATCAAATGTCTTTTAGGTGCTGACCCCAAGTTACACTTTAAACAATTAAGCAGAAACAGAAGAATGCAAGTCTGGCCATTTGAACAAGTTGGAGATTTTTCACATCAAGGAGACTGTCACGGTTACTTTTGAAACAAGCCAGTATTGTTGTTTTCACATTGCCCTTACCCAGAGTCAGGCCTGCCTGCCGGCTAGAATTGTGTTTTGCTTGATAAGCACGGAGTGGCACCTAACAGTGGCTGCAGCTGCTCCACTCCTTGGGAACTGCCTGGCAAAGGCATATGGGAATGGGATCTGATGAGCTGTGAGGCAGGGATGTCCCCTTTAGTTCTGGGAATAGGAGCTAATTGGGAGCAAGCTTAGCCAACAAATATTAACAGAAAACATATTCTCATCAAGTGTAATCTCAGCTTATATCAGAGGCTCAGTTCCCCCATAGTTTCTGACAAGCTTAGCTAGCTCCTATTTAGTGCTCCTTCAGCTGGGTCCTATTCTGTGTAGCTTAGTAGCTCCTTAGTTAGATTTCATTGTGGTGGTTTTTCTTATTTTGTTTTGGTTTGTTGTCTTTTCAAAAGCCAAATCATTAAAAGACACTGAAGTTAACAGGAACTCAGAGAGGCCACCAAAGGGAGGGTTCCTGGTGGGTCTTGGGTGAGGGGCATAGTGGAGATGGTCATGTCTTTAGGAATTTAGATCTCTTTGACCTGCCTTTGAAAGCATCATTCATCTTTAAAAACCCTCACCATGGCTTTTCCTTTGAGAAGACTTTGTTAATGGAATTTACATAACGGAATGAAAACCCAGGCTCATCCCAGCCAGAGGCATAGTTTACAAGAGGCCTCCTCTGCTTAATTTGTTATGACGTTGATCTGTTGAACCGGGGGCCTGAGAGCATTCTGAAGTTAACGAATAGAGTGAGAATCAGGCCAGCTGTGTTAGACTGGGACATGTCTCCAGGCTGCTTCTGCCCAGTCCTCTCCACTGAGTTCATGGTGAATTCTGCATGGGTGCTGGCCATCAGGGAGCAAGGCTACGCCCACCAGCATCTGTCAGTGATGGAAGGCATCCTTCAGGAAAGGGCATCCTTTTAAGCAAAGGGTGAGGTTGGGATATGAGTGCTGATGACTTTAGCATCCTTTTGTTAGCACTGTGCTCTACTCTGTGTCACTTTAATCTACCTGCATATGTCCATTGCTTTGTTGTTTATCACAAACCTTCCTGATGTCTCTCTTGTTAATGCAGATATATTCCTCTTACCTCAAGAGGAAAAGTGATAGTGTGTTCTAGAACCAAATGTGAGTGACCATGGCCTGGGAGCACAAAGTGAAGTTTTTCCAAGTGTGTCAATAAGGGAATAGGGGTGAGCTTCTCTGATAGGCAGATTGATAAGGAACTGGATCGCAGCTGGAAAAGATGGTGAACTTCCAAGATGGCCGGCTTCTTCGTCACTCTCCTGACCTGAAACAGAAATCTGGAAGCTAAAACAAAGGCCTTGTTGGCTTCTCCTGCTAGGAGGGCCCCCACTGATGGACTGGATCAACCATCTCCAGGCTGGATTAGGACATGTTTATGCACAGTTGTGAGCCAATCAATAAACCATCTTCTTTCCTCAAACTAACCAACCCTAAAGGAGGGGAGGAAGACTCTTCAAAGACTTTTAAAAAGCCCAGTCACCAAGGAGGGGGTGTGAGTGTGGCTTCCTTCCTGAGACCTTCTCCTGCTTAGAATAGAGGAGAGGGGGCTGGAGAGATGGCTCAGTGGTTGGGAGCACTGACTGTTGTTCTGGAGGACCTGGGTTCAATTCCCAGCACCCGCATGGCAGCTCATAACTATCTGTAACACCAAAACCTGACACCTACTTACATACAATGCACATAAAATAAAAAATAAATAAATTATTAAAAAAAAAAAAAAAGAATAGAGGAGAGGTCCAGGATGGGTATGGGGAAGGGACAGGACACAGTGCACAGACCCAAGGCCTGTCCTGCAGCAGCCTGGAGGATCTATAGGGAACCTCCTTGCCACTAAGTAATTAGTATAAGCTTTTTTTTATAAAGATTAATAATCAGGTCTTCTTTCAAATTCATTAGTATGTGAGAACAGCCATGATAGCTCTAGATAATTTTAATATCGTGTTTTTAAATAAAATTTTTCAGTTTATATATGTAGGGTTTTTTTTTTAAACATAAACTCTTGACATCATAATAAATATATTTGTGATCACAGGGTAGTTTTCTTTCTTCTCAAGAAATGAGTTTCAGAATCTGGATGGATAGCTAGCTCAGTGGTCAAAAATACGTGATGCCCTTCCAAGAGGATCCGAGTTCTCTTCCTAGTACTGAAGTGGAAGTTTCTGGTTCCTTTAAAAACTCAGTTGTGTCATGTGATGTTTTCCGGGAAACCACCTCGTGAGAGGGTATGTGGTCTTTTGCTGAAAACAGGCACGTGAGGGGGCACGTGATGTTTAGAAAGAATAGGAATAGAACTCCGCAGGCAGTGAGAAGACACTTTTGCATTGCTATGCTGGGCAACACTTCGCTGGTCTTTGCTCATCTTCACTTCGTAGAGAGAAGCATACTAGGGAACTTCTTGTGGTACTCGAGCTGAGTCTAGCCTCTTCCGCTGACTCGTGCCATTTCAGTGGAGCCTTTATGTTCCTGCTGGATTGTGTGCCACTCCTGAGTCATGTTGCTGTTTGGTGTTTGCTATTGAAATAGACTTCTGGTATCCTGACAAAGTAGAGTGGAATTGGCCCAAGGAACCATGTCTAAACTGATTCACAACCCCCTTTTTCTATTAGCCTTTAGCCTTCTTTCTCCTCTACCTCTGGTCGATGGGTTAGAAGGGAGGTAGAACTGTTTAAGAACCCTAAATGAAGTAGGTTTCAGAAAGACCTAAGCCTCCACAGCACCCATATCTAGCAGTTTATAATCATCTATAACTCCAGATCCTATGCCCTCTTCTGGCCTTTGTGGGCACCCACATTTGTGTGCACATACCTACACACACACACACACACTTAAAAAGAAAATAAAGACATAAGTTTACAATGTAAAACTCAGGAATCCTTCAGCAGCAAGGGAGAAATCAGTATTCTCAAAGCATGCAGCCGCACAAGTCATCCAACTAAAAGCTAAATTTAATCTCTTGGCAGTCAAGGAAAATAAGTGGCCTGTGACAAGTTCTGCCTGTCTCATTATAAGATAAGGCAAAACCAACATGGTTTTTGGAAGAAGACAATCTCTTGACACTAAAGTCTACATGAAACCCATCAAATGTGCTTTTCCACCTTTAGGTATAGAAGACACACATCAGATACTGCCCTTAGCTGTGGCTGTACGAAAATGAAGAACTATTCTAGGTAAGAGACTATGACTTCTCTTCTATCTCTCATTGCTAGGACGACTGTGTCAACAAAGCTTAAGTCTTGCTTGTGAAGCTGTTTGTAGTAAACACGCTGGTGTGTGACTTAGGAGGAGACTCTGAAGAAGACTGCAAGGGAGAGTTGGTTAGCTCAGCTCCAGCCTGTGACACAGGAGGGTAGACAGGCTGCTGCAACTGATGCCTGCAAGGTCAGTGTTCTTAGCCATGAGGAGATGCAGGTCAAGCAATGATCAGATATGAGGGTCATCAGTTGTGTGAGGTGATTTGCATTCATGAAATTTCCAGAGTGGGCAAACCCATGGAGAAGGAGCTAACTATTGTCAGAATAAGTAAGAAGTAACTTCTCTCTCTTCTTCTTCTTCTTCTTCTTCTTCTTCTTCTTCTTCTTCTTCTTCTTCTTTATTGTTATTTTTGTTTTTTTAAGACAAGGTTTCTCTATATAGCCTCGGCTTTCCTGGACTGGCTTTGTAGACCAGGCTGGCCTCAAACTCACAGAGATCCATCTGCCTCTGCCTCCCCGAGTGCTGGGATTACAGGTGTGTGCCACTGTGCTCAGCTAGGAAGTAATTTCTTAAAGACACAGGGTGTTCTTTGGGGATGATGAAAATATTTGGAACCGTGTAGATATCAAGACCACACACGCTGTGAAAGAACCCAAATACCACAGAACTGTCCACTTTAAAGTCAATAATCTTATGTGTGGATTTTATTTCCCTGAAAGCATGGCATGAACAGAGCCTAGAAGTAGAGATAGGACCCAAGTTCTTGTTTACCCAGGAAGCCAAATAAGAAGGGTAAAATTTCATGCTGAGTGCTAACACGGTGTGCAGAGAGCTCCTGAGAGCCGCAGGTGCAGGACCTGAGGAGTTCACTCCTGCTGGCTGCTCTCTGTGGACCCTACACTTTATCTGAATATGATATGGCAGATGGTGAGGACACCATCCTGGTGGTCAGCCTGGTCTGCAGATATTCGCCTCTGGGACCCAGTCATGAAGCATCATCTGTGGCCCCTTCCTGGTTCTGTTACAGATCCCAAACAGAATAAATTGGGAACATAGCTGGAAGCTTCCAACTCCTGGGAATGCAAGCAGATCGCTTCTAAATAGTCTAGAAACCATAGAGGAAGTCAGGGGGAAATGACAGGAGTTGGTTAACTAAGCAGTAATGTCAGGACACAGGAAGTGCAATTGGGTTCCTTCAGGAGCAGTGGGGCCCAGTCAGTGTCAGCTGTGATTTCAGAAGCAGAAGTGATCACCTGGAGAAGGACGCGGTCCAACACTAACGCTCAGAAAGGTACATGTGGTGGACAGACACCTTCAGCAGTCACCTAATGTAAGGGAGGGTCTTGGGAGCCTGGCTATGGCACTCCCTCACCCATCCACTCCCCACCTCACCTGTGCCCCCTCCCCAAGAGCCCACATCCTTGGCCCTGAGGTGTAAGATTGCACCATCTACTGGACTAAGGCTGTGAGCAGCCCTGGCAGGGAAGAAAGCTTCACAGCTGATGGCCACTGTGGTGTGGGACAGCTGGCAGGAGGGAGTGGAGGTAGAACTAGAAGTCTCACCTAGACTCTCTCTCCAGCCTCTCTGCCCCAGGCTGGATCCAGCCAACAGTGGGGAGGGGGAATCTATAATGAGAGACTTTGAAAGGCAACTTGACAGACACAGAGAAGTCAGACTGCCTCCCCAAATCTCCAGCTCTCTTTTGACAGCAGCGGAGGAGAATGAGTGAGAGGCCCATTGTCCCCAGTTGCCGGTTACCCTCCCTTAGTCGCACACATTAAGCTGTTGCCATGTGAACTGCTTCACAATTACTGTTTCCTCCTTGTATTTCTGGGAGACAACTGTGCCCCTCACCACCATTTTGGCTGGAAACAAAAGAGCAGAAGGTTCTCGCTGAAAATGAGCCACTTCTCGGGGCTGAGTTTAACTTGGAGCCTGGCTGATTATTTTTGAAGAGGCATGCCACAGGCATTGCTGGAAAAACAATAGTTTGATTGTCTTCTCAGGTTAATGGGTCAGCAAAATGACTCAGATAGTAAAAGTGCTTTCTGACAAGCCTGGGACATGAGTTCAATGCCAAGAACCCACATTGCAAAAGGCCTGGCTCCCCGCCCCCCCCCCCAGTTACTCTCTGATCTCCACACATGTCGCATGGCACACATACCCCAAATAAGTACATAGATGTTGTAGGACATCTTGAATCCCATCAAAATAACATGGCACCCAAGTGAGCCCTGACTATGAATAAGATAACGAGCTCCATTTGGCTAAATATGAATGAGTCCCTGCGCACTTTGGAACCACTGCTGTCAAGACACCAAGAAATATCTATTTAAGGATAAATTCATTAAGAGCTAACATAGTGAATGAGGGTCAGAGGCATGTTTACAGTGGTAGGTAAATCAATGGGCCATTGCTTAATTACGCCAAATCCTGAATTGCATTTCCTACCTCCAAAATAAACCTTACAGGTGAAACATGCAGATTAGAAAAAGAATCGCACAGGAGCGCAGGCTGAAAAGAAGCCAGCTGTAAGTTGGAAAAGTAAGGTTGGCAACATTCCCACGAAGAAGCCCTTCTGAAGGCAAGTTAATAAACAGGTACAGTCAGCCCAAAAGACAGATCAAGCCTGGGCCTGTATTAGGATGATGGAGAGATGGGAGGTGCCTCAGCTCCGTGGCTAACCACTGAGGTTTTGCATCATGGACAGAGCCAAAGGAACTCAGGTTCTTCCAAGCACAGCCATCAAATGACTTGCTCCTATAGTCAGGGAGGGGCAAGCAGAAGATAGGAGCTTCCATGAGATGGAGCCTGGGGTGTGGAAAACAGTGCGCGTTCTGCAGAGTCCCTGGCAGATGTCTCACTACTCCAGCTCGCAAGACAAAAGATAAGGGCTGGTGTCGCTGCTGCTTTAACTATCAGCTTGACACAGTCTAGAGTCACCTGAGTAGGGAGCCTCAATCGAGGAACTGCCTAGATCATAACGGCATGTGGTCATGTCTATGGGTGATTCTCTTTCCAGTCAACTGATGCAGACAACCTAGCCCAATGTGGAAGGCACCATTCCCCAGGGCAGACAGTCCTTATGTGTGGTGTGTGTGTGTGTGTGTGTATTCATGTATACAGACATATACATACACATATATATGTGTACACACACACATATATACATACACACACACATATATACATATATGCTAAGCATGAATAAGTGAAGTAGCAAGTAGCATTCTCCATTTCTGTAGTACTTCCTTGACTGTAAGTGTGTTCTCTGGTTAGAGGCTGGACTTCGCTGTTCCATGCAGCACCTATGTCAGTGAGTGTCCCATCAAATGGATTGTCCTAAACTGAGGTTGGTGCATCAGACCCTAGAAGCCTCAGAACAGGAAACAGGCCACTTGGTAGTGAATGCTACAGACCTGTCTTTGATCAGGACTCAGAGCCTCAGTACGGAGTAGTACTGCAGCATTACGACAAGAGGAGGCATTCCCATGTGAGTGCCTGTGAGCATCCTCGCCCCAACATGGACAGACTGATAGGAGGGGAAGTTGCTGTGTGTATTCACGGCCCGTGATCCGCTCTCCATTATTCTATGCCTTTGCTCTGCCTATAGTTCTTTGTGCCTCTTGACCACGGAGATATTTTAGACCATTCATTTCTTTAGGGTTAGCTCAATGGCATTTTTTGTTGCATCTGAAAATATAAGAATTTCCCATTTGTTTCTGGAGCCCATATCTGTTCTGGGGACATCTTCACTGGAAGATGAGGCCACTCATGGGTCTGCAGGATTTCTTGGTACTTTTTTTTTTCTCGTATCCTATATTATATCTGAGTATTCTTTGTCAGGAACAGGTCTGATTCATTGATTGGATTTCCATGGTTGGCCACGTGCTTCTGTTATTATATTTTATTTTTCTCATCTTTTTAATCTCTTTACTCATTTCCTCTGTGATCTGATAAGGTCGCTGAGGTTCATCTCTGGCTTCACTGATTTCATTTCCTCCCACTCTGAGCCTGACGTCTCTCCTTCCTGTATGGGTTTAATATCTTCTCACACTTTGGCTTCTGTCAGCAAGCTCATTGCTGGGACCACCCTCCCTCTGTGCTAGCCCATGGTGGAGAGCTAAGCAAGAGCCGTGCCACCTTGGCCACACACACATGTCCTTCCAGACTGTCCTTTTCATGATGTTACGATCAGGCTGTTCCCTGCCCTGAGTTACTTCATATTATATTCAATAGTGGCTTTCTAGAAAGCACCTAGCCCCAAGAGGCTCAATTCACGGGCATCCATTTTGAGTTCAAACACAGGCAGCATCATTTTGGATCTTATGGGATGCATGTAAGCAACACCATCTGTTCCTTTTGCAGAGGACTCAGGTTTGATTCCCACAAGACTAATGGAGACTCACAGCTGTAACCCCAGTCCCAGGATTCCACCACCCTCTTCTCGCTTCTGGAGGCACTGCATACATGTATGCATGCAGGCAAAAACACTCATGCATGTGCACGTGTACACACACATACACACACACACACACACACACACACACACACACACACACACACACACACATTCTCCATCCAGCAAAACAGACCCAAGAACTTAGAGAATACACCAGACCAAGAAGAATGGGGCAGCATCCTCACCTGGACCCCATAAAGATGGAAACACCGAACACCATAATGACCCCTCAAGTGGCCCAAACAGACAGAAAACTCCTGACTATCCCAGTGGCTTCAGCTTGGCCCCATTCCCACTACTGATATGTGTACTCATATCGCTATCCATCTGTCAGGCCGTTCACTCATCAAGACCTTGTCTTGATCTTTGTCTTTATGCCTTCCACAGCCTGTCGCTTGGCTTTAACTTAAGCACAGGCTTGTGCCTGTGATCCAAAGGATCAGAGCTGCTGGCAGCTCTCCAGCAGGGTTTGTCACCTATTCCCCACCCAAAGCCCCAGAGATCTTTGTGTCTACCAGCCTTCTGCCTCTACTTCTAATGAGGCCTTGTAGAACTCTTTGGGGCCTCCTCAACCCTTTTGCAATCACTAATGTGGCCTCCGTCTACAGCTAGAAATGTTCATAATTACTATGGCACGTAACGTGTGATGTGGGAGTTAATATTAGTAGCTAGACTTGATAGGGAAGAGCTGGTGACTGACAGCCAGCTGTCAAGGGAAGTCAACTACTCGATAAACCTCAGATAATGCAACCAGTACAGCTGCTAAATTTAGTGCTGTCAGTCCTGATGTTATAGAAAGACATAAGCACATCTGCATTTCTGACATAGGTCAAGACACATGGAGCATGCCTGTTACACGGGAGTCCTTTTCCTGAGGGCAGGGAGCTTAGGTCCAAAGTCAGAAACAGAGACCTTTAAGGCTAAGCAGGTGTGTGTGATGAGAGAGTCACTGGGTGGAAAAGCAGTCTAAGCTACACATCAGAGTTGTCCACAGAAGCTGGGAACCCCAACATCCAGGTGACAAGATTGAGCTTTTGAATGCTAGGATGACTTAAAGACCCAAACACAAAATGCTTTCTAACTGAAACTCTGGGCCCAGCTCTGATTTACAGCTAAGACTTTGCAGGAAAGCCTTCTCCTGAGGGGTAGAACGTCCCGGGAAGTTCTGTGCCGTCCCTGCTGAGTCAGGTGGGAGTGGAAAAGGCTTTCCTAGATGTTGTGAAGAAATCCAGAGTGTTTAGGTGTGTCCATGATGCCCACCTATCTGCCTGTGAGTGGGGAGGCTCCACTGGCTTTGCTAAAGGATACAGCCAGCAATGCTGGGAACGGTCCACACAGGGCACTGGCCTCATGACAGACAGGCGAAGCTCAGTGCACTGCATGTGAGTCAGTGAGGTATGTGCTTCATATAAACTCTTAAAGAATGTTCACGGCTTTCATGATTGGAACTATTCATGTTTGAAAGCATGCATGTATCGCGCACATATGATCTGTCCTGTTCTCAGGACACAGCAGGCTGCCTCGGTGCCTACTCCTGCTTTTGGCTTTATTCTCCTCCTCCTCTTCCTCCTCCTCTTCCTCCTTTTTTTTTTTTTTTTTTTTTTTTTTTAGATCTACTTTTTTTTTTCCTTTTAAAGACAGGCTGGGCTTGAACTCACTTTGTAGTTCAGTCTAGCCTTGGATTCCGCTGGGGCAAAGGCAGGCACAGGCAGCCAAGATCAGCTCTAGACTTGTGGTCATAATAGGCACCAGCTTCTTACTGGGTATAAGGCAAGCCAATGGTGTTGCTTCAGATTTACAGATTACAAAAACGAAACAAAACAAAATAAAACAAACAAAAAACCCATTCAGAAGAGGCCAAAGATTTACAAACAGCTGGGTTAGCCAGATGAGGATGGGAAGGGCCATACCTCAGTGATAACACGGGCACTGTCAAGACACTGAGAGGCAGTGGTTGAGGCCATACCTCAGTGATGTCACAGGCACTATCAACACACTGAGAGGCAGTGGTTGGAAGGGGAAGATAAAAATGGAAATAAGTCTAAAGCAGCTATAAAGGAGATGAAACATGCATGGAGAAGTAAACAACCGTGCTGCAAAGGCTATGGAAGCAATTTTCAAGATATGATAGAGGATTAGGTATACTAAAGGGCTTCAAAACCCGAGGAACAGAAAGATATAATCAAATATAAAAAGGACTGGTGAGTAGAGACAGCCAATGCTCAGATAAAGAACTCCAAAAACTCTGTGCCCCCAATTCCTTCAGTCTGGAGATCTATATTTTTGAATTACTTTATTTTTATTTATGTGTATTATGCAAGCCTATGTGAGGGTTGTTGCCTGCAGGAGAGGGCACTGGACGCCCTGGAACTGGAGGTTCGGCAGTTGGTTGTGAGCCACCTGGTGTGGGTGCTGGACCCGAACTCGGGTTCTCTAGAAGAGCAGCAAGGGTTCTGAACCGTTGTGCCACCTCTCCGGCCCTTATACAGTGTGTTGAGTAAGCCCAGTGTTCCTACAATTAAATGGAGGTACATATAGGAAACTCTTTAGAAGGTGGGCTAGCCTGGGATACACAGTGACAGACAACAAAATGGCTCCAACTCAAACAAGAAAGACAAAGACCCAAGCTTGATACAGACAGGACGAGACACTGGCGTTTTTGAGGCTGCCTCTCTGTTTTATTGTTGGTTTTCCCTTCAATTTTACTTTTTTTTTTAGGGATTCTATATTACATTATTTTAGGATGTTGTGAAATGTATCATGAGCCCTCATTTTAGCTGTGCCCTTTAGAAATGTTTGTATTTCTGCTAAGTTTTTCAAATCTGTTGCTATCAGCTAGCTCTCATTCGTCACTCACAGTTTTTAAATGGTGATCATCCTTGTTCCTAATCTCACATCTACATTCCTTTTCTGATTTAACAGCTTATTCTGTTTTACTGACATCTTATTAAAGTGCTCTTTGGCTTTGTTCCTTCATTACTGTTTCATTTTCATTTTATTAATATCGCCTTTAATGTCTTATTTTTCTTTTTGTTCTTTTTTTTTTTTAGACTTGAGTGGGATTTTTTTTTTCCATTTTATGACTTGAACAAACTCATTTACTTAAAAATTGTTTTAATGCATGCATTAAAGGTATAATTTAAACCCCAAGTAGTAATTTCTCTACATCTTTCAAGATCTGAAGAATGTAGTATTTTAATACTGCTCATTTGAGATGCTCTGTAATTTTTATTGTGAATTTTACTTAATCTGAGTTATTAATAAATGTAGCTTAAACTGCCTCTTATCAGAGAAGGGTAGGCATTATTTGCTAAGAGATTGTTCAAGCTGATTTCCATTTAATTGCATGTTGGCTAGCTAGTATAATCTATATTTTATTATTTTTTTTTGAAATATTAGACTTTTGTGGCTTAATGCATGTTTATTTCTTTCTGAAAACAATGTCTCTTTTATATTTGAAGGATAACAGGAGATTCTATACACATATGTACTCTAGGGTATATGTGTGTGTATGAGAGAGACAGAGAAAGAGAGAGAGGGAGGAGGGGAGAGAGAGAGAGGGAGAGAGAGAGAGGAGAGAATCCCTCTGTTGTTAATCCTCAGGTCCCATCTACCTTTCAGATCTTAAGTACTTGATGCATCAGTTTCTAATGTGTATGGGTCAAATTCTCTCCTAAACTTATCTCTGCACTTAGTGGGGGCTGAAGTAGGAGGACCCTGCATTGGAATATAGTTATATAGTTATATAGTTTTATATATATATACACACACATATATATATATTTTTAAATCCTGTTTTGGGAAAATAAATCCTCAGTAAACTTTGCACATTTTGAGACAGTCTGCCAAAGGCAGAGAGATGGACCATCCTCCCTGCTCGGTTGTTGTTTTAGCATCACGCAGTGCCTGCCATTATCTCTCATGGTGCTGTCTACTGTCAAGTCTAGCTTGTCTGTCGTCAAAGCTGTTATTCTGCGCATATGTAAAGAATGCTACTTATTATTTGGTGTAAACGTTTCTATATGATTTTATATGATTCTGTGTGCTTATTTTTTTTTTTAAAGATTTATTATTACGTGTAGTATTCTGCCTATGTGTACACCTGCAGGCCAGAAGAGGGCATCAGATCATGTTATAGATGGTTCTGAGCACCATGTGGTTGGCTGGGAACTGAACTCAGAACCTCTGGAATAGCAGTCAGTGCTTTCAACCTCTGAGCCATCTCTCCAGCCCCTTCTGTGTGCTTCTTAGAGTTGATGTTAGCTGGTTAGATTTTAAGACTTATTTTTACTTTGCAATGGTTTGAATAAGAATGGTCCTCATAGCCAGGCTGTGGTAGTGCACGCCTTTAGTCCCAGCACTCAGAAGGCAGAGGCAGGCGGATCTCTGTGAGCTCGAGGCCAGCCTGGTCTACAAAGTGAGTGCAGGACAGCCAAGGATACGCAGGGAAACCCTGTCTCGAAAAACCAAAAAACAAAACAAAACAAAACAAACAAACAAACAAACAAAAAACACTGAACCAAACAAAACAAAAGAATGTTCCTCATAGTCTCATAGTTTTGAAAGCTTAGTTACTAGGGAGTGGCACCATTTGAAGGGATTAAAAAGATTAGGAAGTGTAGCTTCTTGGAGGACACATGGGGTGGGATTTGAGGTTTCAAAATTCTATGACAAGGCCAGAGTCATTGTTTTTGCCTAAGGATTAGGATGCAGTTCTTGAGGATGTCTCAGCATCATGCCTGTTACACCTGACATCCTGCTTCCCACCTCGGTGATCATGGCATTACACTCTGAAACTTGAGCAGACCCCCAGTTAAGTACTTTCTCTTGTGTTGGCTGCCTTGGTCATGGTGTCTCTTCACAGCAATAGAACAGTGACTGAGACACTTTCATTTATGTATGTATATTTTCATGTGACTGTGCATGTAGTTGTCTGAAGGGGCTTGAGGAGGGAGTAGGACACCCTGAAACTGGAGTGACAAGTTGTTGTGACAACCTGTTGTCACTGACAGATGTGGGGGTGGGAACCGAACGCAGGTCCTCTGGAAAAAAAGTCCATGCTCTTGACTTCTGAGCCATCTCCCCAGCCCCCGGTTAGGTTTGTAAGCCTCAGATGTTGCCTGATGATCTGTCTTTTGGCTGACTGGTCTACTCCTCTGTGTCTTCTGACACTGATGTGTACAGACCTCTCTCTCCTGCCTTCAGGTATCTTTCGCCTGTCACCCTTTTTCTTTCCTCCCTCCCCTTTTCCTTCCCTTGAGACAATGACACTTTCTGCATTCCTCCTTTGCTCCTCTGCTGACAAGAAGCCACAGATTATATATTCATTTATTTGGTGATAACCATTAAAAATTTGATTCAACCATAAGGTCTTTTCTTGCAAATGCTGCCATAATTTAATTATCTCTCTTCAAAATTTCATCAAAAGATTTGTCATGCTCCTATCATTAAAAGACCCAACATGCTCAAGACTTTTTAAAAAAATCTTATCTTTTTAATTTACCTTTTCTTTTTATTTAGTTTATTTGGAGTGCATATGTATATCACACATGGAAAAGTCTAGTACAACAAGAAATGGCATTGACTAAACAAAAACAGGGATTATGTTAACAGCTATGAGAGAGTTTGCAGAAACACACACACACACACACACACACACACACACACACACACACACACACACACACACACACACAAAGCAACCGGAACAATGGCCCAGGTTGTTTCCAGGAAAAACAGTCCAAACCACAGATCTGATGTGACTCCAAGTCTGCCTTGGCCATCAGAAAACACAACCACATGGTGCTTCCACCGACCTTGCTTATAGGTTGGCTTCATGGTCCTAAGCTGGTGAGATAGCTCAGTGGACTAAGACATTGGCTGTCACATGGTGGGTAAGAACCAACTCTTCCACAAGTTGTCTTCTCACGTGTGTGTGTGTGTGTGTGTGTGTGTGTGTGTGTGTGTGTGTGTACACATGCGCACACTCCCCTCACTACACTAAAGTAGCTAAATAGTTAATACAATTGTTCAAGGAAAAAAAAAGTCCCTCTCCACTTGGATGGAATAGCCCTGTCATCTGAGCCTCCTGTCCTCTGCCCGAGCATTCCTTGCATCACAGGCTGTGGCTGTGCAGATGGCTGCTCCACACTTTGGTTTGCCAGCACCACTACTTTACTAGGCTGCTGCTTAGATCCCAGCCGCTCAAGACTGGGCTCCCTTAGGCTCCTGCCTCTGATGTGAACAGCCATACTTTTTATTTCTAGTCTTTCCTTCTTTAGAAGGCCCTTGCTTTATGACAATACAAGATACTCCAAACAGCTTGTCTGTGTTCTGCCCTGTCTTGGAGTTGGCCACCTTGTCACGAATCCTTGGCTCTTTGGTTAGAGACAGGCATTTGAAACCCAGGTCTGAAGGCTATGCACGCTGCTCGGCCACATCTCATAGCCTGTCCTTAGACTACGATTAGCATTGACAATGGCATCCAATCATAGCTTTGTATTTTGTCTTAGTTTTAAAAGACTCATGTCTCTTCTTCACCTGTGACACTCATCAGCAAGCTGGGGACATCAGCATCCAGGAACTGCTCCGTGTTAAGCTGTGTTGCTATAAAATATCATTTATCTTTGAGTGCCTAGTGAGAATCACTGAGAACAGTTCAGTCACACTCCGTTGCCATTACCTTTGAGAGAAATGAAAGATGCTGTGGACTGGCAGGCTGGCCCTGCGTGTGCGCAGGTCTGGTGGCTCCTTCTAGGAACCCTCCTCTGCTCCAGAAAAGTGTAATAAGAAGGCACTGGCTTCGGGAGCTGGGAGTCAGGGCAGCTGTGGGAGGAAGGCACGGTTTGAAGTACTGGGAAGTCAGGGAACAGACACCCAAAGAGGCATGAGGGGAGCTGGGTACTTGGTCTAATAAACACACACACGGGAGATTTGCAGAGCTGTGATGTGGCTCAGTAGTGCAGTGTTTACCTAGTGGGTACAAAGCCCTGAGTTAGGTTCCCCAGTACCAGACATGGGAGGGAAGGAGGGACGGAGGGATGGAGAAAGAGAGGGAGGGGGGGAGAAGGAGATTGTCAGCCCATTCTTATAGATGAGGCATAGTGAGTGATTATTAATACTCTATAGATAATGTTAGTCCTCGTGAGCCCATCATATGTCTCAGGCTGATGTGAATACTGAGAATAGCTAGGACCCCGCCCTTGACCTCCACTATGAAGGCAGCATGAGTGTGCGTGCTACATGTGTGCCTGCTTGTGTGGGTGCGTGTGTGCCTGCTTGTGTGGTGCATGGGGGGATGGGAGAGGAGAAGAAGAGGGAGAGGGAGGAGAGAGAGGGAGACAGGGAGAAAGAGGAAGAGGAAAAGGAAAGGAGGGAGGAGGAGGAGGAGGGGGAGAGAGAGTGCCCAGGCATCAGAAGGCATGGGGCTTCTTTCTACCTTCCTCACACTCTCTAGGAATGCACCTCAGTCTCTACAGGGCAGCAAAGCCTGCCCCGGCCTCCCTTCCCTCTGTAGCATTGGCCCCATCCTCACCTGCCACAGGCAGAGCCTCAGCGTCTCCAACCCTGCTGAGTGCCAGTAAGTCCATCAAGGCTGAGCTCTGTGCTGCAGTTCTGGATAGGAAGGGGGGCAAAGGTGGAGGTGGCACTCTGTAGCAGAGCAGACCACTTGAACACTATGCAATTTTCTCCAAAGGAAAGCCACCATCAAGGCAGAGGGGCATGATGGTGTCTATCCAACGATGTCTGCTCACCTGCCAGACTCAAGACCACATCCCAACTATGTAGGTATCCAGTGGTACAGAGACAGCTACAAAATGGGGCACTGAATAAATAAAGTATGCCGGGTGAGGTGAAGAAGGGCTCCTGCCTGGGTCCCATGTGCCTGGACCTCAGCAGGCGTAATGATGAGGCCAAGTCCTTTGACGAGCCTGTTGGGGTCTCATCGGAGCCTAGCTGCAACCACACCCACGGTGGCACTCCAGTATGCAACACTGATTCCAGAGGTTGAGTAGATGCTGTCTTCCACCTAGAATCGCACCTATCCCTTGTCCCCATGAACACCTCAGGAGTCATGAACGCACAAGGTAAGCTATGACTGACTTGCTCTAGAACAGCCGTTCTCAACCTGTGGGTTGAGACCCTTTCCCAGGGGTCACCTAAGACCATCGGAAAACACACATGTTTACATTATGATTCATAAGAGTAGCAAGGTGACAGTTACGAAGTTGCAACAAAGACAATTTTATGGCTGGGGACACCACACATGAGGTAACGTATTAAAGGGTGGCAGTGTTAGGAAGGTTGAGAGCCACTGTCTAGAGCCTTCATATCAGAACTCTAGAACCCCAAGAGCTGGGCAGCCGTGTGCAATGGTGAAGCCTGCACACTGAACAGCGGTACCTGGCCAGGGCAGCAGAACACCCTGAAAGCCATAGGGGCTTACCCACTATGTCCTCTGGTTCAGGGGGCGTCAATCAGAGGACAGAGGACGGGACACTTGGGGGTGGTATTTGTGATGCATGCAAATGTTCTTTCTGGGAGCTGGCACCTTGCCTGGAATTGTGTGTGTAAAACAAATGAGTCCCCAGCTGATCTGGAAGCAAACTCAGGTCTGAGTACCTTTGGGCTAGAAAGAAATTGTCAACTTAATTATGTTCATTAGAAAAGACCTTTACAGGGAGATCCCTAAGAGGCTGAAAAATAAGCCTGCCTTGTACCGTGGGAGGGTATGTTTAATCCAGTCTTTTCTCTTTTTCATTCCCCAGAGGCTTTCCCTTTGAGTGTACAGAATCGGAAATCTAAACAATGAGAATATTATTTATTCTCTCGCTTTGGTGAACAAAATGTTAATATCCTACCATTTCCTGTAAAGCTAAGCCATTTCCCCAGCCAGGGCAGAGGTGAATGAACAAATCAAGGAGATGCCATCGGATGAGGCTACTGGCTCTAGCATAGATGAAGAGCCTGCTGTGAAGTGTGGAGTGGTGTGGGGTAGTATACACCCGTGGGCACCCACAGAGAACTGGCACTGAGTTCACATCCTCCGTCCACACTCAAGGGCCCACGCTTAGATATGTTTGCTGCTGTTTTCAAGCTCTGCGTGTGGGACTGAGGATGGTGTCCAGTGCTCAGCATGTTCATGCACCTAAGGGGTGTCATTAAGAAGCCTAAGAAAACGCATGGATCTTCTCAAGGACCACTGGGTGGCCTTGTCTCCTTGTCATAGGCAACATATTTTACTGGATTCCCATATCCTTAGAAGTCCACATGGACAAAGGGACACAGCTACTGGGTTGGGATGTCATCTTCCTTGGGATCCATGTGTCACTGTGACATCCATGTGAAAACACTTTGATGCTCTCTCCTGCCAGGCTTGCACCAACTGTCATGGGGGTCTCTACTTAGGCATGAGGGTGTCAAGGTGGTTTTGGTGCTTAGGTCAGATAAAGGAATGTTTCATCAGGTTTCTATGTTTCCTTTGAAAATAGGGAGTAAGAGAGAGGGAGGGAAGGGTGAGAAGGTTTGGTGAGGCTTGGTCTAGCCTATGGGCTAGGTACTCAGGATGTGTACTCAGGCAGGCACACACTGAAGGGCCACGGCTCTGCAACATCCAGTTTCTCTTATCTTAAGGACCTCTAACTGGCCTCTCTAGTCGGGAGACTGGCATATAAGCCATGTCATACTGGCGTGTGATAAAATTCTCTACACAGGGCTGAAGGAGTCAATCGCCTGATGGTAATACGTAGTGTCCAGGGAGGCTCTGGGGCAAGGAACTCCTCCACAGACTTCCAATGCTGAGGAAGTACTGTTTGGGTGGCAAGAAGCCTCCGTTCTTATGAGTTTGGACAGCCATCAGAGGTCATCATCTTGGGATGACCAAGTTCTTTTAAAGGGTCCATCACACAGGAGATTCATTCAATCGTGGGTTCAGCATATTCCAGCAGCCACAGTGGGTGGTCTCACACCAAACCTGGAGCAGTGATGCTCTACTTAAGGAGATCCCCAGAGCATAGATGAGCATGCCCGTACAGTACCAGCGTCCTTTCAAGGTCAGAGTCAGTGAACGAGACCAACATGGGCTCCCAGCTGCCATTCTGCAGAACTTAGAGGACATACTAGAACTTCCCCCTCGGTCTGTGTTCATATTTCCCATCTCTTAGCTGAAGGTGTGTTCTGACAGCCTGCCCATTGTGCCTCAGATGCCTTAGAAACAGACACCACCCCCTGGGATTCACATGCTCCCTGTCTGTCACATAAAAATAGTTTCACATTAACTTTTCTCACCACCTTCCTCCTGTGGATACTCAAAGGGTGAGCTCTGAGAACAGAAGGCACCGTCTAACTGTCACTTCCTCCATGTTTGCCACCTCTCTGCACAGAGGACTGTGCAGCCACCTTGGATATGAGGACATTCATGGAAGAATCTCTTTAAAACAAAACAAAACAAAACAAAACAAAACAAAACAGAAAACAGAAGGGCAAGCTAAAAAGTCTCAAAATCCAGGCGCTATGCTCTGTGTTAAGTGTGGGCTCCACAAGGTCTCGGGGGTTATGCTCTGTGTTAAGTGTGGGATCCACAAGGTCTCGGGGATGGGGGGTGGGGAGTTCTCATTTTTAGATGCCAGCAGTGGTGGGTGAGGGCCAGAGTTGTTTCGGAAAGCTCTGCGCCCAGCCGGCACTTCACATAGCTCGCCCTCTGTCCTACACCCCCTCTGTCCCTAGCACTAACGGCTTTTCTTCTGGGGTCATCCATCTTTGAATGTTAGGGATGAGGGATTTCCTAGAATGTTAGAAAACTGATGCTGAAAATAGGGGCTGTCTGAGCCAGCGGGACAGGCTACTTACCCAGCTTGCCCTTCTCGGCACTCAGAAACCATGAGTCACATCCTCTTTACAAGGAAGCTGCAGATCTGTGGGGACAGGCCTTGATAGAGGCCTCCATGTGCCCTGTGCAGCCAGTACGTGACACTTGCTTCTAGAAGCTTGCCTGGAAATGTAGCCCTAGAGCCCTGTTTAAGGCTTTAAAAAAAGGAATGGGTGTGCCTCCGCTGGATGGGGAAAGGATGACATGGACCAAGGTGTTGTGTGACTTTTCCCATAGAGATGTGAACAAATGTCTGTTCATTTCAGTCAGAACTCTGGCAAGAGACACCCCTCAAGTCACAGCTCATGAACCGATGAGCTTTAGGTCTATTTATACGGGCATGGGTTACCCAAAGCCCAGCCAGGCATGGACAATGACTCCCGCAAACTTCATCCTTAAGGTCGTTACCTGGCTTGCCAACAGCTTGACCAAAGAGGATGCTCCCCAGCCCCAGCAATTGTTTGTGCTTACATAACCTTGGGGAGAGGCTTGAACGTCTTGCAGCCTTGTGATCCTTGTAAGTTATGTTCACTCCTGAACTCTCAGGAGCCTCTCCCGTCTCTCTAATGAAGGCCTGGGAACACTGGCTGGGTGTGGTACTGTTGAGGAGAGCAGGCCTGCCCTGCTGCTCCTAGGTACCCCAGTGAGCTGACAGTTTGCAGAAGAAAATCCCAGGAGGCAACAGTCCAAATGGGGAGGGGCTGGAAGGGGCAGGCGGGGGAGGGCAGTGAACACAGGGCAATGGTTTGGACTAGTTCTGCAGACTTATTAAAATGCCACATTGTATCAAGCAGAACATTAAACCTGCGCTCTTACAGGGTAGCTCTTAGAGCACTGGGCTTGAAGAAAGCATTAGACAGGGAATGCCTTTGCCTGAGGTCGTAGCCCAGGCAGATAGAGGAGAGGCTGATCTATGCCAGTAATAACTGGGGAAGGCTGACTCTGACCCAGATGTCTCACTGGGGTGTGGAAAAGGTGAGGAATCGCCTTGTAGAGGAGCGAGGAGGTGCTGTCTACAGTCCACCACCTTCGTTGCCCATGAGTGCTGGCGGCCTAGCCCATGTGAACTCCGTGGGTTTCAGAGCTCAGGTTAGAGTTCTGGGCCAGAGCAATCTTTAATTACCATCAGCAAATGCGTGTTAATTAAAGCCAGGAGAGGAGGTAAATTGCCCAGGGAGACTGTGAATATAAAGAAGGACCAAGTATGGCCCTGGAGAATACCAAAGTAATTAGGAGGTAGAGGAAGGATGAGAGAAATGGCTGAGAAGAGAGCCAGGCAGAGTGTGACCTTCTTCCCTGCCCTTCAGTCTCAGCTTATGATGCCTTGAGGGCTTTGGGATACGGAAGTGGGGCAGGAAGGCTGTGGAGTACAGGAGACCCCCAAGAAGCTGAGAAACCACTTCAGTCAGACTCCCTCCGCCTCCCAGCCCCCTACACCCCCTACATCCCCACCCTGCCAGCTGTGGAATGGAGGTCCAAAATGGGAATTCCTTTCTGGCTTCCTGTTGCCCCAGGGATCGCAGAGTCTCTGACCGTGGAGCCCTCCTTAGGGCTCAGTCTTGTGACTCTTATCACTTGTCCACAGAGCCCCTGTACTTTGTCAAGGCTGAGACAAGAGAACAGAATGGAAGCAGCACTTATCCTGCAGCTTCCCCAGGGCACACAACTTGACTGAGTGAGCAGGTCCTCCTCATCCATAGCCTGTCCCTGGGAGTCAGGAATGAATCCTTCAGGATTTGGTCCGCTGGTGTGTGGGACCTACTATGGCAAGAGAGGACACAGCCATCCTGATTTGCACTTAGAACAGGGATCTGCCTTGACCCTGGGGGTTCCAAGTGAGCTGAACACTCTGACCTGAGTTTGTCAAACGACAGCAAAGTCACAGTTTTAAACAAGGCTAATTTTGTCCATCTGTCCCCCTGTGTGTTTTTTGGAGAGCTTTACTTATGGCTTTGAATCATCCCTTTGAGGTGAGGACGTGGTGAGTCTTTGGTATCACCCACTGTAAGTACTGCCTCTTAAAAGGTTGCGTGAGCACCATGTGCCTGCAGTGCCTGTGGGAGCCAGAAGAGGGTGCCAGATACTCCAGGACTTGAGTTGTTACTGATGGTTGTGAGCAGCCATGAGGGTGCAAGGAATCAAACTCCTGCCCTCGGGCAAGAGCAGCTACTGTTCTTAACTGCTGAGCCATTGCCCCAGGCAACTAGTTAAACACCTTTTAAAAGTATCACTTCAAAAACAGTAGCTGACAAATTTCCCTGCTACTGAAAGGGGAGGTGGGCTTGCTCGCAGAAGGGGCTAAGTCTGCTCATTGTTCATGGTCATTTCTATTTTGACCTAGAAGAACAGGACTCTAGGTGAGGAGCTCCTTCCTGCTCATGGGACAAAGAAAGGTTTAGACCTGCTTCTGCCATGTTCCCCAAGGCCATGACTTATTGTAACATTTGGCCTAGAAGCTGACGGTAGTCTCCGGGAAGGAAAAAGGTGAAAGGCCACATAACATATTCAGGTTCTTGTCCCAGGTTCCCAGGGACTGAGAGAAGAGCAGCTGGGATTGCTGTCATGGCTACTCCTGCCCATCCCTACAAAGGCTCCATTTTGTGCTACTTAATCTTCCTATGAACTGTTCCATTGTACCTTCTTTCTCCTGGTGATCCAACTGTTCATCCTCATGTGCAGTCTCTAGGTGGGAGTAGGCAGAAACCAGGCACTGAGTGCCTTCTCTGTCTTGGGGCCAGCTCTGCACTGGCGACAAAATGCGGGGCAAGCCTCTCCCTTTCTCCAACCAGGATTCACACCCTGCCAGATGGGGCTGGCCTTAGGCTTTCCTGAGCTCATGGGAATGTCCTTTCAGCTCAGAACCTACTGTATCTGACACATGACAAAGTCCATCTAGAGCACTCACTCAATAAACCACAAACCACAGATGGTTTTGATTCAACGTTGTCTTGCAAGTGGTTGGGCCTGGAGGATACAGTTAAGCCTGAACATCAGTCTAGGGACGTAGACTACCCTGGCAGTGAGCACACTGGATGCAATCTACAGCTCCAGGCACAGTGAGAAAACCCTGTGGTTAGTGTAACACTTGAAAACAAAAATGCAGGGCAGATCTGCCTGCTGTCTCCTCTGGGTGGAAGCATCTTGCTACCCTTTGGCCTTGAGCCAAAGAGTAATGACGATAGGTCTCTGACCCATATATTAGGTCTTGTGCTATTGATAAGACAATATATCTACACTTTTTTTTTCTTTTTCTAGAAGGAGGTTGCTTAGATGGAAGCTGTTGGACAGTAGGATGTTGACAGGGGTTTTCTGTAACCTGTGTTTTTCACCCAAACTTTTGTTCCCAGAAATAACCACTCTAGGACTTAAATACATTTACAAAAGCCTAAGCCAATATAGCTAGGCATGAACCCTGACTTACTCAAGAGTAATACCCCATTTATTCTATTCCAAGTTCTGCCACGTGGCTGGTTACCTCTGCTCAGGCTTCATGCATCTGTCCTCCTCTGTGCCCTGGCGTGAATTTCCCGAGTCCTTCACTTTATCCTAGCATTCACTCTTTCTTCCAGATCTCCTCCCTCCTATTTCCTGCCTCAGCTATAGGCCAATCAGCTGTTTATTGACAGGTGAAGAATCCACACAGTATGAAAGGGATTATATCTACAGTAGGAGGCAAAGAGCCACTCCAGTTGAGACCAAAAAGAATTCCCCAAGGACTTTTGGAGAACCCAACTGTCTGTCAACACTGGAATGCCGCCAACCATTGCTGATTGGTCTCCTGTCATCACCCCACTGGCACCCTTGTATTTTTGCCTTCTTCTGCTTCCCTGGCCAATGTCTATAGCGTTGTCTTCTCTGGAGGACTCCATGGTTGCTGCTGCGACTTAACTTCACCTTACACCTGCCTTTGCAAAGCTGAGGTGCCAACACCAAGCACAAACATTATGTGAATTTCTTGCCATTTAAGTGACATTAGCATAGCACCAAATCAGATATTTTACAGCATTCAAGGTGTAACAAATTACCAAAGTCATAAGGCCTTTAAAATTCCCAACCACATCTGTCTTCTCAAAAGCAAATCTCACATCATGAAGCAGCCAGTCTCAGCAATTCCTCCTGACATAGCCATCCCCAGTCTTCTGTCTGTCTGTGGAGTCACCTCTTTGGGATATCACAGGAATGGGATCCCTCCTTTGTGACTGGCTCCTTTCCCTTAGTGTGGTGTCTTTAGGCTAATCAGTGCTGGGTTGTATATCAGTACTTCAGGGCTTTTGAGTGACAAATAATATCCCATTGCGTGAATAAGTCCCTTTTGCTTTATCCATCGGTCACTCATGGCTATGGGGAATGAGATTCATGATGGCAGACAGTGGTGCTGTGGACACACACTCATGGCGGATGGGATTGCTGGGCTGTGTGGCCATCCTGGTTAACTTACTGAAGACTCACAGGAGGCCATGACTTTAACAACCCTGCACTGCAGGGTACTGACCTCCAGGTTCCAACTGCCAGATTCCTTGGGGAAGGTTCTAGGAAGCCAGAAGGATGAGAAGAATCCACTTACATGTGTAGTAGAGCGAGATCAGAGATCCGGGGGCACAGAGGCAACGGGGCTGGCCTGAGCAGTACCCGGTGGGGAGGGTCTGAAAGTAGCAAGCTCTGATGGAACAGGAGGCCTCTGTCAGCTTTCAAGGGCCTCCCTGGAGCTACCCCTCCCTCCCTCTCTCCCTCCTCCCCCCTTCCCTCCCTCATGTGTGTCTCACTGACAATTCTCAAACACCTGCTCTTCTGACTCACTAGTCACCCGCTTTTGCGTCATTGTTTCTACAACATCCCGTAAATGCGTGGTGTTTACCATAATAATGCAGTTGAATGATCATTTTCCAAAGCATTCTGAATGAACAAAATAAAACTCCAAAACCCACCACAGTTCCACACAGCCCAGCTTCTGCTGTGTGTGACTCCTGTAAACAGGGAGCTTTAATAAATAATGCAGAGCGGAGGCCAGGACGGGAGGCAAGGCCTCGTTAATGCAGCTGGGCTCCATGAATAAATAATTCTTCATAAACACTGAGAGGTGTATTCTGAGTGAAGAGGCCCTGACATTTTCATTCACGACAGACTCCTACTCTTTGTTGGAATAATAAAAGGCAGATCATTCCCCCACTCTAAAAAGTATTTACACATATGTCAGAATAAAAAAAAAAAAAAAAAACAACTCACAAGCTGCATAGTACAGAGTCATCTGTAATGATTTTTTTAAAAATGTTCTAAATATGCTCAAAAATCTGGATAGAGAATGTAGTTGCTGAAGTTTATCTTAAGCAGTGACAAAAAAAACTATTCAAAAATAAAACTTTAGTGTGTGTGTGTGTGTGTGTGTTTGCATGGGAGTGAGGGACAACCTCAAATGTCTGCCTATCACTCATTTATCTGAGGATGAGCCTCTCTTTGTTCACTGCTGCATTCGCTAGGCTAGTTGGCAGTGACCCTCTGTAGAGTCTCCTGTTTCTGTGCCTTACTTGCAGTGAGATTGCCCTGTCCATCTTTTACGTGATAGCAGGCATTTGAACTCAGGTTATCACAGTTATAGGACAGGCTCTTTACCACCTGAGCCACCATCCCAGCCCCAGTGTTCTTTAAATCCACAGATATTCATCATAGCTGTGAGCAAATGAAAAATTAATCACTGTCATGATAAAAAATATTAATCTTGCTGTAAAAACCCATATTATCGAAAAGGCCAGACAGCCACAGTCACACATGATTTTTTTTTTTTTTTTTTTTTTTTTAGTGGAGCAAATACATACTAAAGAGAGAGTCCCCCAGGCGATCATGAACTCTGTGGAGTGTGACTTCTGGTGTTATGTTTTATAAGACCACAATCTCCTCTGCCGTTCCAGTTATTTTCAGTTTTTGCCTCTACTATAAATATTCTGACCAAGGCTGTTTTGCACAGAAGCGCCGCATCTTGAAATTCCTTTTCAGATCAATCTTCTGGAAGAATTAATAAAATAAGGATTCTGGAAGGCACAGGCGTGTCTAGTGACAGATGATTTTCTTTACAGGCCTTTGCAGTTGGGGCTGAGTCCATTAGCTGTGACAGCATGGTGGGTGTGTGGCACTTTCAGTTTTTAAACCCTTCTGTGGTTCAGTGCATGGACTCAAACATTACCACTGTGTGTGGTGACTGCAATGGGACACTGTGGTTGTCCAAATTATTTTCTCTTTAATTATAGTAGCAAAGCAGGACGCCTGTCCAAATCTTTATCACTCATTTGCATATCATAGTTTAAGTATATTTGATTGTGCGCCCATTTTTATTGATGTTTTAATGTCTTCTTATAAGTATACACATGAATTATTTAAAGATGGGAACGGTGTTGAATACCAATAATCTCAGAGCAGGCAAGGCAGAGGAAGAACCAGGAACTGAAAGATCATTCTTGGTCAGATAATGAGCTTGAAGCTAGCCTGGGCTACCTGAGACCCTGTCCCAAACAAACAAACGAAGGTGTTTAAATTTTTAAGAATAAATATTGCTGATGTTTCCATTTCTTATATGTTTGAAGCCTTTTTTAATGAGATGTGTGACTTTTAGCCCTGAGCATAGAATACTTTGACATCCACTCTTTCAAACTATGATGAATCCAACTGCAGGAATTGCCTAAGTAAAATTACTGCTTTGTCACATGGGTGTTGGGGGATCCAAACTCAGTTCCAGTATTTGAGCAGCAAGCACCTTACCAGGGGGCCTAGGAGTGAGACAGATCCCCGCATGCAAGGCAGATACAGATGGATAATAAAGCAGCAAACACCAGGCATCTTGCAGTGACCTGCAAATATCAGGCCAAAGACCCAAGACAAAGGCCTGGGAGGCCTTTTTCTTTTTCTTTTCTTTCTTTCTTTCTTCCCCCCCCCCCCACTTATTATTTATACAGTGTTCTGTCTGCATGTGAGCCAGCAGGCCAGAAGAGGGCATCAGATCTCTTTATAGATGGTTATAAATCACCATGTGGTTGCTGGGAATTGAACTCAGGACCTTTGGAAGAACAGCCAGTGCTCTTAAACTCTGAGCCATCTCTCCAGCACCAATCCCCCACTCATGCCTTTTCTCCTACCAGCAGGCCCCTCTCCTGGTGGACAGGTCCAAGTCCAAGGCCGGTCAGGGATGTGTTTACCCAAAATTTGGAACCTATTAGCCTCTCTGTCTTTGTTCAAACTGACCAGTTCTAAATTAGGAAAGGAAAACTTCTGAATGAGACTTAAAAGGGGAGCCCAGGCTCGGGCTTCCCAGAGGGGCCTCCTCACTGCGTGTCTCTTCAGCTTTAGTGAAAGCCTTTCTTCAGTGTTGATTCTGCTGCCGGGTCTGAGATTCCCCCTGCTGTTATCTGTCGCTCTCGAGATTTCCCCCCACCTTTTAATTCCTTAACTGGCAGAGAAAATGAACCAGATCCAGACTCCCTAGACAGTGACACACCCACTGTGCTGTCTCCTCAGCCCCACACTTGGATTTCGTTTAAGTGTGTTTTGCTCTGGTCTGAATTTCTGTGGCTTGTGGTGCTGCCCAGGTCTGAGTGGCTCTTTTGACAAATCATAACCACCAAGTGCTGATGACTAAGGACACAGTCAATACTTGGCTCAGATTCCTTACCTCAGGGGCTTCCATTTTCTTCCTAAGAGTGGTCAAGAAATGGCTGTGGACGACACTGATAGGCTTGTCCGTGCCAAGCCAGTTTTGTAAAACTGTCTGTTTAGTGATGATGTCGGAGGAGAAAGGCAGCCCTAGCATTGGGAAACAGCCTGAAACAGCCTGTTACAGAGCACAGAGCCTGGCTTCAGTCAGGGCCACACTGTGACAGTGACAGAGGTAGACCCACAAGACTGAATACAGGAAGAATGAAGACCGCTGTGCCTGTCACAAATGGCAGACTCTCTTGGTCCTGCCTCATATGACTGTCCACTGTCCCCTCAGCCACAGGGGCATCTCTTCTATCTCCATGAGTCTATAGCCTGCAACCCTAGGATTGCCCCCGAGGCTTACAGTGGCTGATGCAGAGCACTTAGCTAGAGGAAAATGGTGACGCCGAGCTCAGTGTCTAATCCAACTTTAAACACAGAATGACTGAAACTTTTCAAGAATTGTTTTTGGGGTTCCTGAGGACAAATTTGTTTTTTCCCCTTTTCCTGATCCCCACCCTTTCTAAGACCCCTGGTAGTAGTGCTCCCCTGCCCCACCCCCACCCCCTGGCCAGGTAACAGAAGGAAAATGTTACCCTAGGCATGATAGGTCCCACAGGATAGGTTTGGCCTCCTGTTCACTTCTGGTGTGAAGGACTTGTGTTGTTCTCTCTGCTACTCAGGGACTTGACTTGTTTCCATGGCCTCCTTTGGAGTGGTGAAGAGCTGTCAGTCTCCGGAGAATGCTGGGGTCTGGGTGAAAGCCCACCTTGGCAACAACTGTCATGTGGACTGGCCTCAGGGAGACAGGAACCAGTTCCTGGGGAAAGTGAGAAGTGCTAACACGCAAACCTGGAACTCCCTCTCATAATAGACACACACACCCCCCAAATGTCTGAGTCAATGTGGTCCCCTCTTAGGAAATCAGAGCTTTATCTAAGCTGACCCATCTGCCAGGATAAAGCAGCAGCCATTCTCCATCCATGGCAGTCAATGGGATAAAGAAATAGTGATAATAATGGCTTTATCAGGTAACAACACACGCATAGAACTCCTTAACTCTATCAGGATGGAAGCTGCAGGGAGAGGTAGCCTGATTTCTTCAGGCCATGGGATCTGGCTTCTTAGAGTGGCTAAACTCTTCAATGGGAAGTTTGTGATCTAACGTCGGCTAGCTTGCTTAGGTGAGACCCAGAACAGGCCACCAAGAAAAAGATTTCTTTGATCTTCGAAAGGGCTTTCTAGAGAAAACTAAAACTGGACTCATTGTGGCTAGAGCTTGCCCTTTTAAAGGATGAAATTCACATCTGTCCGCTTTAATGAAGGCCCTGTATTAGGCCCTGTGTATCAGTGGGTTTGCCTCACTGATAGCTCCCATTTTTTTTTTCTAGAAAGTACTAAGGGGCAATTGGGAGTCTAGTATCTGACAGAGGAGGTTTATGAGCAGCTGTTAGCTGAGAGACTTGTCTGCCTCACAGGGCAGTTCCCTCGCTGTGACGGCCCTCTCAGCAGCCTCCCTGAGCTTCCTTCTGCATCAATTTCCCCTGCCTCATCCTCATTTAAGCCTGATGGTTTGTGTTTGGCTCCCAGGTTTCTGCATATTAATACACTTATCGCTTACATCCTTAGCTTGTCTATCATTGGCGTGTTTACGGATTTAAATACAACCCCCACCCCAGGAAGGAAAGAAGAGTCATCTGGCTTCAGGAAAGCTTCCGTGTCTGCAGAAGACTTGAGGCAGGAGTCTCAAGGGCAAGAGAACATTCTCTGAGCTGTAGTCTGGAGCAGAGCTTAACCCAGACCAGGAAAACACAGACAGGCATAGAGCCTGGGAACATGGCTCCACAGCTTAGTAGGTCAGGCACATCCACATGGTAGGCTGGTTGCTCTAAATTTCTAGCTTAATTACCTTGTGTGCCCGACAACAATCAGGGCTGGTAATATTCACCTTGGCTTCCCATACACAGATCAGTTATTTTCTTTTCTTTTCAGCAGGACATCATTCCATGAGCTTGTACAATGAAAGATACATGGCACGGACTACTAAAATGATTTAGTCCGATCTTGGGACTGTTCTACAATGCGTACATGGGGTCAAGTATTAAGTCATACACTACAGTAGACCTCTGGCTTATTTCTCAATGATATCTCAATAATATGAGGAAAGAAAAAGGCAGGGAAACAAAAAAAAAAAAAAAACAAAACAAAACAAAAAAAACAAACAAAAAGAGAAATGGGAAGGGGGCCAACAGGAAATACTTAGGATGAATGTACGCAAAAAAAAAGTCAAGGGCAAGAGGCAGAGCGCCATGTTAGAGTTCCGGCAGAGCAAACACACGGTTGGAGTCCATTCCTGACACCACAAAACCAAAACAAAACTTGGCTTCTGATTGGCCCAGAGATGACAACTCTGTTTTGGAGTTTAAAACTGGGGCCAAGCAGTGAGCTCTGGAGTCACTCAAATGCCCTGACTAAGGCTTTTGAAAGAGACAGGACCTTCCCCCCCTCCCTGCAATCACATTTAAATACCATTTAAAAATAATTCTGAGATCAGAGATGCAATTTGAAGAAATTTGCTACGGGCATACAAGTATTTGTAAGGTAAATTTAAAGCATCCTGGGCCAGCTTGCCAGAAGCACATGCTGGGGAAAGAGGGTCAGGACTTGTGTGGTGTGGCCAGACACAAAACTTCTGTGCTGCCTGTGGGGCCATAAGATGCATAAAGAAGCAGTGAGCCCCTGTGCCTTTGTGCCTTTCCACGGAGCTGGGAAGGGACGGTGGTGTGTAGTGGGAGAGTGATCATATAGTTACGGAAAAGCAGCAGTGTGGAAGGTGCCTGGAAAAGGTTTTAAATATTAATCTTAGAGAACACCAGAGTGCAAACTGACATCATGCTTTTTGATGAGTTCTGACAAAGACAGACAATTATCAAACCCTCCCTCTTACCTACCTACTATTGTTTAATGTCTTTCTAGGAAAGATCTAGATATTTGGAATTGCATCTTATAAGGTCCCTTCATTAACACCGGTTCCTTTTTATAGCTCTATAATCAAAGCCACAAACCAAATGGGCGCCCCCCTTCTAGAATCACAGCAGGACTGAAGCGATGGGGAAGCCCCAAGAAATGGCTCTCAATTAGCCCTATTTTTTTTAAATAAACAACATGTTTTCTTGTCATCTGAGAGTTCTCAATGTTTAGCAAAGAACACTTTGCAGTAAGTACACTGCCATAAAACTCAACTGTGTTTTCACAAAGTATCTTAAATTAGTCATAATTCTCTGAACAGCCTTTGCAATTGACCCCTGGCCAGGAGATCAGGGCCCTAGAGAGAAAGAGAAATATGCCAGCTGCAGCCAGCATGGGGCCTGAAGCCATTATCCCACTCAGTGTCATTTCATTGATGTCATCTTGAAATTAATGCCAAATTACAGTGAGATGCCAAGGAGACCGCTTATGCCACGGTCGCTAACCCCTGGCTACCCGGAGCCTGTCATCCCCATCCTGCTGGCCCTAACTCCACCCGCTTGGCACACTGAACTTCAAAAGGCAAGTCTCAACTTCCCAGTCAACATCAGTAGAGGTGTCTTGAATGCTTGGCAGGACCCTTGCCCATATGGCTTTTGCACCTTCTGAGCCTGTATTGACGGTCTGGAGCTGTACCCGCATCCAGCTTGCTGTGAATCTATTTGTGACCCACTCTGTGGTATGCACACTTCTTCCTAACACAGAGAAGCCTTGCGTGCCATATGGAATGAAAAGAAAAGCAACATCTAACAGTATAGCAATACACTTATCCCCTAGTGACCCTGCGGAGTCGGGTCTGTGGTCCCCAGAGATGCTGAGGATTCTAGCATGAAGTGAAGATTCTGCTCGTGGCTGTATATGTCCACCTGTGACCCTGAACTCATGTCCATGAGATTCCTAACTAGTACATCATGGTCACTGTGGGAGACGGGGGCTGCCATAATGAAGGCCTTCTGATGTCTGAGTCAGTCCTTTCTAGACTCCTGAGTCCCGGGTGAGTTGTGAAGGGAATTTCCCCTCATTTCTGCCATCATTTCAGCTGGTGGCCTCCATGTGTGGGGCACCAGCCTGGCTGCAGTTCTCCAGTGAATTCGGCAAGCAAGACACGGAGGTGCATTCTAAGCCAGACTTGTGCTTTGCAAATTCATGTCCACTTGATTGTCATTGATTTTTTTTAAGAATGGTTAATTATGTTCCATCATGAATGTCATACAGAATCAATATGGAAAAGTTAATAATAAAGAATTACTCTCTAATAGGCCAACTGAGCAAGGCTCATTGACTTTGTACAGTTGTCTTTTTGTTTTGTTTTGGTGGTACTGTGTGTGGATTCCAGAGCCCCAGACATGCTAGGCAAGTGTCTATCACTCTACTATACCTCAGCCTGGTAGGATATTTTATAGTGTGATGTTTTTTGGCGACTTCATTTTTGACTGTGTTTACACTACAAGCAGTGCAGAACAGTATTTAGGAGACTCACATCTGGGCCAAGCAGCCTGGGTACCACCTCACCAGACTCTGCCTTTTTGACTGAGCCTCACAATGTCTGTGATGGCTAATATTGATTAATAATTTGACTGCATCTAGAATTATCAAGGAAACACTGCAGCAGACATGTTTGTAGGGAGTTTCTAGACTGCATTGGCTGAACTAAGAAGGCCTATCCTGATTTGGATGCTGAACTGCATAAGAACAGAGGGAGTGAGCTGAGTGGTACCCGTACATTTGTCTCTGATTCTCCCTGCTCTTCATCATGGCTGTACTGTGATGCCCTGCTGCACGTTCCTGCCTTGACTTCCCTGGGCTGAAATCTGGGCTTGTGAGCCAAAATACCCTCTTTCTACCTTAGAGTTGCCGTTGTCAGTTGTTTTATCACAGCAACAGAAACTAGGATGAGTCATTCCTCTCCTGTCGCTGGTGAGCCAGTGTGGGTTGTCAAGCTTGGTCACAGATGTCTTTTCTCTCAGTGACATCTCCCTAGCCCACTTTGCCAGCCCAGTTGTCATAACAAGTAATCAAGACAATTAAACACACATACACACACTCACACACACATACGGAAACTCACACACAATCACACACTCAGACATATACACCGTCACATACATACACACTCACACACATACACACACATACACACACACATACACATACTCACACACATACACACAATCACACACAGTCACACACAATCACACCTCAGACATACACATAGTCACACACATACACACACTCACATATAATCACACACTCACACACATATACACACACTCAAACACACACACAATTACACATATACACAGTCACACACGTACACACTCACACATATACACAATTACACAGTACAGACTTACACACAATCACACACTCACACACTCACACACACATACGTACACACACCCACACCTCTCTTACTCATTTATTTCTAATTACATATCTACTGCAGGTTCTGCAATGAGCTGGTGATGGGGATAATTGAAAAGTGTCCTTGCCACAAGCAATTCGAAGATGAGAAGACAGACTGCAGAGCTGGGCGCCCAGAATGGAATGTGACTATAGAACAGTGAGATTTTGATCCAAAACACCGACCCTGATGGCACTTCTAGGGGGAATGGGGTCAGAAGGATCTCTCTTGGGGTCAACAGTGGTTCTATTAACAAGTCCTCTATTGCTGAGCATTTAGATTATTCGGATTCTCATAAAAAAGATTGAACATTATTGACATTGAGAAGGCAGGACCTTGAAGCCCCGCACATCCAAGAGTACAAAGAATCAACACATGCGTGCTCACTGCTCAGCTCACACACAAGCCCGGGGCAGAGTGCTGCCCACTTTTAGGCTGGGTCTTCCCTCACCATCTAACATACCCAGAACAGTCTTCCAAAGATATGGCCACAGGTCAACCTGCTCTACACAATCCCTCATGGAAACCGTCTCCCAGTGTAAATTGGCAATTAAATATCTTAAATAACTTTCAGAACATTGTTCATGACAGAGTCACAGAAGTGAAGCCAGGCGTGGCACACACACTCAGGGAGGCAAAGGCAGGAAGATCTCTGTGAGTTCCAGACCAACCTGGTTTACAAAGCAAGTTCAGGACAGCCAGGGCCACACAGAGAAACCTTGTCTCAAAAAAACAAAAACAAAAACAAAAAACCAAACAATAAAAAAAAAAAAAAAAAAAAAAAAAAAAAAAAAAAAAAAACCGAAACATCAAAAAAAGAAAGCCACTGGGAGTCTATTTTCAGAAACACATGTAAGCACCTGCTTCTTTCAGTTTCAGAGGGCACTAAGCAGCAACTGTAAGTGGAAGAAAGAAATAAACAAAGGAGCTGAGAACCACTTCAGGATCTCGTTTTTCATTCATTTGGTCACAAGACATGGCGTGACCATGTTTCCATCGCCCATTCCTTCTGCGTTTCTCCTTGTTAGTAACGGTTGGCATCCTTGCTCCTGCGCCTTCCACTGTCTCTCCTTTTCCTTCCTCTTTCCTGGTTCTGAAGATTGAGCCTAGCAGCTGGCACATGACAGAAGAGTGCTCCACTCCCGAGACACATCCACACTCTTTTTACTTTTAATTTTGAGACAGAGTTTCACTAAGTCGGTCAGATTGGCTTTGAACTCTCTGTGGCCCAAGCTAGCCTTGAACTTGCCTCTTGGGAAGCAACAGGTCTCTGCTACTGAGCCCATCCTACTGTTTGTACTGCTGCATGTGAACATCACCCTGAAACATGATCTTCCCCCTCCAGTGGTTTATTATCTTCTCTTCTGTTTTAATAACTCATGCTTCAGGGGTGCATCGGGCCAAGGATATATAAACATCAACAAAACCGCGTATCTTGAACCCACCTGCCCCTGCATGCAGAGCCATCTGTTCACGGAACCCAAACTTCTCTTCAGGCTGCTAGGCTGGCCTCCAAGACCTGATAACTGGAGGAAAATGTCCCACCTTCCCATGAGCATTCTGCAGTCATTCTGAGGAGACAATCAGACACCTGTGCTTTGGGAAAGCCCTAACGATGATTCTGGGACCTGATTGTAATTACCAGCTACTAATTAGGAATCTGAACCCATGGTGAGGAAATTCAGCACAGGTAACACAAGCTCTTGAACTGAGTAATGCACAGCATCTCTAAACACATGAGCAGAAGCCACAAGTTCAGCTGCCTGGATCTCAATAGGGGTCCACTGACAGATGTGCTGTGAACATGATAAACCAGATGTCAGGCCAACTGAAAAGAAGCCTGGTGCCCAGTGAGGGTGGTGACGGGTAAGGACAGTAATTAGCAGTAACAAGGAAGTGCCTTGGGTTGCCTGGTGTTTGTTGGTGTGACTGAGGGCGAATGATAAGCATCCTCGAAGCCAGAGCAGTTTAGCAATGCAAGGGCCTGCCTCAGAGGCTGTGAGTTTCCTGTCTCTGAATCTGCTGCAGCGGAGGCTGCAACATGCTTGCATGGTGTGTTAGCTTTGTTTCTGTTGCTAAGATGAAACACAACCTTGCAAAAGCCGCTTAAGGAAGAGGCACCGTCCACCACTGCAGGGGAGGAGGGGATCAGGCAGCCAGTCATACAACATCTACGGTCAAGAGCCGAGAGCAGTGATGATAACGTCAATGCATGTTAGTGCTCGGCTGGCTTTTTCCACTCTAATATGGTCCAGGATCCTCTTCCTAAGGAATGATGCCACCCACAGTGTACACATCTTTCCATCTCAATTACCATTGAAAGATAATCTTCAAAAGATGTGCAGAATTCTGTCAGTGGTCAAAGTGAGGACATTTTGCCCAGTGGCTTGTTTGTTATATTTGAAGCCACCTCCATAAAAGGAGCTTCATCATATTTGAAGTAGGCTGGGTATTGCCAGGAGTTAACCTGTCTCATTGTCACAGAATCACTGAAACAATGTAAACATCTTTTAATGCCGTGTTCTGTAGGTTTTCGTCCAATCTTAATTACTAATACTCTTAAATTGCACATTCAGCCTTATACAGTAGTGTGTGTGTGTGTGTGTGTGTGTGTGTGTGTGTTTGCTACAGAATGGCTGCAAAAGGCCTCAGATTTCAAAGGGGCCTTAGTGGAGGCAGAGACTTGATACAAGTGCAAAGAGAAACACAACAGGTGTGATTAATAGTAAGGAAACCATTTGGAGAGCGTGGGTGGCACGCAGAGCTGCTGAGGGCATACAGAGCTAGCTGGAGCCCTAAAGTCTGGCCAAGCCACTGAGGAAGTGGACTGTTGAAGAAAAAGGTGTAGAACCTGTGTACTGATGGACGGTGGACAGACAAATGGACAGATGGATGGATGGATGGATGGCACTTCAAGAGGAATACATCAAACAGTGGACAGTGGCAGATTCTCTATCTCTCAGTCCTTTGATATATGCACTGGGTGGTTGGATGACAGGCCAGCATGGCTGTGCTTGATGCATTACCCTATCTTTCTCTTTATCGGGTCCAGATGATGGTGTCCCACTTGTCCCTCAATCTGACATATACAGTAAGTTCTCAGGCCTGTTTTTTCTGACTTTTTTAATATGCATGTATGACCGTGTGTTCGCAGCCCATTTGGATAGTTTATCAGTGATAGCTTTTGGCTTGCAGGAATAAGTATTTTTTTTTTTTCAGCCTGTGTCTCATAGTTTTCCTAGATGTGTGGTGGTATCAATGCCAGAAGAGCAGGAGTCACCCTGCCTTTGCACCTACATTCAGGTGAAGCAAGTTTGGCTTTATAAAGTGGAGTCACCCAGAGCAGGGCACAGGCTCCCAAGTGCTACACTCACTAGAAATCTTGAATGAATTTTCAACTTGTCACTTTCAGCTTAGGATGGGCTTATGGGACATCAACCCATCATCAGCACAGGCCTATTTAGCAGATCTGTGGCACAGAATGAAAAGAGAGATGAGGAGAAAATGAGACAGGATCAGCAAGCAGCAGTGACAGTCCAGCTGGGACAGGAAATCTGGCATCTCTGTGGGAGTGACTGGCCTTGGTGACATGTAATTTCATGTCAGTGGTGCAGAGTGGACAGCAGTGTTGGGAATGCAGATGGTTGGAGATGGAAGGCTAACAGGGCCTAAGGAGGAGGGCACGACTGTGAGCCGTGCAGTCCCAAGATGAGAGTGAGGTCAGGGGTCCAGATTTAAGAGGGATGTGAGCCTCAAGGCTGTCTGCCTGAAGAGAGGGGGGCCAACCCACCACAGTTTCCCAGATTGGATACAGCTGGCCTGGGTTGGGTGGGAGTGGGCAGAGGGGAAGGAGAGAGGGAAGGCAGGAGGGAGGACAGGGCGTGTTTGTTTTGTCAATCACAATCTCTCTTCTGGGCCTGTAAAATATCATGCCAAACCAGCAAAACATCCCTTTGCCTTCTGATTCCAGAATCTTCCTAAAGGGCTGGGAACGGAGAAACTAACAAGAAGGGGCAGAGGGGGGAACCCTCTCTGTGGAGCATTTAAGATTTCCAGTGAACAGTCAGAACAGCATTTTACTGCTAGGATTTTGGCTTTGTTTGGTATGCCTCTTCTGGCTCCAAGCATGTGGGAAAGAGAGAGAAAGAAAAAAGAAATATATCTCAAATACTTCCAGCTCCACCGCCCAGCCTGGATGTCCTCTTTTGTTTGTGTCAGCCTACAAGACAGAATCCCTCTGATGATGATTAAGGGGCTCAGTTTATTCCAGACTTCAGCCATTGTTGGTACTAAATGCTTGGATTCTGGTGTTTGCGTCAAGGTATATAATTGGGAAGCATGCAAATTACCCAAGTGTGTGAGCTGTAATTTCTCTGACTCAAAGGAGGGGGTTTGTAATGAAAACGGATGGTTAGGCAGGATTCTGGAAGCCACCGGAGACCGCAGCCAAACACGTCCCACTCTTCAGGAAGTGGAGCACGCTCTCCCACAGTGGGCCTTGGCTTAGAGAGTCTGCCTTAGTCCCGTACAACTCAGTGAAGAGCAATGTAACCAATGTGCCTTGACATTATAGAGATTTCTTTTTATTAGTGCCCCACGGGGTTGTAGTGAACTATGGGGTTGATGGACTGATGGGCAGCCCTAGCCCCACAAGCCTGAGAGCAGGATTATCATAGCGTTGGGAGCAGAGTTCGTTGTCACTCCTGGTGTGCCCATTAGAAACACGTTTGGCTCTCATGTTCCTTCTGAGGCAATTTGTATTGCTCAGAGGATCCCTGAGGCTTACACCCTGCGGGTGGAGTATTTGTGTCCTCGGAGTGGTTGGAAAGGTTGCTGAGTAGTGCCAAGGTGACTAAAATGTCACCCTTATAAGAGGACTCTTCCAGCAGTGTGTGGCTCTGGCTCCTGAATGGAATTGAATGGGCCTCCTCCAGTCTGGCTTCCACAGCACCCCCTTGTGGTCCCGGCTGATGTGCCAATGTCGTGGGTCAGAATTCCTGGGATGAAGGAAATTTAGATTTGTATGAGAGAAGAGTTGGTCATGTGACTTCAACAGCCAACTGTTTGATTTTCTGAGAATTAAGGCACTTACATCATCCCTGTATCATTTTGGGCAAAACAGCAGAAGTAGCCAAGAATGTCTGTGTCTGAAGCAGAGAGAAGTGGTCTGGACCCTCCAAAGCATCTCTCTCTTGGCTAAGAAGTCCTCCTGTTCTGGTGCTCTGGCTTCCACACACCCCACCAGACAAACGTATCACGTGGCCAGATGGCTAGAATGTGGCCTGGCCCTGAAATCCCCACAGCCCAGCTCTACCATGTCCCCTATCCAGGTGGACAGAGAAGATGGCGGAGAGAGAGTTCTGCTTTCTGTTAACTGTGCCCTGGGCACAGATTGGTCTTTATTCCTCACCGAAGATACTAAACTGAGCTGGAGCCTCCCACAGCTACTGAGAACCATATTTTGCCCACGGTGCCCATCGAAAGGGCAAATTGAAAACAATGTTTGGCTCGGCAGTTAATCTCCCCTGAGCCAATAGCTGTCACCCTCATTGGCTGGTAGCTCTCTTTTTTCCAGCTCCTCGCTTAATTACAAGGAAGTTGATAATTAAATGTTATGTAACTCTTTGGCCATGTAAGGGCCCCCCCTCCACCCTTCCTGAGATATAAGCTTATCGTTGGGGTAAACACGCCGGCCCTTTGTATTTGGTGTCAAATCTCTGCCCACAAATTGCACCCATGGGGATCCAGGGAAAACTGATTTTAAAACAGGCTGGATTGGGAAGCCTGCTATGATTGCCCGCTAGGCAATTTGTTTTAATTTTTTTTTTTTTTTTATGACTTCTTACAGATTGCTTAGGAAAAAGAGACAAGACAAATTTCCAGAGGAGGACAGATAGTGAGACCTGGGAGAACAGAAAAATGAAAACGTGGCTGCAGGTTTACTCCCTCCTCCCTCAGACTGGCTCCCTTAGCTCAAGTGGTACACACCCTCGGCTCACAGACTTTGTGGCGTCTGGGGATTTTTGCTCCAGACCAAGTGCTTGTCTTCAGAAGGTCATCTCTCTTCAGCTGGGTTTGGAGGTCCCCAAGAAGCTGTGGGAAGGAGGTTATCTGTCAGGCCATCACATGACTCAAATGTGAGCTTCCAGAGGCTGCTAGGTTAACCTCATGTTTCAGTCACGTCTTAAAGGGCCACTGGGATATTTTGGGGAGAACCTGACTCTTGATGGCCCTGAAGGACACCTGTCAGGTTCTGTGATGTATGATCAATTGTAATCAAGGACGTATTTACTTTCTGATCTCAATTTTGTTTTTGTAAGGACTGTCTTTGCACCCCCTACCCCAGTGTGTGTGTGTGTGTGTGTGTGTGCACATGCATGTGCACACATGCAAGCCTGTATAGCTGTCTGACATGCATGTGAAGGTCAGAGGTCAGCCTTGGGTGTTATTCCTCAGGCACCATTCATCATATTTGTCAGACAGAGTCTCTCAGTGGCTTGGAACCCACCAACTACGCTAGGCTTGCTGTCCAGTGAGCACCAAGGATCAGCCGGTCTCTGCCTCCCTAGTGCTAGAATCACAAGCACAGGCCACCACACTGCCTTTTGTGTGAGCTCAAGGAACACCAAGGAAAACACTTTCCCACTAAGTCATCTATCTCCCCAGCATTCCCCTAACGGCTGAAGGCTGATCCCTCTGGGCAAGCTTGGCCTTGTGGGAGCCATGCTCTGTGGAAAGAAAGGACACCTGAGAAGCAGCTGGGCATGCTTAACTCACCTGTTGACTTTTTTTTATTGTTCCCAGTAATCTGACATCTGTCATTGGTAAAACCCTTGAGATGTAATAATGGTGTTTGTTATTGGCAGTCATGAGTCATGACCGAGGGGTGCGGGGGTGGCGGGGAGGGAAGAGAGGGGGATGTCTCAAATGATTTTGGCTGTTGTTAGACAAAGCTTAAGTTAAAGCGGAATTGAGGAATAAAACACTAAAGTAGTGTACTTCCTAATACCTTTATACCCACAGATAAGTGTAGCGCTCACCCTTGGTCCAAGAACGGGCTATGAATTTGAGAGGGCAGAATGAGGACAGCTGAGGGAGGGAAAAGGAGAGAGAAATTGTGTAATTATGTTTTAATTTGCAGAATAAAACAAGTTATTAAAAGAAAAACCCAGGATGCTGGCCCTAGCCCTCCTGTTAAAATCAGTCCCGTTCACTTCTAGACAGAAGCATTAGTCCTTCCGTGCCCATCCGCCTCCCGTGGATGCCGATGGCCTCACAGAGCTGATACGAACCAGCCAGATGCACTACTCCACCGAATCTCGCGGTTTATTGAAATGTTGTTTACCCTGTGGAAGTTAGGCTTGCTTCCCCTCCGCCTACCAATTACTGTGAGCCCCTCTGCATTTAGAACACTGGGAGAGCCCTCCTGTGGACACTCTTAACTACTGTAATCTGCTGTTTAGTAAGCCAGGAATATGGGACACAGGCTCTTATGTCTGCTTTGTGCCTACGCTGGTGGAGCTCAGTCTTTCGAGACAAGCACTTTGGCTGTGTATCTGTCGCCATGTGCAAAATGAGTTGATGACAGGCTAGAAGGAGGCACCACCAGAAGCAAGGGCAAATTACAGATAGTTCTGTGCACTGTAAAAGGGAAGGGCGGCTCGGAGAACCTTCCAGAAGGAGGGGTTACATTATTGGAGGGGGTCTTGGGAGAGGTTGTGCTCAATGAAGTGAGTTTTCCCAAAGCCACACTCTAAATTCAATCAAACTCACCAGACAAGTTCAAAAAAATCTTTTCTAAAAGAAAAAGAAAATCAGGGTGGCTTTTTTGTTGTTGTTTTTGTTGCTGCTGTTGCTGCTGTTTTTGTAAACTGTCATGTGTTTATATCAAATATCAAGAACTTTACATTTCCCTCCAAACTATCCCATCTCATGTATTATGCTAGCCAGTCAGCTGGCCATCTTGTTCAGATAATCAACATTGGTGTTGAACATAAGCAATATAAGCGATCGATTGATGGCTTGATTAAAGTATATAAGACGTTATACATCTGACATAAGCAATAGCTGCATGCTTTGTAAGCAGTTTGAGCATCCATAGGCTGTGGTACCTTGGAAGCAAACTGTCACAGGATATCGAGGGGCAGCTGTGCTTCTTCCTTGGTATCTGTGAAGGTTTTGCTGCTCAGTCCCTGACACACTCATCAGTACTCATGGCCTCATGGTGCCCATGTGCCCTGGGATTCCCCACAGTCCCTCTGCTCTCCCAAGCAGCAGTTTTCACACGACTTTTTATAGGTCCCGCCCTCTGTCCAGAGCCTTTCAGTCTTTGCTCCCCAAGCCCAGGCTGGTTGGCCCTTCTGCACAGATATCCTCCCCGGAGCTCTTCCTGTCACACGTTGGTGGGTGCTCAGTCATCCATGGGCCTTCTCATCGGATCACTCACCAAGACCCAATCATCTCTTTCTTGGAACTTGACCAGCTCTCTTCCCTCCCTTCCCGCCTGTAGTGTTCTGCCTAAGGCAACCTGCAGCCATTTGGTACTCTGTCCATGCAGGCAGGAACTCATCCCTGCCTCTGTCCCTGCCTCCTGCTACCATGCCTGTGTCCCTAAGTATGGCCAGAATTCCCAAAGAAGAAAAAAAAAAAAGATCTCTTCAGGCTATAAAATGATGATGATGATGTGATGATAATAATGAGCATGGGCTGTGGGGTCCCTGTAATCAGCCGTCACCGCCCCCCAAACCCTACAGGATCCTCGGTGCTTCTGTCCCCTCTGCTCACACTGGCCCCTGACTCTGCACACAGGAATGTCCCACTGCTCCATCCTGCTCCCTTCCTGGGAAATCTGCCTTTCCCTCATGACGCCCCAACGCATCCTCATCTTTCCCTTTTCAGGTGATACCAGCCCTCTTGCAGGTGCCTCTGTGTGCCACGCCCCTGCTTTAGGGGTTAACCCTCCTGCTGGTCCTGAGCTGGAGGACAAGCCTACCACTGTCTGTCATTGTAGTAATGTACAAGGAACGGCAGGGCCTGCGTTTCCCTGAATGCCTGCCTTTGGCCTGGAGCAGAAACAGCTACAAGGAAACAAGTGTGTGCACACTGGTGTCCTGGGGTTTGCAGGTATCCACGCTGCAGCTGCTCATCCACTCTGCTGTCTAGGGCAGTTGTGGGTGTCTTGCTTCAATCCAATAAAAACCGGGGAAACAGTTCTCTCTTCAAGGAAGCTGCTACTAAGACTCCATCACACTAGGGAGAGGGTGGGGAGTGGATGCGGCCCTACATCATTCCCTGCGGAATCCTCTGTGCATCCAGGGACTCCTGTGAAGATTCTGGGGACAGTGTACTGGTTACTCTTCTGTTACTGTGACAAGACACCATGAGCAAAGCAACCTCTAGAAGAAAGCATGTATTAGGGCTTATGGTTCCAGAGCAGCGGCACGAGGCTGCAGCAGGAAGCTCCCATCTTGAGGTGACATCATGAAGCACAGAGAGTGACCAGGAAGTGATGGAAGTTTTTAACCCCTCAAAGCCCGCCTCCAGTGATGAGCTTCCTCCAGCAAGGCTGCACTTCCTGAACCTCTCCAGGCAGCACCACTGACTGGGAACCAAGTGTTCAAATGTCTGAGCCTGTGGAGGGTGTTTGTCGCTCAAACCACCACCCCAAGGCTGGGTAGGAGCGTGGCTCCTGGGTACTGCAGAGCAAAGCCATCAGACACGGTGCCTCCCGCCAGGATGGCTGGGATTAAAAAGTATCGTCAGAGCCTGGAGAGGTGGCTTGGTGGTTAAGACACTGCCTGCTCTTCCAGAGGACCCAGGTTCAATTCCCAGCACCCACATGGCTGCTCACCACTGTCTGTAAGTCTGCTGGAGCTCTGAAACCTTCACACAGATTCACATGCAGGCAAAACATCAATGCACGTTAAAAATAAGTAAATTCTTAAAAGTAATGTCAGGGGTATGGAGACATAGGAAGCTGGAAAAATGGGACAGACATGTGGAAGACTTTTTGTTGTTGTTGTTTTGTTTTGTTTTTTGAGACAGGGTTTCTCAGTGTAGCCCTGGCTGTTCTGGACTCACTTTGAAGACCAGGCTGGCCTTGAACTCACAGCAATCTGTCTGTGTTTGCCTTCCTGAGTGCTGGGATTACAGGCATGCACCACCAATTTAGCCATTTCTTCCTCGTTGGCATATGTATGTGTGGTGTGCGTGTGTAAGCGTGTGTGTGTGTGTGTGTGTGTGTCGTGTGCATGCATATGGACGCCTAAAGTGGATACTAGATTTCTTCATGGATTAATCTCCATTTTATTCACTGAGGAAGGTCACTTACTGAACTCAGAGAACCTGATTCTGTATAGTCCAACTTACCTGGGGTGCCCCGGTCTCTGCCTCCCAATAACAGATGGCCACTACACCTGCCTGGCTTTGGGGTTCTGGGGACCCAAATTCCAGGCCTCACGTTTTTACAGCAAATACTTTACGCACTAGGTCATCTCCTCAGTCGTTTCTTTACATGGCCATCTGACCTAATCATTCTACCCTAGGTATTTACCCAAGTCTGTGTGAAGGCCCACACTCAGAATTCACCCAGACTTCTCTGTGATACCCCCAAACTTGGCAGGAACTCACAGAGGCGGGCCAGCCATGAGACAGAACATTCCAGATAATGTGATGATGTGGAGGCTTCTCAAATGGTTGTCTAAAATACACCAAAAAAGGCCGCTGAGAGTTATTTATGTGAAATTCTAGAAAACACATACTGGTCTGGTGTGACCAAGAGAAGATTACATTACTGAATAAAACAGGAAACTACTCCATTCTAAGGCGCGCGTACACGCGCGCGCGCGCGCGCGCGCACACACACACACACACACACACACACACACACACACACACACACACACTTCTCACTAGGCACCGCCTCCTTAAGTACCATACCCCACCTGTGTTGCTGCACTGGAGGCCAAGGTTTCATCAAAGCAGCCCACAGAAGGCAGTCTATGGTGCAGGTGAAAGGGTTACCTGATAGAAGACTGCAACAGAGTGTCATGTGGGATTACAAAATGTTCATGGATTTTCTTTGTATTAGAACTCTCATCAGGAACAAGGGTTTGGAGCATTCTAGGAGGCACCAAGACTAAATTTGCTCCCAGAAAACAGCTTCTTATCTCATCATGAAAAAAGGGCTGTGTCACTTGGAGATGTAAAATGACACCCCTGACCCAGGGTGGGATGGCCACTAGAAGTCAGCACGAGAGGGCAGACTTATCTCCTATGATGCTTTAAAAGTTTGTAAATGCTGTGTGTGTGTGTGTGTGTGTGTGTAAGAGACTGCATATGAGAGGACAATTTGCCTGCTTTGATTCTGTCCTGGTACCGCGTGGGCCCGAGCTGAGGCCATTAGGTCTGGTTGTGGGCACCATTACTGGCCGAGCCACCGTCCCTGCCCCTAGTGCTCCTCCGATTCACCTCACTCAGTCTTCTGTGTTACATGCAGAAAGTCTCAGCCAAACAAGCCAGACACTGAGTTCAGAAAGGCCTGCTCACAGGAACCCATCTCCTGCCCCCACCAGGCCCCTGTCTGCTATCTAGCACTTTCTATGCCTGGTTTCCTCACTTCAGCTGGCGCTCAGTTCCCTTACATAGTGAGTGCTGGAGGCATCTGAGGCAGGGGTTAGGGTTCACTGAGGCTGCCATCGCTTCCTCTGTTTCCAAGGTGACCTTTGCTGCTCAGGGGCTGACTCAGCACCTGCAGCTCCAGGAAGCCGGGTCACTTCTGCTGTCCTTTTCTCCATTTGCAGTGTCGGTGACTCCCTCAATAACCATGACAGCAGAGCACCCAGGATGGCTCTGCATTGCCCCCTAGACTGGCCTTCCCTCCTGTCTGTGTGAGTCAGGCCAGGAGGGAGGTGGACCCCTGTTGAGGTGAAGGGTGTCTGGGTCAGCTGCGTGGTGGAGGCACAGGCTGCTGTCCTGCCTGGTGCTGGCCAGGCTCGAAACCCAGGGAATTAGGTGCCTTCCCTCATATTTATGCAGTGACTTCTACCATCTAGATGAACAGCACTGGCTCTCTGAGCAGGTGGGATCCCCAAAGAGTGGGGTCCTAGCTCTCTGGCTACTGTAGCACAGGACCTGAAACATATCAGACAGCCAACAAGTGAAATGCTTCCTAGTTCCCAAAGGAGAGCTCAGAGGTCTCAGCCACTCGGCTCTAGGTTACTTTCTATAAAATGGTACTGGGGTCACCTGTAGGTCTGTTGGGAGTGATCTGTTCAGAAATGCAGCTTGGATAGTTGCCTCTGTTGGCACTTTTAAGTTTGTTAATTCCATGGGCAGCAGATGATGCCCACTCTGTACCTGGCACCTCAGTTGGCACAGGTGATTCACTGAGCAACGCACACACATACAGGCTTAGTTAGGGTTTCCATTGCTGTGAAGAGACACTATGACCACAGCCACTCTTATAAAGGAAAACATTTAATTGGGGCTGGCTTACAGTTTCAGAGGTTTGGTCCATTATCATCATGACGGGAAGCAGAGCAGCACAAGATACATGGTGCTGGAGAGGGAGCCGAGAGTCCTACATCTGGATCGACAGGCAGCAGGAAGAGCGCATGACACTGAGCCTGGCTTGAACATCCGAGACCTCAAAGCCCGCCCCCAGTGACACACTTCCTCCAACAAGACCACACCCACTCCTACAAGGCCACACCTCCTAAGAGTGCAACTCCCTATGGCCTACAGGGGCCATTCTCACTCACACAGGCCTTAAACTACTCACTCACACTCCTGGAGTTACAAACTATACAGTGGTATGAACTATACACATATGCTTATATACTCAGCCCCATACCACAGGGCTCCCGAGAAGGAAGTAGGTAGCACTCTCTACAAACATGGGCTGGGAGCTGCTTTACAGGCGAGACTGTGGCATGGCTGGCGGGGTAGGGTGGCTTGTTCTAGTGTCATTTGTGCTGGGCTGCTAAGAAAGGGTAAGAGGGAGCCAAGTGTGTCAACATGTATGTGTCCCTTGGCAGGTGGGTGAGGGAGGAGCTGTGCCACAGAGAGGAGCCTTGGTGAGTGCACTTACAGAGGAGCCCACCTCCGTATTAGGGGCCTTAAAAGAGGGCCGTGAGAAAACAAAATTATCTGTAGTCCCTTAGCCATGGGGTGGGGTGAGGATGGTGAGCTGTGAGGATGAGCAGAGAGAAAGCAAACACTGCTGAGGGAGATCAGGCGATTCCAGGTGGAGGTTTGAAGTTTATCCACCTGTGTGTGTATGTGTTGGCTAAACAGGAAGTGTCTGGAGGAAGCAGGATTTCTGGGGTAGTGGGGGCTGGGACCTGAGTCTAAGTTTTCATGAGACAGGCAGGTGGCTGGCTAGCCATGCCAAGAAGGTCATTAGGTCTTCGGGGGAGGCGGCTCGGTTGGTAAACAGCTTGCTGAGCAAATATGAGGACCTGAGTTTGGTCTTTGGTACCCACCCACATAAAAGCCAGAGATCAGCCGGGCATGGTGTCACGCGCTTTTAATCCCAGCACTCAGAAGGCAGAGGCAGGCGGATTGCTGTGCGTTCGAGGCCAGCCTGGTCTTCAAAGCAAGTCCAGGACAGCCAAGGCTACACAGAGAAACCCGGTCTCAAAAAACAAAACAAAACAAACAAACAAAAAAAAGCAAAACCAACCAATTAAACTAACAAACAAAGCCAGACGTCCTGGCATGGGCCTGTAATCGCAGTGCTGGAGAGGGGGAGACAGGAGGATCCTGGGGCTTCCTAGCTTGTCAGTCAAGCAAAGTAAACCCCTGAACTCTGGACTCAATGAGAGACTCAGAAAACAAGGTTGAGAGTGACTGAAGAAGACACCCAACTTCAGCCTCTGGCTTCCCACATCTCACACTGGGTCTTTTAAAGTTACCTACTGGGCATGGTGGTGCACGCTTTTAATCCCAGCACTGGGGAGGCAGAGGCAGGCGGATAGATGTGAGTTCGAGGCCAGCCTGGTCTACAAAGTGAGTCTAGGACAGCCAAGGCTACACAGAAAAACCCTGTCTCGAAAAAAAACAAAACAAAAACACAAAACAAAAAAATAAAGTTACCCGCACACTTAACATATCTGTTACCTCTCCCTCGTCTTTGAAAGAAGAGAGATTCTGTTCTCAACTCAATCCGCTTTTCCATGTAGCTTTATAAAGCTACACGTCATAATTAAAGGTAAGAAATTAAGAGTAGCTTTTACCTCCAACATGCCCGTGGAAAGACCCTGATCTCTGTTAAACAAAGGGAGACCCAGAAGGTCATAGAAAAATCACTTTTTGTTTATTTTGGGGAAATTCTTTTGCAAAAGCTGGCAGAAGCCTTTGCATTCAGGACAGCACAGGATTTACGGTGTTCCCTATGCTTTTCAGCCACTTCCCTTCTACTTTATAGGGCCACTGTTATCTTAGATCGGGAAGCTCCTTCTTTCCAGTCTTCCTTCTGTGACGTCCAGAAGTACAACATACCAGGAACAACTGGATTGTCTGAACACTGACTTCAGAAGTAGGGTATTGTTTTCCTAGGGAGGTCATAAAATTCTACGTTTCTAGGGGCATCCTGCCCGAAGCCCACTTCTTCCTGGACCCTGGAAAAGGCACGTCCTTTGGCATCTGGGGCACTCATTTCCTTAAAAAAAAAAATTTTTTTTAAGCGATTATTGTTTTAGTTGGGAGTTTCATTGTGCTCCTCAGCAGAGTGTGAACTCCTGGATTCAAGCAATACTCCTGCCTCAGCCTTCAAGTGATAGGCTGAGGTTATAGGCATGTACAACTTCTGTCAGCTTCGTTTGGGTTTTAGACTCACAAGTTACTTCCTTTTGGGAGCCTCACTGGTTCCTTTGTAAAACAGTGACACCCACAGAAGCTTCGTGGGAAAAGGTTGAATATGCATCAGAGAAGTCTGTCGGGTATGCAGGGTGACACCAGCGTATGAGGCTGTTACTCTGACTGTGGACTAGACTGTATTGTTTGAGCACCATGCATTTAAAATTTCCGTTTGTGATCACTTGCGATCTCTGCTGGGCCTCCCTACTCTCTTATCCATTTAGTTACATTTATGATGTGGGCCATGTGCTCCCTCTAGTGGCAGAAGTGAGTAGTACCACAATGAGAACAGTCTTGCCTACAGGCTTTCTATGTGCCCTTAGTTCTCACGCCCCGGTGATTGGCACAGTTCATAGACTGCCCGCTTTAACATTCTAGAGAAAACACCACCACCTCAGCGAATGTCATGGTCAAGGAATTTATTAGAACAGAGTCTCACGGGAGAAGATTTGAGGGTTTCACAGGCCTGCATATATTTTTGACCTTAAACACTCCATTAATTTTCCCTTCCCTTTCCATATTAACGACACTTATCTTTCCAAGGATATTACTCTTTCGTCTTCCAACATGAATTTCTTACACTCTCCTGTGATTCAGCCTCACGGTCCTATTAAAATATACATCATTTGTGTGATTTGCTCAGATATACGAAAGCTGAGAAGTGAATTAGAATTCACCGATTCATTAACTGTCTTTTAAACCCAAAGATATGGAGAGCATCTCGTTGCAGAGATCACAGGACTTTAACATGAACGGGTTTCAAATCTGTGGTTAAATTGGAACGAGACTCCTGCTTCTGGGCTGGACTGGGCAAGTGTGTTTCTATCTGAAGCTTCGGAGAATGCGATGGTAGCCCAAAGCCCAGTGAATGCCAAGAACAGTCAGTTTAGGTTAAAACGCTCCGTGTCTTGCGTGATGATGTGTGAGGAGATACAGTGTTAGGTGGGTGTATTTAAATGTCTCTCTTCTACCTGGAGCAGTGGTAGGAAATGCATTCCTTTGAGCCAGGCTGAGAAAGTACAGTGATCCCACATCTGCCAGTACAAGCAACTGGGGAGAAAAAATATTTGGAAAGGATCTGGAGAGATGACGGTTCAGTGGATCAAAGTGTCTACTGTTGTGTTTTATTTTAACCTAAGGTAGCTAGCCTGGCAATGGTTCAGGGTTCCTTAATGCCCACCTGTTTCCCCTTCGTGCTAATTGGCCAGGTCAGAAAGCTAAGTGGAGCGCCCACCAATGGGATTTGATATCCCGCCTATGTCAGGGATAAAAGACTGAAGAAGCCTTCTTGGCCCAACATGCTCCTTAGCCTGGCTTGGATCATCATAGTAAGCCTTTTATTTTTATTTTATTTTATTTTTTACAAAAAAAGAATTGCTTTGCTGGGCTAGCTTTGTTTCTGTGTTCCTCTGTGTGACACCGAGATTGTTACTTGTTTGTTTCTAACACTGTGCAAGCCTGTTTGATCTCAGGGTCCACGTAAAGAGTTGGACACAGTGGTGGCAAGAATCCATAACCCTGAATTCCTGTTGACGTGGGAGGCAGACAGGAGAAGTTGCTGCAAGCTCCTGAACCATCTAGCTGGACTACACAGTGCAGTATGGTGGCAGAGACAAGAGAGACGCTGCCTCAGAAACAAGGTGGAAGGGAGAAACTGGCCCCTAAAAGCAGGATGACACATATAGATTTATTGGGAAACTGTTTTGGGCTGAGGAGATGGCTCAGCCTAAGTGGGCTGCTTATCTTAGAAGGAGGAAGAGCTGAATTTGATCCTCAGAACCCTCCCTTGAGAAGACAGGCATCGGGGCATACACTTATAACCCCCCTGGATAAAGCAGAGACAGGTGGGCCGACTGGTGGGCCAGCCTAACCCTGTAGGCAAGTTCCAGGCTAGGGGAGACCCTTTCTACCAAGAAACAAAGTGGGTGATGTGGGAGGGACATTTCTTCCATGTGCCGTGCAGTTGCTAACACGCGCATGCTCACTGCACACAAACACACACACAGGCAAAACCAAAAACAAACAAACAAACAAATAAGCAAACCATCCTACGTGGGCCAGTGAGATGGCTGGGCTGGTAAAGGCAGTTGCTGGCAAGCCTGATGACAAGAGCTCACTAGGGCAGAGCCTGCTAGTTGTCCTCAGATCTCCACACATGCTCCATGACACATGTGCATGTGAACAAATGCCTACACATACACATATGTAAGTAAAAACACAATATTTTTTTCAAACCTGCCATGTTTACTGACTAGCTGGAGTCTGCACCTGGGTGAGCTTCATTAAAGCCATCTGGTGACAAGTCAGGAACCAGGAACCAGAAATGTCCTTAAACATTGTGACTTGAAATATATTTTATTAGGGCAGTAGGGAAAAAAATGTATTTTTATCTGGAGAACTCACAGGTCCCAAGGGCAAAGCTACTACTATTTTACCAAGTAAACGGCCTCAAACCGCCCTCTGACAGCACAGCTCTGTGCCCTTACATTAGTGCATCACACAGTCCTTATCAGAGATGCTTCTCTGTGCAGTGCCCAACCATGGATGGGGCATCTATATCCTAGCCCCTCCCCTCGCGAGGCTCACAAAGCTTCTGCAAAGAGGGAGTAGAGATTTTTGAAACAGTCAGAGGTCAGGGAAAGCCAGAGCAAAACAGCGTCCTCTGGACAGGACAGGACCACTCACTCAGGAACTCGCTGCAGGGATGGTCAGCGGTCCAGCTGGAGCCGGGAGGGACCCCGGCAGCCCTCAGATGATGGGCAATCGACAGTTGATAGCTTGGGGAGCAGTTGTCAGTTTTCTTTAGGGTTTTGGCTGGTTGACTGTGTTCCGGGGATGATCCTACACTTAGGAGTATACCGGCAGAGCGACTTGGACTTGGTTTAAAAAAAAAAAAGGCAAAAGACACAAGGTTGAGAGAGGTAGCAGGAAGGGGGTGGAGCTGGAATGTGACCAAAATATATTGTATGCATGTCCAAAATTCTCAGAGAATTAATTTTGAAATATTGCATTAGAAATAAATAGGTATAAAATGTAAACATATAGTTTTCTCATCGTCCTTAAAACGGCTTAATCCACTGAGACTCAGGCACTCTGAGAATTTCTGCTCACTGGAGGGATTACCGGTCACACACACCGCCCCCCCCCACCCCCCACCCCAGCTGTTGTCTGGCCCAGTGGTGAGAGCAATCCCTCTGCTCCAGGGCAGCCAGATCTGTTCAGATGAGAGTTAGCAGTCTGATTTAGGTTCTGGTCATGATCGCTGCTTCAGTTCCCTCTCTCCAAGTGTGCTCAGGTGGGATGTGTGTGGTGATGTTGGAAGCAAGATAGCATGTAAACCCAAATCAGTGAATACCACAGATTACAAGATCCGTTTGTGTCCTCAGCTTTTCCTAAGTCGTAGTTAAATGTGTCTACAACCAAGAGCACCCTCTGCTGGGACAGGAAGAACCAGGGCGGTGAGCTATAGAGCCTGGCTCACTTGTCGTTTCTCTCCTCACCACTAGGGGGCAGGTCTCCCAACCAGATGAGAATCTCCCCTGTCTCTGTGTGGATTTGAGCATCTTGCTTCCACCTAAGGAATCCTTGAGGCGCTGTCTTTGTTTAGTTTGTCGTTTCATTTCAAAGCAAAACACCATACCTAGAAACTGAAATCCTACAGGAACAGCCAGGCGATGCGGAGGCTGTCATTCATGCATTTCCTTAGCTGTGCAGTTGTGTGTGTGTGTGTGTGTGTGTGTGTGTGTGTGTGTGTGTGTGTGATGGCTACACATTGGGTAGGCACTGTCCGGATCAATGTATGTAAGTGTTACCTTGGTCTGTAGAATCCCTCCTCTGAGGGTGTGGTGAGTCAGGAAACGCGGGCAGGGAATTATAACAGTATACAGTACTGGCTGCAGCTTAGTTGGAGGACTTAGCACACTGGCATCTTAGAAAGTGGGTTATCATCTTCCACACTGCAAGCAAAGCAGATATGTCACACAAAGCCCTCTACCTGATCCATCAGACCCTGCCCATGCAGATGACCTCATCCTCTCTCCACTGGCCTAAAGTGATTCAGATCACCTTCCTCTGCTCCTTGCTGTTCCCTAAACTTCTAGCACTTCCTCACCTGTCTTCTGGACATTGCTTGTGTAGGTGTCACATGACTAGCCACTCATGCCCTATCTAAGCCTGAATGCCCTGAGAAGCCATGCCTTCTCTTTAGAGGACGTTGAAGGAAGCTGGCCTTGAACAGACCAGACATCCATCATGCTGGGGCTGGGATCCCACCTCTGGCTCTGCAGCCCCTTTTGGGAGGAGGAGTCAGGAGGAAACAGAGAGCCTGGCATGGTCACTTTAGTGGGAGTGAGGGCTACCCTAAGGAGTACTTCAGTTTCTGGGGTAATTGCCCTGTTTAACCCCCCCCCCCCCCCCCCGGCTATTTTTAACTTTTCAATTAGTTCGTTTTAATGATTTTGTATATTCACGGAGCACAATGTAACATTTAGATCTATGAATACACTGCATAAAAATTAAACCAATTAGCAAACCTAGCACCTCAGCTTCTGTTCATTGAGAATGTTAAAAGCCTGTTCTTAATAATTTTTAAATACACATTTTTTTTTTTTTTAGACAGTGTTAGGCAACCTCTAACTTGCTATGTGGCAAACCCCGGCCTTGAACTTCTGATCCTCCTTTTCTCCACCTCCTGAGTGATGGGATTTCAGGCTTATGGCACCACACCAGGTTTACACGGCACTGGGTTGTGGGGGTTGGGGAGAGACAGTGTTTGTTATGTACTCGGCACAATTAGAGGGTTCTAAAAACTCAACCGCGTCTCAACCTGGTAGAGTTCCATTCCAGTGTAAAGAGAGCAGACGGGGAGCCATCCTGTAGATGCCCTTTAGAACGCGGTGTTGGGGTGTTGGCTTAAAGAGGAGCAGCTGTGGTTAGTTTCCCTCATTAAAGTGTAAGCAACTAAACTGGCCCTGCAAAACTTGCAGTTGGCTCTAGAGCAGCACTTCCCAACATGCAGGGCCCGAGACAGGAAGTGATGTTCCTCCAAAACTGAGCCTTCAGTGACCTAACACTTCACAGACGCACAGAATTGTGTATCCAGTATCAAGTTTTCCTGCGGGGGCGGGCCACGAATACAGCTTCTCTCTGTATGATTTGCGCATGCGCACGCATCCCTATACCCTTCCCGTGGGGTTTACTTGGAGCTGCCCCAGGGATTTCAAAGAGCTCAACAGTGACAGGCTTGGATGGTGGGGGTGGGGCATATGTGTCCAAAGACATTGGTCTTTCTGTCCTAGTGACAGTGATGCGTAGGTGCCACGTAGTCAGCAGAACTCAGCAGTTCCCCAATAATCAACGTGCCACGTGCTGAGCTCCCCGTCGTCTGCGACGAGTCCTGCTGGATCAACAGTGGAAACAAAAATGTGCTGAACCCAATGAATTGGCACCAATTGATTTTGTATCTCTTGTCCATAACCTGTGGAATTAACTCCTGGCCCTGAAGACAAAACATCCTAGGAGGCCTGACGCTGGGGGATGAAAGCGATGGAATGGTCACTATGGATTTTCAAGTATAAACGAAGGCTGAGAAGGCAAAATTGCTGCAGGCGGCCTCCATCCAGCACAGGACAGCCCAACTGGGTGGGTCTCGAACCTAAGCTCCCCCTGGATTAAATAGTATTCTGGCCTGCTATAGCTGGTACAGCCTCCACCATGACCTACTCCGCAGAACCACATGGCACTAGTCTGCAGCTCTTCTTGTCATGGGATGCTGAGCCTTGGGTTCTCCCTCTCCCCCCCCCCCCCCCCCCAGTGCTCTTTCATCAGCTGATGGTGGCCTCGGAAGGAACCCAGAGATACCACCAGGGCCAAGATGTCTAGTAGAACATTATTTCACAAGGCCTCTGTGTTCACAGAACAAAGATATTCTTTGTGGGGTACAGGTGCCTGGCGTGCTAGCTTAGTAAAATGCTCGCCATGCAGGCATGGGGACCTATATTTGAAACCCATGTTTAAAAAAAAAAAAAAAAAAAAAAGACAGGTGTGGTGATGATCCTGTGGAGTCTCAGCCCCAGCAATAGGGAGGTAGACCAGGTGGTTTGGAGCTCATTGACCGGAAGCCTGGCCCCATATGAAAGCAAAAATCAAGGTGGCATCATCTAAGAAACAGCATACCTGTTGGGGGAGGGGTGTGTGGTCAGGGTCAGTCTTGAGACAGGGTCACCTGACCATAGCAGCCTACTCCAGGAGAGCTGGCTCTAGCTTCCAGGGATTCTACTGTCTCTGTTCCCCCCACATCACGGTAGATAAAAGCTCTGTGATTACAGATGTGCGATACCACATCTGGTTTTCTGGGGGTTCTGGGTGCCCGAACTCAGGTTCTGATACATACTTTCATGCTAAGCTTTACCCACTGAACCCTCTCCACAGCCCATGAACACTTTTAACACAAAATTACAATCAAGACACTCATGTGGTGAGCGCAGAATTGATTTCAAACTCTAAAGCACACTAACTGGACTGCCCTGGCCCAAGTGACAAGAACCATGGTGTGTGGCCTTGACCCTCATCTCATCTCCTACATGGCTATATTATCTCCAACAGTGAGGATGGGGTCTAAAGCTGAAGCCATGTGGGCCTGTGAGGTACAGCCAGCAGCCCACTTGCCATTGTGATCCTGGTCCGGGTCAAGGGTCAACCTGGGGGACCACTTGTCAACCATCATTGTTCCCAGAACCATCCCATTCTGGCTGTGGAGGCTTCGTCTCCGGGCACTGTATCATGTAGCTCCTTTCTGTTTAGGGGGACACACAAGGGGTGGATTTCACACGTTCACGTGCAATGCCCTGCTGTGAGGCAAAGAAATGGTAGGGTGCTCCCGCAGATCTCTGTCCACACATAACAACATCTAGCCCATTAATGCTAGGGGGAAGGTCCACAGAGTTCACAAATAGACCAGGATAGGCGGCTCTGGGTCACTTCTGGGACAGATAGCCCTAGAGGACAGCTATAAAGAGGCAGATGGACAGTCCTTGCCAGGAATCATGTTGTGTTGTGACTCCTGAGTAAAGAACGGAAGTGTCGGCTGGGCTGCATCATCTGTATGTCTAGCTCAGGTCACCCTCCCCTGTGACCACATAAGGGCCATTGTATTTCTCATGGGTTCGAAAGAGCAATCTCCTTCCCATCTACTCTGTCACCCATGATGCCTCCCTGTCCACTCTCCTACTGCGGGGCCCTCAGTTATTTCTCTGATACTTGGCTGATGAGCAAACACTTTTCTTTTAGGGACCCCCCCTCCCAACTGCATGATCATGGGGAAATTCCTGCTTCCCCTCCCTGTGAAATCTTACATGTTTGAATGCTTATTGTCCTTACTCGCCGAAGATCTACACATGAGCCTACAACCTGGGCTTGGTCAAGCAGATGTCCTGTCCCAGGCTTCTCTTCAGACCACGCAGCCTGTGTAATCATCTAACGTGCCTTACCCCTAACAAGAGAGAGGCATTCTGTGACAACCCACAAGGCATGGAAAGTGGGGTGCAGGTGCAAGTATTTGATTCTGGAGTAAGTACGTATACGGTCAAATTTAGGAGACCATGATAAGATGTGGTCCAGTTGGTGGCCGGAAGGGTACAGTGGTTATTATCCATAGCATAACCTCAAGGCCTGACAATGAGGGTCATATCTCCCTCCCCAGGCTGTCCCTGTGCTGAGCCCTCAGGCCTGGCCAGAGCCTCACAGCCCCTTTGGCCTTACTGGAACCTTGTCCCCCCTGAGTGTCCAGTCATCCTTTGCTGTAGTAGCTACCAAGAATCTGATTGGTCCCTAGCGTGTGGATGACTAAACTCCAAGTTGCCCTTGGGCCATTGCATTTACTGTTCCCTCTGGTGGGGCTCCATCACCCTACTTGGTCAACTTCTCCCAAGGGGAGATAAACATGTTTTTGTTTTGATCACAAGTGTGGGATGGGGAAGAGAACAGGATGTTTACCACTTAGATGTGAGAGAGCAGGATGTTTGTCCACTTAGAAGTCGAACCACTTCGTGGGGGGCTTGGTTGTTGCCAGCTGAAAAACATCCTTGAACAGATTGAGAGGACATATATATGAGCCCAAACCAGGAGGCTGGGCTTTTTGATGGGACTTGGTTTTTGGCTGTTCATCCCTGCACTTTGAGGTGTTCCTAAACAGAACTGCTCCAGGGAAGGCTTCAAGGCTTTGGACTCCAGCTGAGGCTTCAGGTTCCGATTGCTCCAGGTTTCAGCAACAACTCTGATGGACTTGCTGGTTTGCTGACATCCTCCTGAGTACACCAGGAGAATCATTCCTAAGAACTGATACCGAGGTTTCATTCTTGTTTTCCTTAATTTCCTTTTCCTCTTATTTAGGCCAGTCAGGTTACAGGGGAGGTACACTCGCTTAATACGTTCATAATAAAGTATAATTGTTAAGTTAATCGAGCCTACAACTTCTCTCCATTCCAATCTTAGCCTCACATCATATCCAGGCCCAGGTCTCCTCCACAGCAGTACACAGTGCTGGGATGGAACTGTGTTGTGGTTAATTTAGTTTACCAATCTGGCCTAATAATGTTTATTATTAGGCCTGTAATTATTGCTAAGGTGGTATTTTCTAACCTGCTAGCAATCAATCAAGACACAGACACCTGTTATATTTTAAAACAGCCTTAGTTAACCTGGGACAGGGCAGATACTAATACCCTAAACTACTTCCCATAGTGGAGCAGGTATGGGATGCCTGTCCCAATGCCATGCCATCTGCTTCTAATCATTTCTATCAAACTAGCTCCCATCCATAATCCCAAATACTTGCTAATTATCATCATCTGGGCCAAATCCTCCATCCACACCAGCCATGTGCTTCTCCTCCACCTAACCCATGGCACAGCCTTCTTCTTCCTCTCCTTTTCCTCCCAAGAGGACTGTTTGAGCACATGACTGGCTGCTCTCCAAGTGTGTGTATATTTGTGTTTATTCCTTGTGTTCTCAAAGTAGACACGTTCCTAACTTGTAATATATATTTGTTTCTCCTTGCCATCTGGGAAACCATAGTTGCTCAGCCTCCTATAGTGTCTCTTATCGAACAGCTCGGAGACCATGCTGCCATACTCTGCATTTCACCTGTAGGAGTTCTCTGAGGTGCCATGAGGACTAGTCACCTTGAACAGGCGGCTCTGTGGCTGAGTCAGGCAGATGTTCTGTGGCTTCTTAAGAGAGAAGGGAGGTTTGCCTGCTCTTACATCACTTAACAGAACTCCCTGCTGCCATTGCAATCATAAGTGTACCCTGTCTAGGCTCAGGGGCCAACCGTGGAACAATATAAGAAGGTAAACAGCTGGAAAGGGAGACAGATGTGTGCTGGCACTGGCAAGTAACTATGGTTGTGCTTCCTGATGCAATGTGGAGCCATTGCCTAGTGTGAGATGGGGGAACTTGGGAGTTTGGAGGTGCATGTGGCAGGTGCTAGTGGTACCTTTCATATTTGGATGAAAATATAAAAACTGCTGCACACCTAAAAGGAGCCTACCAGCTAAGGCCCACAGGAGCACTATGAAAATAAATAGGATGAAATAGATGGGCTAGAAGAAGAAAAATAAAATTATTTGTGGCTAATTGACACTTGCTGTGTCTGGGGAAATGAGCATGAGAATGCTAGTCTTTAAACTGTGAAAGACCATGGAAGCAAGCAAAACATTGTTTAACTGCAAAAGGTATTTGAAACTAAGACCAGGGTGTGGGAGAGAGCTCAGCAGATAGAAGCACCTGCTCCCTATCCTGATAACCTGAGTTTCATCCCCAGCCTTCACATAATAGACTTCCTACATGTGCCATGGCACATGTACACACACACACACACACACACACAGACACACACACACACACAAACACACACAAGAAATATAATTAATTTTGTAAAAGCTAGTGCTAATGTTTTAGAACAAAAGTAAAAAAAAACACACATATACTAAATTGATTTCTTAGTCTAGTAATTGCATATGGATCAAATTCCTCTCAAGAGGGAAAACTTGGATTATATTTTTCAGAATGTCTGAAGACATTCTGCTTATGAGGCACATCTAAATATAAAGTGACTCAGAGAGGTTAAATATAAAAAAAAATGAGGCAAAGATATATTTGGCATAGATAAATGAAAAGGAAAAATTGTTCAAAATGAAGCAATGAGGGAAGGGGAGAAAGGCATTAAATGGGTCAAAAGACATAATTTCACGATACTAAAAGATCCATCATTTAAAGAAGGGCTCCAGCCATGAGGTCATTAGGTCTAAATAAGTTGAGTGCAGAGCATTGAAAGGCACTGCCAGGCATGATGGGATCAGCTTATGTAGAAGGGCTTTTGCCTGACAGTCACACTGTCACACACATAGAACAAGCAGAAAGAACATACAAAAAGACTAGGGCAGCTTTCAAAGAAAAACAATTTGTGTGTGTGTGTGTGTGTGTGTAGTGTGGTGCATGCATGTGAATGTGTGCTTGCAGAGAGCAGAACAGTGGGATGCCAGTGCTCTCCATTGCTCTCCACCTTGTTGCTTTGAGGCAGGGTCTCTCACTGAACCAGAAGCTTGACGTTTCAGCTAGGATGACTGGCCAATGAGCTGCCAGATCTTCCTGTTTCTACACACACACACACAGGACTAGGGTGATGGCTCAGTGGATAAGAATATTTGCTGAATAAGCATGAAGACTGGAGTTTGGATTCTCAGGACCCAAATGAAAAGGTCTGTGGCTTTAACCACAGCACTGTGAACATGAAGACAGGGGCATCACCGGAGCTTGCTGGCTGCTAACCTAGCTTTAGGTTCAGAATGAGACCCTGCCTCAAAAAAATTAGGTGGAGTGTCAGCTAAAGTCCCCTTCATACCCTCTCAGAGGCCTATTCTGACTTAGGTGTTCAGATTGTCAGACATATGCCCACCCACAGTTTCTGTTTTCTCTGAAGGCTTCTGTCCTTCCACACCCCCCCAACCCCTGCCCTCCCAACCCCCCCACCCCAACCCTGTCTCCCTGGGTCTGATCTCCATCCTTATTTCTATGTTCCTTCTCCTACCACCTAGTAGCAGAGGCCATGGAGACAGAAGAGGATACCCTCTTACTAGACAAGACTCCTAGTGGAGGGAGGAGAACACCAACCCACCCACAAAAACTTTGACCCAAAACTTACCCCTGCCTACAAGATTTGCAGGGATAAAGATAGAGCAGAGATTGAGAGAGTGTCCAACTAATGCTTGGCCCAACCCAAGACCCACCCCATGGAAGAAAGCCAACCTCTGACACTATTAGTGATACACTGCCATGCTTGCAGACAGGAGCCAGTCAGAGTTGTCCTCTGAGGGGCTCCACCCAACAGCAGTTCAAAACAAATACTGAGATTCATAGCCAAACATTGGCAAAGCGTATATAGTCTAGTGGAAAGTGGGGGGAAGAATAAAAGGACCTAAAGGTGACAAGAACTCCACAAGGAGACCAATAGAGCCAACTAACCAGGGCCCAGAGGGGCCTGTGGGTCTGAAACAAGTACCAAGGACCAAGAGTATCAAGGACCATCTATGGACTAGACCTAGGTCCTCTACAAAGATGTGTCTGATGGGCAGCTCAGGCTTCATGCGGGTGACTTAGTAAGGGGATAGGGGACTGTCTTTGACATAGACTATGTTGCCTGCTTCTGATCACTTCCCCTGGCAGGATTGCCTACCAGGCCACAGGGGAAGAGGACAAGCTTAGCCCTGAAGTGACTTAATGAACTGGGGTGGGTGGGTAGAGGGCCTTCTCTTTTCTAAGGAATAGGGGAGGGAGAGGGTGGTAGTGGGAGTAGAGGAGGGAGGGGCTATTACCAGGATGTAATGTGAATAAATTAAATAAACTTAAAATAGTTTTAAAAATTATTCTCTTTTGGTCATTAAGCCTACACCACATTCTCTCTCTCTCTCTCTCTCTCTCTCTCTCTCTCTCTCTCTCTCTCTCTTTCTCTCTCTCTCTCTCTCTCTCTGTGTGTGTGTGTGTGTGTGTGTGTGTGTGTGTCTGTCTGTCTGTCCTGTCTGTCTCTCTGTCTCTGTCTCTCTCTCATTCTCTCTCTCTCTACACACACACATACACACACACACACACTTCCCCTCCAGTATTCGATACTTCAGCTTATTTTAGTTTAAGCATTCTTTTATATCTCCCAGTACAGTTTTGTAGTTTTCTTCATGTAGGTCAGTCAGTTTTACAAAGCTAGCATAATTCATGCACTGAATGCTTACTAAGACAATGCATAAAGAAACTACACTCATCATATTTATACATATAGTCCTCAAACCCTCGAATAAAACCACTTTTCTTGGAAAAAACTAAAGATACATCCCAACGAAACAAGGGGAAGAAGAAGAAGAAAAAAGAAACCCTCCAGAATAGCAAAAATGGATTCAAGCAACTATGACAAATCCCAGTAAAACACACCAAATTAAGTTTAAACCCATTGAAAATTGGGTATAAGAATGTACCAAAAACTCCCAGTAAAAAAGTTAAAAGTAGAATAATAAGACAATCACATGCATGTCTAAACCAACCAGAGTTAACATTAACTCTAGGAATTTCACCACAGGGAATGATCACAGATAAAGTTAGTGGTGTCCTTTGGTCTTGGCATCATGTGAACAGTCATAATTTTGGTTTTATGCTAAACTTGGAGGGGTGTGTCGGGAAACCTGGCCATGGTCACATGTGTGCTTTACTCTAAGCTGCCTGAGGTCCCACAAGGGGATGGCTCTCTTCCCTGAGGCTGAGGGGTAAATAAGAGGACCAAGTGTCTACAGGCCAGAAACAGTTTGTTCTGCTATCTAAATGCCATGTTCAGTTCAAATGGACGGTTTTAAAAATAAGCCCCAAATAAATGATTTGCAAGGAGATCCCCATGTCCAGGCACCAATTAGCTTTCTAGACACCTCTCCCTGGGCAACCTGGGTCTCTCCCTCATCAAGAACGCTTTGAAAGTTCTCAGGATATGAGATCCTGCTGCTGGACAAGCTGTCATGTCATCTATGTTGCCAGAGCATGCCTACACAGAAGCTGGCACTGGAAAACACAGCAGGCTGGAGACAACTGATGTCTGGGGAAGGCTGCCTAGGCTGCTGCATGGTGGCCACAGAACCTAGGGCAGTGGTGTAGTAGGTGGCTCAATTAAGGGCTAGTATAGAAATTAGTTACCTGTCTCCCAGAAACTGTGTTGGTGTAATAAAATACACTGTCCAAAGCCAGCCTAGAAGAGAGAGATTTGTTTGTTTGTTGTTTGTTTTTAGCTTACAATTCATGGTTACAGTCCACTATTTTGGAGACATCAAGGCGAATACTCAGAGCACCACAGCCATCATCAAGGGACAAAGAGAAAATAAACACATGGAGCCTCACTTGCATGCTTTCTGCTCTATTTCTCTCCTCTCATACACTCAGAACCCCCTGCCTATGGATTGTACTACCCACAGTGGGTTGGGTCTTCCTACATCAGCTAACAATCTAGACAACCTCTGACAGACACACCCACAAGCCAACATTATCTACATAGTTTCCTCATTAAGACTCTCTTTCCAGATGGTTCTAGCTTGCCTTGGGTTGACATTCAAAACTAACCAGCATGGAGCTCTTTTCTGGCCTGCTAACTGCTGCCATGGCTGGGACCTGGGTCTTCCTGTCCTGAATCCCGTTCTTTTCATCATTGCTGACTTCTGCCTACTTCATGCTCTTCACCAAGGATCAAAGAAGACACTCTTTTTGCTTTGCCAAGCTGAAAGTTATTTATAGATCTCCTTTTAAAAATGAAAGATTTTTGGATTCCCAGAAAAAAATTAACTAAAAGGCTTGGCAGCAAGACCCTTCATTTTCTTTTGCTTTGCCATTAGACAATGTCTAGTTGCTCCCCACACTTCTGAGCCTTCTATTTGGGCATTTCCAGCTACCTCAGTTGACTCAAGCTGACACCGCAAAATGCCACAGCCTGGAAGGCTTAACCAGTGGGTGTTTATTTCCTCACAACCTTGAGGTTAGAAATTCAAGATGTTCAGGATTGGTACCTACAGAAGGGCTTTACCCAGTTGTAGGCCACCTTGTCATCATGTACTCCACAGCCTTTAATCTACCAGAAGGGGGAGGGGAGAATGCATCTTTACTTTCTATTCTAGTTACACTTCTGTTGCTGTGATAAAATACCAGAATGGAAAGCAACTTGGAGACGGATGGATTTGTTTTAGTTCATAGTTCCAGGTTATGAGAAATCAAGGCAGCAATTCAGTTAGTCACATCACATCTACAGTCAAGAACAGAGAAAAATAGATGCTTGCATTCTTGGCTATCTGCTTGTACTCAGTTTACTTTCTCCATTCATGTAGTAGGATTCCCCCCTAGTAAGTAATGGTGCCACCCACAGTGGACAGGGCCTTCCCATATCAACTAATTAAGATAATCCCCAGTAGAGAAGCCAACAGGCCAGCTCTATGTAGATGACCCCTTATTAAGACTCTCTTCCCAGGTGATTCTAAGTTGGGTCAAGTTGACAGTGATAGGCATCACTGTGTCCTTGTTACAAGATCACTCGTGTTATCATGATCATCTTATCATGATATCATTTTATTTTTGTCTTAGGCCATTCTGTAGCTATACCAGAATACAATGATCCTTGTTGTTTATAAAGAACAGGAATTCATTGTTCACTGCCTGGAGGATGGAAAGTCCCAGGCCAAGGCTCCAGCAGATTCAGCATCTGGCAAAGGTTATTCTTTTCTTCTTGTTGCTGCCTCCTAGCCACTAAAGGTAACAAAATCTGTGTCCTCACTTGATGGGAGGTGTGGAAGCACCAGGCAGATCTCCAAACTTTTTTCATAAAGACATTATCGTAGTTACTTTTCCTATTGCTGCAACAAAATACCTGTAAACAAAGCAACATAAAGAAGGAAAGGTCTGTTGGGGATCACAGTTTGATGGTACACAGCCCATCATGACTAGGGAAGTGTGTCATCAGTAGTGGCCCCAGTTGTGATTATGGAGGTGTAAGGAAGCTGATGCCATCTCATCCACAACCAGGAAGAAGAGATATGAGTGGTGATATCCCAGTCCTTTTCTCTCTTATTCATGTTTAACATGTTTATGAACATATAGATGTTCTTAATCCAGTTGTCTCTTACATGAATCTTAATTCAATTGTCATGCTAAGTCTTTTCTCAACTTGGCACAAGGGTTATCTTGGAAAACTTAATTGAGAAAATGCCTCCATAAGATTGGCCTGTAGGCAAGCCTGTGGGTGTTTCTTAGTTAGTGATTGATGTGGGAAGGCCCAGCCCATTGTGGGTGGTGCCTCCCCTGGACTGGTGGTCCTGAGGTTGAAATAAACCCTTTCCTTCCAAGTTGCTTTTGGTCATAGTATTTTATCACAGTACCAGAAACAGTAACTAAGACCCTAATCAAATTGTCTATGAAGACATCACAGGCATCAACCCATCACAACAGCAGAGCCCTGAAGGCTTAATTGTCTTTCAAAGGTCCATGTCTCTCCCTATTAGCAAATCAAGTGTTAGGATGCTGCGGGAACTTTGGAAGGGTTCAAACACTCTAACTGTAGCAAACCTTAATTACCCACCAAAGGCTCAATCATCTACAGTGGAGGAAAAAACCCCATTCTAAGCTTTTGCCTGAGACTATAACAAAAGACAGATAAGAGAAAAAGAAGCCGAAGCTTGTCAACATGAATATCAAGCCCGTAACACCCAGGGGTGCCTGCTAGCCAGTCATTTGAAGAGGCATCTTTGAACTCCAGCTCATATTGCACCTTTAAAAAAGACTGACAATGCTCTGCAGACATGGCAGAGACCAGAGAGTGGTTTTAGGTCTCCAGGTATGGGAACCCATGGGGTCATGACTAATGGGCTGGGGCCTTGGATACTGATCCTCCTGGAGCCTCTCTGGAGAACCTTCTGGCTAAAGGAGGAAGCAGATGACTTACTTTCCCCACATTGGCGAAAAGCAGAGAGCAGAGCACTGTGGCCACACTGAGATGGGAGGAGGTGGAGGGAGAGGGCTTTCCCTGCCCCGGGGCAGAAGTAGGGACAGGGAAGTCCCTGCAGTCTCTACTGGCAGATTTGGGGCCAACACATATTGCTTTTCCTCCTTCCATATACAGTCGTATTCAAGTTAGGATTTCAAGTCACAATTCGAGGAGACACAGATCAGTCTTTCATGGAATGCCTTGATTTGTTCAGAAACCCAGGTGCAGGTGAGGAGATTTTTCTCCCCAAGCCTTAGAGTTCTGTTTAGGGTCATACGCTGTGCAGGCAGCCAGCTCACGACCTCTGGTTCCTGCTGGTCAGTGTTCATTTCAGATACGCACACCACTCTTCCCTTAGTTTGGTGGCTCAGTGGGCTGCCAGGCGTCCTTTCTTGCCTCTGACTGGTTTTGGCAGGAATCCACCGATGAAGGATTAATGCCACTCTGCCCTTCCCTGCCTACCTGGCTCCTCCATGGCACACTTCTCCCCAGAGCCTGCACTGTAGCTCCACACCATGATGATGTTCGCCTGTTCCTGGTGGCCTCATTTACCCCAGCTCCTGCCACCAGCCCCTTCTTGTCTGCTGGCAGAAGCCCCTTCCTTACCTGTTGGCTCACAAGATGCTCACTGGGTGACTTTCCCCTCTTTGTAGAATCCCTGACATGCTCCACACAGTAATGGCAGAAGGTGAGCACTTGGATGGCTGGCCCTAGAGAAAGAAGATAGCAATTCTGGGAGTTCTCGCCTCAACTTTCCACTCTGAAGGCCCATAAACACTTTCTCATCTCAGACAGGAGAATTGGAAATAATAATGTTGAGGGGAAGGCAAAGCTGTTTTATCCATTAGCATCTCAAATAGGTAAGGGACAGGCTGGTAGTAAGCAGCTAGTCCCTCTTTGTGGGTGAGGAAGCAAGAAAAGAAAATGCATACCACAACCAAAGCAACCAAAGAGGAGGAGGGAAGAGAGGCAGGAAAGAGGAAGGGAGGAAGGGAGGGAGGGAGGGAGGAAGGGAGGGAGGAAGGATAGGAGAATCAGTCAGGGAAAGGGAAGAAGCCTGTCTGTGCTCATCCAATCATCTTTCATGTGGTTCTCCTCTGGAAAAGTCAGAGAGTCCCACACAGTTCACGAATGCAAGGCAACCTCATACCAACATCTGTAGTGTCTGATCACAAAGAGATGGCAGGACATTGGCATGAAAAAACAGTTTCTAGGAACCCTCCTCCCCACTCCTCCTTTTCTCTTCCTCTTTCCCTTTCCTGATTTTTGCATCTCAGCTCTCATTTAATTTTGCCATCTTCAATTATTAAACCTTCCTGTAGTGCTTGAGAGCATCAGAGAAGTAGAAAGGGCACCTGGAACCCAGAACGGCCTCCCTTTGTCCCTATAACAATAGTCACTCCTGCACCTTGGATCTTATGGACTCTTTGCTTGGAGGCCAAGCACTATAAGGAAGCCCCAGTAAGCTGCTGCACACTCTTTCCCTGTCATCAGCACCTCACATCTGGAGGCAGATTGTGTATCCTGGAGATGGCGGATGCCGGTGCCCTGGCACAACTATAGCACATCTTCTCTCCACTGTTGCCCGGTAGTTCACTTTAGTTTAGAATCAGAACTTACATCTTCCTGTTCTTGAGAAGAAATGGTCATCTTAATTGACATAATTCTTCTTGATCAGGTTTCCTTAGCTTGGGAGCTGTAGGCTCCAGTCGCAGGGTCTCTTCCCTACATTCCGTAAATGTCCTTCGATCAGAACCCTTTGAGAATCCTGAAGAAAATATGGAATGTCTTTCTGGGAAAACAAACACGTGAACTTGAGTTTCCATTCCATCTCAGGGGTCACAGAACTGTGAAGATGTCTACTTACGAGCCACCAAAGGCTGGGTCTTCTCAGTGTGTACTGGGATAAACGATGCGTGTCAGAGCTCCCTGAAGTACCGGTTAAAGCCTGCATGCTCTCAATCCCACATTAAATCAGAATCCTTAGGGATGGGTGCCAAAAATCCACACGTTTAATAATCTTCCCAGGTGGTCTACATTCACAGTGAACATGGAGAAGGGTTGTTGGGGGCCCATCTTTTCCTGGTCCTTGGACTAAGCTCACTACTTCTAAAACTATTTGAATGGCTTTGCTCTCATCTGATGTTCAATGCTTATACTATTTTACCAATCAAACTGATCAGGGCCTGCCTTCCATTGCCTGGAGACAGAGGTGGAGGACCTAGACCGCCTGCCATCTTGTCTTCTTTGAGTGTTCCACAAACCAGACTCTCTGATGTATGTTGGGTATCAATTATTTTTATGAGGGCTCTGATTTTGAAGAGTGGCACGCCCTCTTCAGTTTTCTTTCCTCAGTTTCCATCTGAGTGTGTAACTCTACCAAGATCTCAGTGAAGGATTGTTTCTAACATCAGGCCTCTTATTGTCTAAACATCTTGAGTCTGGTCCAGCTGCTCTTCTCTGTGTCTATTTTATTGCCCATCTGTTGACACTCCCTGATCTCTCTAGATAATCACTTCCTTGGTCTTATATCACGTGGATTCTCCTTTATCCCTTGTCCTTTCTAGAATAATACTCTTTTTTTTTTTTTTCGTAAAAAATTACAATCTGTTAGATCAGAAAGAAACAGATTGGATGCAAGAAGTTTTGCAAAGCAATATGTTAGAAAGGGATGTCTCTGAGGTATGTTGGGGAATAGTACTAGTACTAGTGACCATCTCTGGAGTGCTGAGACTCTTCTGAGTTCTCCACATGGATTGACTTATGTGATTCTCTAGAGGTCCCTATGCAGTAGACTTTATGGCTCTATTGACCCTGCAGCTTGGAAAACTGAAGCACAGAGAAGGTAAGGAGCCCAGCCCTCCAGGGCAGCACATCTTCACCGCAAATAGAAGGCGCCAGCCTACATTCACCAAGTTACTCAGTGTCTTTTTTAAGGGTGCTTAGTAGCACACCACCGCCTACCTCCCATGGCTAGTGCCTCCTTCTTATTTCGTTCTTTGAGTCCTCAGAGCACCCACGGAATGCTGGCATGGCCCTGGACTTTTTATAGACAAGGAAAAAAAATAAGGCTGAGAGCAGTTAGGCAAGTCTCCATAATTGCAGAGCCAACAGACAGAACATCCAAGACTCCCACTCAGGTCCATCTGACTCCAAAGTCCTGGCTTTCAACTACTCTGTGACTAGCTTACACATGTGTGCCCATGTGTATATATGCTTGTTCGTGCTCTGTCTCCACATGCATGTTCAGAATTACACAATAACACTATTGCTACTGCTATTTCCTGCCATCAGAGCATGGCTGTGGAGGCGTTACAAATGTCGATCACAGCATCAATGTCCCTGGAATTCATTCACGCATGTGGTGTGCTGACTGCAAAGGTTGAAGCTTCACTCCATTAACAGGGTTAAAACAACAACAAAACCAGACAAACTGTGTCTCTTCTCCAGTGTTCAGGTTGATTTTGTGATAGGCCTGTGACTCCAGGGCAGCATAATCAGGATGGAATGTAGAATCACCATGGAAACAAACCTCTAGGCGCATCTGCAAGGGAGTTCAAAGGTTCAGTTCATTGAGGTGGTAAAACACTCTAAATGTGGGTGATACCATCCATTGGGGTGAAGTCCTGAACTGAATAAAAAGGAGACAGCATTGAGTACCAGCTTTCTGGCTACAGGGACAATGCAGCCAGTTGCCTCACATTCCTGTCACCACGCCTTCCCCATCAGGATGGACTGTGTCTTCCAAGGTCTAATCCAAAACAAAGCCTGAGAAATCTCCTCTATAGTGCCAACCATTTGGACATCTGGTCTCCCATAGGTTCTACTACTCATGGAGGTTTAGATGGTGTATAGTCTTGCTGGAGGAAGGGTGTCGCTAAGGGTGGACTTGGAGATTACAAGCTTTGCCTCACTCTCAGTTCACTCAGCTTTGTGCCTAGGGTTCAAGATGTGAGTGCACGCAGTCTCCTGTCCCTACCACCATGCCTTCTGCTTGCTTCCCTGCCTCTGTCCTGCCATGGTGGCCGTTATCTCTCTGGAATCATAAGCCAAAATACACTATAGGAGAACAATCATGTCTTGGATAGACACAGTACACACATTTTCCTGCACTGTTACTCAGAGAATCTTCAGATATTTTTAAGTCTCAAGTATTGGTGATAGCAATGGAAGTTTCTAGAGTGAGGAGAGTAAGTAAATGTCTCCATGTTCAGACCTTGTCTAAATCACATCTGCTGACAGCATTCTTTGGCTTATAGAGCCCTGGGGGCTGCAGGGGCAACGCGTTCACTGAAATGATTATGGAAGGTGCAAAGCGTCACAGTGGCGCACCTGGTCACCTTCCCACATTCAGTAGCTCTTTGAACGACAGCACCATAGTCTACACATTTCAGTTCATCACATGGTGGCATCAGTAAGCAGTCACTTAAAACGCTACACGGTCTAGATGAAGGATTTCTCAGGAACATGTCATTTCAATCCACAACATTGAGGTGGGAAGAGAGAAGGTTTTTGGAGCTAGTATGTATGGTTAGTAAAGGAGAGGAACTTCGTTTGGCGCTGATACAGGTGGATGCATCTAGCATCCAGCCATGCCTTCCTCTGCCACCCCTTCTGAGAACCGCATCATTTCCAATTCACTGTGTGCAAGCATCAAAGAGCAGCTTGTGAACCTAGAGGCTCCCTCACATGACTCACTTGCCGGCTGACCTCACATTGTTGGACTTTTGAAATCAAAAGTGTCCTCTTTACACTGGGACTGCTGTAGGCAGGTTCTCACGAGCCCCACACCAAAGGCAAGCATGCCACGCCAGTTTTTCCTCCTTCCTTGCTCTTCAAAGATGGCTGTACTCAGCTTGGCCCAGACGAATACAGAATTTATGAACAAACTTGCTGTGAAGGCAGCTCTCCACTCCCTCCAAAACCTCAACCAGTGAGCTCCTTTCCAACACTCCCATGCCACGGGGTGTTAATGATATGTAGATTAAATGTCATCGTCAAAGACAATTTGCATTCACTCACAGCAGAAAGGAGAATGTAAAATTTCAAAGCAATCGTACAAAATGTCTCCAGCCTCACAGGTATGTTTCCATTCATGGCTCCGTTATCTTTGGGTCAGCCCTGTACAGTCATTTAAAAACAAGAGAAGAACCCAGGTGACTGGCTCCTACCACCACCAAAGGCCAAAAGGGTTAGAAGGTTCTAGGCTCCTGCTGCCCTTTACCTCAGGGAGAAAGACCTAGGAATGTTACCATTGCCTTTAACTGTGTCAGCCTGACCTTGAGACAGCAGATGGGCAGCTCTGAAGGAAAACGATGCTTTCTCTGCAGTTGACCTGATTTCTCCAGCCTGAGTCTCCGTTGTGCTCAAAGGCAACTTTCACCTGTCTCAAGCAGCTCAATGCAATTGCTTATTTATGGATATTCGACACTTGCCAGCATGGGAGTTCACTCTCTGGACACCTGCTATATGTATTTGTTCCACTCTCTACAAGGTAGTAAGTGCACAACGCAGGGCTCTGAAATCTGCGCACCCGTGCATTCTTTTCTCCGAACTTGGGTTCATCTGGGTCAACAAAGCACTGGCTGGCAGCTGTAGGCACAGCAGCAGAAGGTGGTCAGGGCTAGCACCCAGGAGAACTCAGTAGAGAAGGAAGCATTGGTCCAGTCTTCTGTCAACAGGGCTAAGGATGCAGTGATGCTGCGTGGTGATGCTGCAGTTCAAGGATCGAAGGTCAAGAAATGCACACAGGGCGTCTATCACAGAGTGAACCAGGTCCCAAGAGGGTCTCCTGGCCTCAGTGTCTGGCAGGGCTGGGCTGTCAAGTGAAGGCTTTAATGACCACAGCAAGAAAGTCTAGTAGCTTCTTCTTTCTTCAGAGAAGTTGGTCATTTATCTCTGGGATATTTTGTATTGGGGTTTCCTAGCCCTACTTTAGCTCAGCCAGGAAATCCTATACTGCCAACTTAATGTATACCCTTTCCCTTGGCTTCCTCTGTGTAGGGTTCTAGAGAGGTGTGAGGGTCTAGCTCTCTCTGTTAATCAACTTTCTACTGCTATGACAACTACCTGACAAACTACTTGGAAGAAGGAAAGGTTAGGGCCACCTCACAGTTTCAGAGATCTCAGCTCAGGGTCACTTTGTCCCGTCATTGCTAAGTGTTTAGTGAGGCTTCACTGTTGGGAGGGCCTGGCGGAACACAGCTGCCCACCTCATGATCTCTGGGAAGTGGAGAAGGGTAGAGGAGGAGGTAACCTCCTCCTGCCATACAGGACTCTTCTATAGAGCCCCTTCCTAGAGTTTTACAACAAAGGCTTTGGGGGGAATTTTAGACCCAGAGCAGAACACTACCTAAAAATGAATGGTTAAATGTCTGAAGGGCACAGGAACCCTTGACAATTGTCACCTGTAAGGAGTGAAGCCTTGTAGGGAAATAGAGACTTCTTTTGGGCAGGTTCTTGTACCCTTTAGAAATTATACTATGTAAACATTTTATCCCATGAAAAATGCTAAAAAAACAAGTCACTCTTTCATTCTTTGGATCTCTTGAGTATCAATTCCTCCAAGTTCACTGGGCTGTGAGCAATTAAGGGGCCATACTCTCTTTAAAAAGTATATCTTTGGCTAGAATGAAAATGCCAGAAGTAAAAAAGAGGAACATAGGGGGCTGGAGAGATGGCTTAGAGGTTAAGAGCACTGGCTGCTCTTCCAAAGATTCTGAGTTCAATTCCCAGCAACCACATGGTGGCTTGCAATCTGGTGCCCTCTTCT